>NC_079191.1:240138584-240448896 GCF_029499605.1 Hyla sarda
TCATGACGTTCCCTTGCATGTCCCTAGGTGCCGCTGAGGTAAGAGACCTGGATACATGCTGCAACACTTCTATGTATATTTATTTACTTGTGCAATACCCGGAGCATCTTGAATACTGTTTACATTGTACGTCACTCTCCTGCGCTTCCAGCAAGAGCACTTACATGAGATAGTTGTCAATCATTTGACTTTTAGCACGCTTTTAGCCTTATCAGCAGACTGTTTTTACTGTTTGCATGCCATTTTAACATTGAGAAAGAGGCTAATAAAGGCCTCGAAACGCATTTCTTAACACATTACGGAATGTGAGCTTATCAGACTGTTTGCGCCGAGAAATTGTGCAAAATTTTCAAGCCAAAATTACATTGTGTGAACATAGCTACAGAAATAATGCAAACAAAAAAAAAAATGCTTAAAAATTGAGCAAACAAAGTCATTATTAGACTATGTATGGTCTACTGAACCGAATGGGTCAGGGACAGTTATGCAGCAGTATACATCAGCACACTGTTTTGCTAACGTATAACACAAAAATGGTAACTTTTTACATGTACCCTAAATTTGTTTAAAGAGGAAATCCAACCTGGGCTGTATCCATACTGCACAATATATTCTTTGATCTGGTTCCAATCTGTAAATTGCTTTGCCACTGCTTCTGTCGCGTTAAAGGGTTATTACCGTCTTATTAAGAGATGGCAAGTGGCTAGGATACACCATCATTCTAAAGGGGTACTTTGGTGAAAAGCATTTTTTTTTAAATCAACTGGTGCCAGAAAGTTATACAGATTTTTAAATTACTTCTATTTAAAAATCGTAATCCTTCCAGTACTTATCAGCTGCTGTATGCTATAGAGAAAGTTTTTTCCTTTTGGATTTCTTTTCTGTCTGACCACAGTGCTCTCTGGTGACACCTCTGTCCACATCAGCAACTGTCCAGAGCAGGATAGGTATGATATTGGGATTCACTCCTGCTCTGGACAGCTCCTGATATGGACAGAGGTGTCAGCAGAGAGCACTGTGGTCAGACAGAAGAGAAATACAAAAATAAAAAGTTCTCTGGAGCATACAGCAGCTGATAAGTACTGGAAGGATTAAGATTTTACATAGAAGTAATGTACAAACCTGTTTAGCTTTCCAGCACCAGTTGATTTGAAGAAAAAAAAATGGTTTTCCACCAGAGTACCCCTTCAAGATTGGTAAACCTCTGCAACCCATCATCTGGAAAATAAACAAGCCTCTTCACTGATTTAGCACTGCATCTCAGTCTACATTTTCAGTGCATAGTGGAGCTCCTATTTACCCAGCTTTAAAGGGACCTATAAAACTATTTTTACACCACAGAAATTCTGCTTTGCAGAATTTGAGCAGCACTTTGGCAGAATTTCTGTGTGCTCAAAACACAAAATTCTGCTGAAATTCAAAGCCCCATTGAGTTCAATGGGACTCCACCCGGAATACTGCAAAATTTAAAGACAGGACTTGAAAGCAGAATTTCTGCAGCAGAATTTCCACAGCGGAAATTCTGCAGTGTGAATGGGACAGCAGAATACCTATGTTAGGATTCGGCAGGCTGGATGTGGATCCTCTGTGTCAGCGAGGGATTGGCGTGGACCGTGTCAGTGGACCGGTTCTAGGTTGCTACTGGTATTCACCGGAGCCCGCCGCAAAGTGGGATGGTCTTGCTGCGGCGGTAGCAACCAGGTCGTATCCACCGGCAACGGCTCAACCTCGCTGACTGCTGAGAAGGAGTGGGACAGAAGGACTAGACAGAGGCAAGGTCAGACGTAGCAGAAGGTCGGGGCAGGCGGCAAGGTTCGTAGTCAATGGAGATAGCAAGAGGTCAGGAACACTGGTAAGAAAAACACTGTAAACGCTTTCTCTAGGCACAAGGGCAACAAGATCCGGCAAAGCAGGGAAGGGGAAGTGCACAGGTGGAAGCTAATTAGACTGATTGGGCAAGGCACCAATCATTGGTGCACTGGCCCTTTAAATCTTAGAGAGCTGTCCCTAAGGAGCGGGCCGCGCGTGCCAGGACGTGACAGCCGGGGACCGGGACAGGTGAGTGACTTGGGATGCGATTCGCGAGTGGACGCGTCCCGCTATGCGAATCCCATCCCCGCCGGCAGTGTCAGTGCAGCGCTCCCGGTCAGCGGGTCTGACCGGGGAGCTGCAGAGAGAGGAACGCCGCGAGCACTCCGGGAGGACCAGGGACCCGGAGCACTCGGCGTAACATCTTATTCAATTCAATGTGCAGTAAATTTTTAGGAATTCCCAAGCTAAGTTTTCTGGTGGACTTCTGTACGAATATTAAGCCATGTCAATATAGCCTTACAAGGTCCCACTAACTTTAATGGGGCTTACAAGTCTATTTTTTCTGCGGAGTACACAAGGAAATGCATAGCCGTCTATGAGACGGCACATCTCCAAGTGGTCCTAGTGCCCAATGCATCTGGCAAATGTGTGAAATATCCGCTTGTGTTTTCTGTGCAGAAATTCCGCACATTTTCCTAACATGTGAACCCGGCCTAAATGGTGCAAGCTCTAAGAAAGGAACATTCACTTTTTTTTCTACTGAAGACTTTCACAGCTGTACATCGGAGATGTTCCCTTCTTTGTTCCACAAATGAAGCATTAAATATAGCTCTGTTAAAAAGAGGGAAGGACCCTTGAATTCCACACTTCTGACGTTGGAATTACTGTTATTTTCTTTTATATCATGTATGCACTGATGGACACTTTCCATTGACTTGGGAGACTAAAAGAATGCATTATTACATTAAAAAAAACGCCACTTATTTTAATTTTGCACTGTGTAAACCCAGCTTGATCATAATAGTAATGATAAATTAGAAACATATTTCCTTTTTTTTTTGTTATACAGTATGTCTACCAAAATATGAGCACAGGTGTAGAATAGCAATTGCATACTATAAGCCATATAATAGTTTATAGAACACTAAATAACTAGTATAAAAAAAATCTTAAAAGAAAATATAAAAAGAGTCAATTGACCAATAAAAATAAATCAAAATATAATTTTGTATGATTTTAATAGGTTACTAATATATAAAGTGTACCTGTCATTAGCAAAAACTTTTTAAATAATGTAGACAGTACCACTATATGGTTTAAAGGTTGGCAAATGAGCCTGCATCAAGAAATCACTGCTGTTAAAAGCAGCATCACTCACACTAACCTGAATATACAGGTTGCTGGTGCGGGTGATGTTGTTTAAAAGCATTTTAGCTTGAAACAAATCTGTTAAAGGGGTAGTCCAGTGGAAAACATTTTTTTTTATGAATTGGTGCCAGAAAGTTAAAGGGGTATTCCAGGATCTTATTTTATTTGACTGTGCTACAGGGGCTGTAAAGTTAGGGTAGTTCATAATATAGTGTCTGTACCTGAGTATGACGGTGGTATCGCAATTTTTCTGTGATTATCGCCCCAGTATTTATTTTTAACAGCATACAAAATTACTCATGTCTCAGGATTTCCCAGGTTGCAGTGCGTTGAGACCTGACATCACAAGTCAGATGATCAGAGCAAATTTTACACCAGCTGACCAAGCCATTAAAAAGAGGTGCATCAAAATTTACTTTAATCTCATTAAAATATGGAATACCAAATGTGTATAAAGTGCTGTTTATATAGTTCCTTACAAAAATGATATTACTGTTAAGATAATCATTTACACCGTCCACTGACCTGGAGTGCTAGTAGTATATATGAGAGCACCTTTCAGGTAGTATAAGTTGTCCTGTGTGGACAACCTATAGAACTCCCTCAGTCACCCAAGATAATTGACTGAATCTCCCAACGCGTTTCTATCGCCACTTTTGGCGACGTCTTCAGGGGAGTATATAGCATGAGGAGTATATAGTAAATACAAAGTATAAAATACAAATTCAGGGTTAATGATTCCACACCCCAAACACTCTTAGAACCAAAAGTTACACATTAAGCACCAATATGCACACGGTTTCCTATTACATATGAATGTCTAGTTAATAACACTCAAATAAACAAATAGAAAAAAAAACAAAAAAAAAACTGTAATCCTGTAATAGGAGTCAGCTCACAGCGGGGGTCAGTCCAGAAAAATGAAAAATACATAGAAGAGCGGCATCATGTATATGCCCAATGTCCAGGTCATCAAATCCATATATTAGGTATCCCTGCTCACTCACATAGACCCTCCGGCTGGATTACATATATATACTGGCTACATATATGACCGCTCTGGTACTGCAATTGATAATTTTTGAGTTACGGAGGTCATGGCATTCAGTTACCAGTTTGGTTTTATCCACATAGTCACAGGCCTTACAGTGGCCACATTTGTAGCAACCAGGGGGACGTGTGTAGTTATAAAGCCAGGTTGTTGCAGGTCTCCTATCTGGTGCCAGATGACTCTGTACCAAAATGTCCCCTATGCTCCACCCCTTTTGATATGTGACTTGTGGTCTGTCCACCACTCCCTCACTAAGATCTTTATCAAGTTTCAATACATCCCAATGTTTAATGAGAATACGCCTGATATCTTCCGCTGATCTGTCAAATATACCAATGATACGGAATTGGCCACTGGACTAATCTGTCACATTTGGTCTCAGGAGATGTTCTCTGGGGGTAACTAGAGCATGTTTATATGCTCGCCTTAAGACATAATCAGGGTACCCTCTGTCCCTGAATCTCTTTCTGAGATCAATCGCCTGTTTTTGGAAGTATTGCACATTGGAGCAATTCCTCCTAAAATGAAGGTATTGCCCTTTCGGGATCCCCCTTTTAAGGGGGCCTGGGTGTCAACTCCTCCATCCCAAGAGGTTATTTGTAGCTATTTGTTTTCTATAAATAGTAGTCTACAAGTCTCCCTGTCCATCCTTATAGACCTTTACATCCAGAAAGGCTAATTCTTAATTTTGTACCTCAAATGTGAAGTGTAAACTGATTTAGTTGTTGTTTAGTGACCCCACAAACTCTTTAAAAATTAATTGACATTGCCATTCCACAAGACGAAAATATCATCAATAAATCTGGACCAAAGCAATGTTTGGTCGTTAAACCTCTCTCTCTCTTCAACGAACACCAGGGTGGCCTCCTACCAACCCAGGAGCAAGTTGGCAGACGTAGGGGCACAGGGTCTCCCCATCACATTGCCCCTGAGTTGGTGGTACACCTGTCCGTCGAAGAGAAAGTAGTTCCTTGTCAATACAAAGCTCAGTAATTCAAGAATTAGCTTATTGTGCTCCTCTAAAAATGCCCCCCCCTAAATGAAAGATAATAGGATACCCCTTGTAAGCCAATGGTATGGGGTATGGACGAGTACAAAGCCTCCACATCAATGCTTGCCATGATGGTATTATCATCCAAATTTAATCCCTCGATCTTATTCAGGAGGTCCATAGTATCCCTTAGGTACGAGGGAAGAGACCAGATAAATTGTCGTAGGACCTGGTCAACATATATCCCCACGTTCTGTCCCATACTCCCAATACCCGCCACTATAGGGCGCCCTTTTAAAGTTGATGTACCTTTATTTATTTTAGGGAAGGAGTAGAACGTGGGGATTATTGGAGCCTTTAATGTGAGGAATGCAAGCTCATTATCAACTAGCAGGTTTTTTTGCGTGAGCTGACTTTAGAATTTTCACTAGTTGATTGAGATATTTTGGAGTGGGATCACAATCAAGTACCTCATAGGTCTCTTTATCCTTTAATAGTCTGAAGCACATCTCAGTGTATTGCGTTAGATTTAACAAGACTATGTTCCCCACTTTTTCCAAGGGTTTTATGATCAAATCTGGATTTTCTCTGAGTTCCCTTAGGGCCTCTCTCTCTTGTCTACTCACATTATCAATATGATGTGTATTCCCTTGGAGATCTTCAAGATCCCTTAGTATCAGATTAAAAAAAAACATCAACCATCGAAGTGTCGGATATTTGGGGGAAAGTTCTATTTTTGTTTTTACAAGTAGGATGCGACAGTATTATCCCTCTCACTTTCTTGCAGAAGTGCCTCTAGATCTCAAGTTATGCATAACCCTTTAGGTGTCATGCCTAGCTCATGTCATAATTTTTTGTCTTGTAATTTATGAAACTTATGCCATTTGAGTTTTCTCCCATACAGATGCAGGCCTTTGGTGGAGTCAAATAGGTCAAACCTGGTAGTAGGGACAAACGATAAGCCCCTTTCCAAAACCTGCACCTGTAAATCGGAAATCTCTATTCCTGAGAGGTTTAATACCTGCAGTTTGTCACTGTTAGAGCCTAGGTCTTGCCCTGTCCCTGACCCTTCTTTTGGCATAGCTGATACGACTAATCCTGTTTAGTACCTGCTTTATTACTCCTATAGTTTCCTCTGGCCATTCCTCCTCGTGTTAAGTCTCTCTGGTTCCGAATGCTCCGCTTCTGAAGAGGAGATTTCAGTTTCCGTCTCTTTAGCTGATTGATTTTTCAGTACCGTTTATGCTTTGTTTTCTTTAAAGGGGTTCTCCGGTGCTTAGACATCTTATCCCCTATCCAAAGGATAGGGGATAAGATGCCTGATCGCGGGAGTCCCGCCGCTGGGGACCCCCGTGATCTTGCACGCGGCACCCCGTTTGTAATCAGTCCCCGGAGCGTGTTCACTCTGGGTCTGATTACTTTCGATCACGGGGCCCGGCGGCATGTGACATCACGCCTCCGCCCCTGTGTGACCTCACGCTCCGCCCCTCAATGCAAGTCTATGGGAGGGGGCGTGACAGCTATCATGCCACCTCCCGTAGACTTCCATTGAGGGGTGGAGCGTGACGTCACACGGGGGTTGCCGGTAATCAGACCCGGAGCGAACATGCTCCAGGGACTGATTACAAACAGGGTGCCACGTGCAAGATCAAGGGGGTCCCCAGCAGCGGGACTCCCGTGATCAGGCATCTTATCCCCTATCCTTTGGATAGGGGATAAGATGTCTAAGCACCGGAGAACCCCTTTAAAGTCTTGTATTTCTCTAATAAACTGTGTGTGCTTCCTATCTTTTAATTTATAGCTAAACCATTCTACTCTGTGCTTCTTTGATTACAAAATCGGTTTCGCCTTTGAACTTGAGTGTTAATTCTCTCTGTTCCTCTAATCTAGTTGTGGCTTTTTCTAGATTAGTTCTTTCCACCTCCAATTACATCTGTAAGAACCTAAGCAAACAATTGGTCGCCTCCAGTTCCCACTGGGTCAGGACGGATTGTGTTCTTTGCCTAGTGGAGGAAAGTACAGGGATTCTCAAACCACATGTAAAAATCTTGTTCCTTATATAGTTTTCAAAGGCCTGCACTTCCCAAAGTGATGTAATGTAGTTTTTATAACAACTGGTTAATTCTCTAAAGGTTTCACTGTTTGGTCAGCTGTTGTCAAATTTGGTTTGTCTAAGCAAAGAGGATATCATTTATCGGTCGTGTACAGGATCCTACAATTGTGCAACGGAGATTGTTTCTGATTAATGTGTGATCGCTGGCTTCTTGAATGAAGTCAATGTGGAGAACTGGCTTAAGAAGCCAAACGGGTATTTTCAGAACAGGAGTTTACTCAACCAAGATACGCACCATCTCTCAAGCCTTTAGAGAATTAACCAGTTGTTATAAATACTATATTACATAATTTTGTGCAGGCCTCTGAAAACTATATAAAGAGCAAGATTGTTGCTGGCCTGCATGGCGAGCTGAGCGATCCGACTTTCCTGTGCTCCCGCCGACCCAGCTCTTTTTTACCCTGATTGTCCTATCCTGACCCGGTCCTAACTCACCTGGGGGCCCTGGTGCTGCGGAGGAGTCCCTGCTGAGCCTCCCGGTGCTGTGTGCGGGTGCCGGAGGCGCTTGGGAAAGAAGATCTCTGGGACTGAGCGGTGCAGCGCAGCAGGTGGACTCTGGCTGTCTGGAGCGGAGGGCCAGAGACAAGGAGGAGATGCGGTCGGGCTGCGGTCTCCGAAGGTGAAGTGTGGAGGGCTGTGGCTGCCGGACCACCCTTGGGGGGGAGGGGGCTGAGGAGAAGCTGCCATTACAGGGACGTTCGTGGTCAGGGCCTCTGGTTGCTAAGGAAATTCCCGCGTCCGGGCTGTGCTGAGGCCTCTGCTGTGACTGGGGACGGGAGAGCTGGTGCCTGACGTAAGCTCTGGACTCTCGGGGATCTGACGGTGGGCCTGGCACTGACTGGCTGGCAGGGGACTGCAGTGAGTACTAAAGTGATGCCCTGCCTGGCTGAAGTGTGAGTGACTCCCCTATTCTTCTGACTTCATCTGAGAGACTGCTTCTGCCTCTCCCCCCCCCCCCCCCTCTTTCCCATCCTCCCTACTGCTCCCCCACTGCCTCTGTGGTGCTGTGGCTGACAATACTGGGAGAAGCAGCTGTGATATCCTGGTCCTGTGGGGCTATATATTCTCCCCCTCATATCCATGGAGGCTACCTGGGACTGCTCCCTGCTGGTAGTGCCGTGTGCTTGCTGGACTTAGTGGTGCTTACGGTGTGGCGGAACATGGGGGGTTCGAGGGGACGTTACAAGAAGGTTAAGCCCGCGGCTGAAGCTGTGAGACAGTCCACTGAAGATGAGGCCTCCTCTGATGAAGGGCCTTCCGCCTGATCCGATACGCTCTAACTGTGCAAGTGGGGCGCCTACCCTGATGGCCGCAAGGGTGTCTGCTCAGGCAGCTAGGGCCCTCAGTCAGTTTGCCTGGCCTACGAATGTTGAGCTTGGCATGTCTCCTGTTCCCTCCCCACCTATGGCTCTCCTGGCTCTGCTGATTGTGATTCTCCTCATCATACCCCCTGACCCGTGGACTCCGTGGACAAGAAGTTTACTCAATTGCTGGCAGCGTTCACCTCATGCCAGACTCTGATGGTCTCCAAAGTTGATGAGCTGAAACAGGACTTTGTGATACTCCGGCATGAGACGCAAAAACTCCGGGAGCGTACGGGGGAGGTGGAGCGCAGAGTTTCCACTCTGGAAGACACTCTGCAACCGATCCCTGCGCAACTGTCCTCCATGCAGTGGCAAATAAAAACAGTGTTGTACAGAGCTGATGATCTTTAAAATAGGCTCAGGCGCAACAATATCCACCTGGTGGTGGAGGGGGCAGATCCTGTGGCTTTCCTCGAGAAATGGCTCAAAGAAGTACTTCCACCGGATACCTTCTCACCTTATTTTACCGTGGAGAGGGCGCACCGGGTTCCTGCTCGGGTGCAACACCCCCCCCCCGGGGCTCCTCCTAGACCGTTCCTGGCCAAGCTTCTTCACTATAAAGATAGAGACGCTATCCTGAGAGCCATCCGTCTTAAGGGGGAAGTTCGAGTTAATGACAACCGGGTGGCCTTCTATCCGGACTTCTCTGTGGAGCTGCGCAAACAGAGGACCAAGTTTACCGAAGTTCGCCTACGTACCAAAGGCTACCGCTACGCTATGCTGTTGCCAGCCCGCCTTCGGGTGGTGGATGGGACTACGGCCAGATTCTTCACGTCTCCGTCTGAAGCTCTACAGTGGGTGGATGCGGCTCCGGATGCGGCTCCTCCTGATTGAGTTCCTGAATGTGTGTTGTTGCTGGATTTCTCTTACAGTAATGTTTAGTTAGTTAGTGGTAGGGGTTGGGGCTAGGCATAGTTCTCCACTGGGTTTCAATATGGACTTTTGAACTGGACTTCCACTAGTTGTCCTTTACTGGGGTTCCCAGGGGGTGGGTCCGGTCCATTAGTTGGGGTTGGGTGGGGGTGGGTCGGTTAGGCTGCTAGTGATTGCTACCTCGTGAGTTTAGTGTTCTGGGGTATAGGTCTACACCAGCATAGTGTTAGACAGGGTTTTGTTGGGATGCATTTGTTCTGCACTGCAGGTTTATCTGTTTTTGTGTTGTTTGATTGTTTGTCTGGTTCTGTGTATTGTTTGTGGTGTATTCATCTTTTTGTTGTGTGTGTGGTCCCGGTGCTCAACCTCCCCTGGTCCTGGTTGGTTTTCCCTGCTCTTCTGCGATATACCCTGTCAGGATGGGGACATTGAAGGTGGTGAGCTGGAACGTAAAGGGGCTTAACTCTAAGTTTAAGAGGGCTTTATGTCTGGACTTTGTGAAGTGTCAGTCCACCCATGTTAT
This sequence comes from Hyla sarda, assembly GCF_029499605.1. Lineage (NCBI taxonomy): Eukaryota > Metazoa > Chordata > Amphibia > Anura > Hylidae > Hyla > Hyla sarda. The sequence continues at coordinate 240,148,680 of NC_079191.1, forward strand.
TTGTCTCCAAGAAACTCATGTTACGGGTCAGAAAGTACTTGCCCGTAAGAGGGCTTGGATAGCGAGGGATTACCATGCTTCGTATTCCACGTATGCCCGGGGCTCTCTGTATTGATCACCAAGTCTCTGCCATTGGCAGTCTCACAGGCCGCCTGTGACCATTTTGGGAGGTATGTTATTTTACATTGTTCTCTGGGGTCCATTTCTTTTGTTCTTGATTCAGTGTATGTGCCTCCCCCCTTTCACGTACAGTTGCTAGAACTTATTACTAACAAACTGCTCTCTTTTTCTTCTGACCCTATTCTTTTCATAGGTGATTTCAATGTGGTTCCAGATCCAGTCCTCGATTGCACCACCGCTGCTGATCCCGGCTCTGCTTCATTTAACACTTTGTGTTTGGCGATGGGCTTGATCGACCTCTGGAGGTGGAAGTATCCTACGGCGACCTCCTACTCCTTTTATTCTGCGGCCCATAGGTCGCTTTCCCGAATTGACCTGGCGTTGGCATCTAAGGATCTCCTCCCGGCGGTAAGGGACATCTCCTACACCACTAGGGGGATCTCAGACCACTCTGCCATGCTGGTAGTTTTGCACCCTGGCGCATGCATCCGGGGTGGTTGCAAGCTGGGGCAGTCGAGGAGGCGCAGGGAGCAGCTCATACTGGTTATTGGGAGCATAAAGCCTCTTATCCTGACCCGTTAGTTAGGTGGGATGCTTATAAAGCTACGATTAGAGGTGCCTTCATTGCAGGGGTTGCTGGCCAGCGGAAGATTAGGTCGGCCATGGAGAAGGAGGTGGGTGTCTTAGAGGCCGAGTATGTTAGGAATCCCTCGTCTGATAACAATTGGCATGGTCTAAGGCTCAGAGGTCCCTATTGGTTGTCCAGAAAGATAGGGTTCAGTTGCAGCTGGTAGATAGGGAAGAGGCCCTGTTTGAATTTGGGGATAAAAATGGTAAACTGTTGGCTTATGTGGCTCGGGATACTCGCCCTCCGGCCTCTATTCCCTGTATTGTTGGGGTAGTGGTAGATGATGCTCAGATGATCAATTCTGTTTTCTGGGATTTTTATTCTTCCCTGTGTGCTGCCCCTTCTTTGCTGTGTCAGGGGGAAATTCTTTATTTTCTGCAGGATTTATCCCTCCCCTTGCTCAGTCGGGCTCGGGCGGAGGCATTGGATGCTCCTGTTACGGTGGAGGAGGTGGCTCAGGCGATACGGAATCTTCCTTATGGGAAGACTGGAAGACTCACGGATGGGATGGTAGGAGATTGGTATAGGATGAATGAGGAGAGATTAGCCCCCATTCTTCGAAACGTGTTTCATTCTATTGCAGATGCTGATGTGCTCCTAGACTCTATGCGTGAAGCGCTTATTGTAGTGCTTCTTAAACCAGGAAAGGACCCTATGTTACCCAGCTCCTATAGACCTATCACCCTGTTAAATGTTGATATTATGATTTTGGCTAGAGTATTGGCCACACGTCTGAGTGGGGCAATTGGGATAAATCCTCCGTTATGGCACTTTCCTCTGGGGTTCCTCTCCCGTCCTCTCTCCCAGCTGGGGTGCAGGTGGTTCCTTGTTTTCGCTATTTGGTAGTGGAGGTAACGCCATCCCTGTCCGACTATATTCCTTTGAACTTGGACCCATTACTTGGACCCATTACTTGGACCCATTACCCAGACTGAAGGCATGGTCCACACTCCCTCTCTCCCTAGCTGGTAGGATTAATATATTTAAAATGATTTACCTTCCTAAATTTCTATATCTTTTCACCAAGCCCCAGTCATTCCCCCCAAAAAAATACTTTGGTGCGCTTTGTGGTTCTCTGTGATCCTTCTATTGGCTGGGAAGGCCTCCCAGGCTCGGTCGAGCCCTTCTTCAGGCTCCTAAGTTGCATGGTGGCTTGTGCGTGGTGGATCGACCTTGATCTCTCAAACTCGGCAACGGCCCTGATTATGGGGTCTTACGAAGCTCTGACGAATACTTTGTACAGGTATCATTCTGGTTCTACCTTCCCTCTTCCTCTGCTGACTACCACTAAGGTGTGGTCCGTGGTGTCGGGTAGGGTTCCACAGCCTTTGGTTTCTCCTAGGGCACCCTTGTGGGGGAACATACACCTACCTCACCTGCATGGGTTACAGAAGGCCAGTTTTTGGGGATCGCATGGAGTCAAATTTGTGATACACTTATTCCGGGAGGATGAGGCTTTCCTATCCTTTCTGGAAATGAAAGAACGTTATGGCATCCCAGAAAATGCCCTATTTCAGAATTTTCAGCTTCGGCATGCGGTTTGGGCGCAGTTTGGCTCCCTGACTTTTACCCCAGTGTTCTCGGAGGTGGAGCTTCTTACGGGCACCAAGGATCTCTACAAAACCTCTTACTCAAGCTTATGCCCTTCTCCAGTCCTTGGGGCCTAGCCTTTTCTCACTAGCCTTTCCTAAATGGATAGTGGATATTCCGGGTCTCACTGAGGGTCAGTGGAAGGAGGTTGAGGGCTCTTATTATGCCACTGTGGTTAGTAGTAGGGATATGCTGATTGGAAAGGGGCTTATCGTTTGTCCCTACTACCAGGTTTGACCTATTTGACTGGACCAAAGACCTGCATCTGTATGGGAGAAAACTCAAATGGCATAAGTTTAATAAATTACAAGATAAATTATGCCATGAGCTAGGAATGACACCTGAAGAGTTATACGTAACTCGAGATCTAGAGGCACTTCTGCAAGAAAGTGAGAGGGATAATACTGTGGCACCCTTCTATAAACAAAAATAGAATTTTCCCCCCCAATATCCGACACTTCGGTGGTTGATATTTTTGAAGCTGGTACTAAGGGATCTTTAAGATCTCCCAGGGAATACACATCATAATGATAATGTGAGTAGACAAGAGAGAGAGGCCCTAAGGGAACTCAGAGAAAATCCAGATTTGATCATCAAACCCTCGGTTAAAGGGGGGAACATAGTCTTGTTAAATCTAACACAATACACTGAGATGTGATTCTGGCTATTAAAGGATGAAGAGACCTATGAGGTACTTGATCGTGATCCCACTCCAAAATATCTCAATGAACTAATGAAAATTCTAAAGTCAGCCCACGCAAAAAAACTGCTAGATGATAATGAGCTTGCATTCCTCACACCAAAGGCTCCAATAATCCCCACGTTCTACTCCCTCCCTAAAATATATAAAGGTACATCAACTTTAAAAGGGTGCCCTATAGTGGCAGATATTGGCAGTATGGGACAGAACCTGGGGATATATATGGACCAGTTCCTACGACAATTTGTCTTGTCTGTTTCCTCGTACCTATGGGATACTATGGACCTCTTGAATAAGATCAAGGGACTAAATTTGGATGATAATACCATCATGGCAAGCATTGTTGTGGAGGCTTTGTACTCATCCATACCCTTATATCATCGGCTTACAAGCGGTATCCTATTATCTATCATTTACGGCGGCATTTTTAGAGGAGCCCAATAGGCTAATTCTTGAATTACGGAACTTCTTATTGACAAGGAACTACTTTCTCTTCGGCCGGGTGTACTACCAACTTAGGGGCACCGCGATGGGGAGCCCCTGTGCCCCCATGTATGCCAACTTGCTCCTGGGTTGGTGGGAGGCCACCCTGGTGTTTGTCGAAGAGAGAGAAAGGTGTAGCGACCAAACATTGCTTTGGTCTAGATTCATTGACAATATTTTAGTCTTGTGGAATGGCAATGCCAATGAATTTAAAGAGTTTGTGGGGTCACTAAGCAACAACCAAATCAGTTTACACTTCACATTTGAGGTACAAAATCAAGAATCAGCCTTTCTGGATGTAAAGGTCTATAAGGATGGACAGGGAGACTTGCAGACTATTATATATAGAAAACAAATAGCTGCAAATAACCTCTTGGGATGGAGGAATTGCAACCCGAGCCCCCTTAAAAGGGGGATCCTGAAAGAGCAATACCTTTGTCTTAGGAGGAATTGTGCCAATGTGCAAGACTTCCAAAAACAGGCGATTGATCTCAGAAAGAGATTCAGGAACATGCTCTAGTTACCCCCAGAGAACATCTCCTGAGACCAAAAGTGAGAAATGAGTCCAGTGGACAATTCCGTATGATTGGTACATTTGACACATCAGCGGAAGATATCAGGCGTATTCTCATTAAACATTGGGATGTACTGAAACTCGATAAAGATCTTAGTGAAGTTGTGGGGGACAGACCACAAGTCCCATAACGAAAGGGACGGAGCATAGGGGACAATTTTAGTACAGAGTCATCTGGCACCAGATAGGAGACCTGCAACAACCTGGCTTGATAACTACACGCGTCCCCCTGGTTGCTACAAATGTGGCCACTGTAAGGCCTGTGACTATGTGGATAAAACCAAACTGGCAACTGAATGCCATGACCTCTGTAACTCAAAAATTAAGGAGTTCATCAATTGCAGTATCAGAGCGGTCATATATGTAGCCTACTGCCCCTGCCTCTGAATATATGTGAGCAAAACATTGAGAGAACTTATCAAACGTATTCTCGAACTTATCGGGGATATACGGAATAAAAGAGATACAACTATTGCAAAACATATGAGAGAATTTCACAAAGGTGAAGAATATAAAATCAGATTCAGGGGGATCGAATGGGTACATCAGTCACCGAGGGGAGGGGAGGGGACCTAGACCGGGTCCTACTTCAAAAGGAATGCAAATGGATACACAAATTACAAGCCTGCGCTCCGAGAGGATTAAATGAGCAGTTAAATTTTTCTTGTTTTTTATAATGGATTAGCCACTGACCAGGTGGAACACTCATTGGAGAAATTAGGTAGAGAGGTGAGACCTCTGAGATAGACCTCCAATAGGGACTGTCTAGGAGTGAATAGGGTTTACAGGATGTTCTAGAGCAGGGCTGCTCTTATGAGTGAAGCCGCCTAGGCTTAGGGCATCATAATAGGGTCTATCAGGGTCCGAGATGCCCATTAGAGCCCTGTCATAATGATCTCCATCCCCCTGTTTTAAGGGAATTCCCCTGTAGATGTTCCATCCAGGTTAGAGGTTAAGGTACTACTACATCACCTAATAATTACATCTACATAAGTTCATGGTACCTAAAATAATCTATATCTACGGTGTTACTATGTATTTTCTTTTTAAGCTTCCCCTATTTCCCATCTCCCTCTGCATCACTTTATATTATGGTAACATTATTCCCTTGTTTATAGAATATAGGCCTTTTTTGTGTCCGCTATAATCACATACTAACCGGTTCATTGGGGCGTGAAATCATTAACCCTGAATTTGTATTTTATACTTTGTATTTACTATATACTCCTCATGTTAAATATTCCCCTGAAGACGTCACCAATAGTGGCGATAGAAACGCTTTGGGAGATTCAGTAATTTATTTTGGGTGACTGAGGGAGTTCTGTAGGTTGTCCACACTGGATAACTTATACTACCCGTGAGGTGCTCTCATATATACAAATAGCACTCCGGGTCAGTGGACGGTGTAAATGATAACAGTATGTCTTAACATGTCTTAACAGTAATATCATTTTTGTAAGGAACTATATAAACAGCACTTTATACACTTTTGGTATTCCATATTTTAATGAGATCATTAAAAGTTAATTTTTATGCTCCTCTTTTTACTGGTTTGGTCAGCTGGTGTCAAATTTGGTTTGTATAAGCAAAGAGGATATAATTTATCGGTTGTGTACAGGACCCTACAATTGTGCAATGGAGATAGTTTTAGATGATCAGAGGGAGCCTATTCTGCTTCAATTTACAACAGTCCCTGTTTATAAAACACTGTGTTTCAATGGGTGGGGTGGCTGATGTGTGGGTGGGAGGAAGGAAAGTGATCTCAACCTTTCAAGCATGGAACTGTGGGATGTGTAGTTTAGAGAACAAAATCCAACAGGAAATACCCAGTTCTGGCAGGTAGGTACTAAAATCACCTTATAGTGGATAACCCCTTTAAACAGGTTTGTAACTTTATATTAACAAATCTTAATCCTTCCAGCTACTGTCCATCGCAGGATAGCTTTGCTATGGGGATTTGCTCTTTTCTGGACAGTTCCTGACATGGACAGAGGTGTCAGCAGAGAGAACTGTGGTCAGACAGAAAGGAAATTAAAAAGGAAAATAACTTCCTGAGGAGCATACAGCAGTTGATAAGTACTGGAAGGATCAAGATTATTTAATAGATGTAATTTACAAATCTGTTTAACTTTCTAGCACCAGTTCATAAAAAATATATATATATGTTTTCCACCGGAGTACCCCTTTAAACTGCTGAGTAATCTGTATTGATCCATATATGCAAACGTCCTTTTCTGACCAACGGAGGTGGTCTCCAGACGTTTGAGCATTGCTTTTCCTGCCTGCTTTGGTCCATTATCACCTCCCCCTTTATAAATATGCATCCTCACTTCCCTTGATATCACCTCCACATTCATAAAAATGCACTCAGAGCTCCACTTCTCATAAAATGAAATTTGAATATAAGGAAAAATACAGATTGCTCAGGCTTTCAATGGGTTACCCAAGATTCAAAAAAGAGCTAATTTCTTCCAAAAGTGCCACACCAGTCTTCAGGTTGTGAGTGGTATTGCAACTTTGCTCCATTGACTTCAATGGAACTGGATTGCAATACCACACACAATTTGGGGACAGGGGTGACACTTTCTGATCCTGGATAACCTCTTTAAGGGAACCTGTCCTGGTCTTAAGTAAAGGTGAAAGCTAGGAACCTGCAGCAGACATCTTTCAAGTTGGCCTTATGTCCTCATGTGTAAGGGCAGGACTCTAAGTAAGTAATAGTTTTTATTACTCACTATTAGGGATCGACCAATTATCGGTATGGCCGATATTATCGTCCGATAATCACGATTTTGTGCATTATCGGTATCGGCAATTACCTTGCCCCGCACTGCGACCGCCCCCCTGACCCACCGCACCGCGTCGCACCCCCCACCGTAGTGCTGGGAGGTATACCAGTATGAACCGGATAACGTTTTTTTTTCCTCCCACTGTATGGATTTTTGCCCCTACCGCTATACCGGTCAGGCCCCTCCCCCACCCTCCGTGTCAATATAAAAAATTAAACTTACCTGTAATGGGGGTGGTCCGGGCCACCCATCCTTCCTGTAGTGTCCGGCGGCATTCCGGGTGGAGGGTGAACCGGTCCGGGCTGTCCTTCTCCGGGGTCCTCTCCTCCACTCCGGACAGGCTCCGGCCTAGTACGCTGCATAGACGCCGCTACGCTGTGACGTCAGGTGCGTCACTGCACACGGGCGTCACTGCGCAGCGGCGTCTATGCTGCGTTACTAGGCCGGAGCCTGCCCTGAGTGGAGAAGAGGACCCCCGGAGAAGAAGGACAGCCTGGACCGGTTCACCCTCCACCCGGAATGCCGCTGGACACTACAGGAAGGATGGATGGCCCGGACCACCCTGACAGGTAGGGGGAGAGAAGCGGGTGGCGGCAGCGGCGGCCTATGGCACTGCAGTGCATTGATTTAAAGCGCCCGCTTTAAATCAATGATCTGCAGCGGTGTCGCGGGGGGATAAATAGCCGATAACTTATAGCGGAATATCGGTATAAGTTATCGGCTATCGGCCCTAACCTCCACCAATTATCGGTATCGGCCCTAAGAAACCGATATCGGTCGATCCCTATCACTATATAGTACTTTATAAGATATCTGTTGTTCTTTAAAAGGGATACTCTGGTGGAAAACTGTTTTTTTTTTTTTTTTTTTTTTCTATCAACTGGTGCCAGAAAGTTAAACAGATTTGCAAATTACTTCTATTAAAAAATCTTAATCCTTACAGTACTTATTAGCTGCTGAATGCTACAGAGGAAATTCTTCTCTTTTAGAACACAGAGCTCTCTATTGACATCTCTGTCCATTTTAGAACTGTCCAGAGTAGGAGAAAATCCCCATAGCAGACATATGCTGCTCTGGACAGTTCCTAAAATGGACAGAGATGTCAGCAGAGAGCACTGTAGTCATGATGTCAGCAGAGAGCTCTGTGTTCCAAAAAGAAAATAATTTCCTATGTAGTATTCAGCAGCTAATAAGTACTGGAAGGATTAAGATGTTTTAATAGAAGTAATTTACAAATCCGTTTAACTTTCTGGCACCAGTTGATTTAAAAAAAAAAAAGTTTTCCACCGGAGTACCCCTTTAAGTGTCCAATGTTAATTACTCTCATAGTTTTCTTCTATTTATTTAGTTATGTATTTATTTTTGTTAGATTTCCTTTGGAACCTTATTAACATTTTTCAAATATTACTTCAACAATTCACATGAAATATAAAGTACACTCCAGGCTATTGCATGCATTGTTTGGCCAGAATAGTTCATTTTAACTTATTAAAAAAAAACTCTTGTTTTTTTCCATTAGTTTATTTTCCCTCACCTTCTAAAGGCTATATCTCTTTATTTTTCCATCAGCAGTTCTGATGAAAACTTGCTTTTTTCAGGGCCAGGTGTACTTTCTTGCCCTTTACTTGGAGTCCTACACAGACTGGAACATTTTGCTGATGGCTCTTACATTATTTTGGGTGGTGACTTTGACCTCTTCTTTGGGCCTCATCTTGATTCCTCTACTGGTAAGTGGTCTGTCTTAACATGTGCACTGCGTAAACTTAAGAAAGAGTTGGTGATCTTGAGACTGGTGGATTTGAAGAGGACACTTTACCTGGGGACTTGGGACTACAGCTATCATTCCCTAGCACAAAAATCTTATGACCACTTAGACCACCTCTTTGCTTCCCATACACTTTTAGATTGGCACCCTGAAAGCTCTGTATATGTATTTCTTTGGTCAGGCCATGCCCCTGTATATGGTTCCCTGCAGGATTTTGCAGCTCCTCCCAAGGGTACCTCCTGGGGGTTAAATAATGATCCATGTGTCTGGATGAAGTAATATATGTGGTAGAGACGCTTAACTTAACTTCTGTTAACATTCTGCAGATCATACCCCTGTAGATCATACCCCAATTCTGATTCAATGGAAAGGCTTAAAGGGGTACTCCGACCCTAGACATCTTATAGGGTATAAGATTTCTGATCATGGTGGGCCCACCGCTGGGACCGTTCGCGCCCGCGCCCCCCCCCCCCCCCCCCCCCCCGAGGTCTCCCTGCAGCACCAAGCGTTCGTTTAGAATATAGGCTGCTGCACCGGAGGGTTATGACGTCCTCGCGACATCCTCGTAACATCACGGCCCCTCAATGCAAGTCTATGGGAGGGGGCATGGTGTCACGAGGGGGTGTGGCAGTGACATCTGCACCCCCGCGATCAGACATCTTATCCCCTATCCTTTGGGGATAAGATGTCTAGGGGCGGAGTACCCCTTTAAGGCATTTCTTAAAGGAGTACTCCGGTGAGTTTTTTTTAACCCTATGTGCCCGGGCTGCCAAGCGAAACAAAACAAACTTTAACTCACCTTCCTACGTTTCCCCGTTGCACTGATATCGATGTCCCGTTCCCCGACTTCTTCTGCTTCCTGTAAGTCGAAGAGTCACGTGAGGCTCCGCGTATCACCGGCTGCAGCAGTGTCCCCCTGCGATACACTGAGCGTCACATGACTCTTCGACTTACAGGAAGCGGAAGAAGTCGGGGACCGGAGAACAGGACACCGATATCAGAGTAACGGGGGAACGTAGGAAGGTGAGTTAAAGTTTGATTGTTTCGCTTGGCAGCCCGGGAACAGAGGGTTAAAGAAAAAACGCATTGGAGTACTTCTTTAAGAGGTATTGTTATCTCAGGAGAGAACTTTCTTAGCAAACTCTGGACACATTTGTCCTCCCTGTCGGACAAAGAAACCGCTAACAAATCAACCCCCATGCCCACTCTGCAAGAGGAGATTTTAGACATCAGATTCTTGCACTTCTGGACATACAATCTTTGTGTCTTCACAATAGAATTAGAACAGGGTTACTATGAGTATGGGACACATGTGAGAAATAGTTAGCTAGAATATTGCATCCCAAATTGCCCCAAACCAAGTTATTCTTCTTTACCATCTGATCAAATGTCCGATGCATACAACCTCTGACATTCTGGACAAGGATCATTCTTAGTACAAACAACTGTTCAATTTACAACCAGCACCTCCTACTTCTGGGCCCAGTTCTTCTCCAGGCACAGACAAATTCTTGAGACCCTAAATGCTGAGTCTATAGGTGCCCCTATCCCTCCCCAGTCTTTACAGGCTCACATTACAGTCACACCAAAACAAGGGAAACACTCGTCCTATGAGAATTACCGTCCCATCTTTCTCACTAATGTAGACATGAACATTTATATTAAAGGTGTTGGCCCTCCGGCTCAGTCCTCTTATTAATAAATTAATCAACATAGAGCAGGACAGGTTTGTCCATGATCATGAGGTCAGAGCTAATATGATAAATTCTCTCACATGATTAATGTTCTACTTCCACTTGCATGGTTTGTCAGGGTGAAAGTTTTGAAAGTAGATTTCCTTCCTAAATTTCTTTTCATTTTCCTAAATCTACTGTTGACTGTCCCTAGTTACTATTTCTCAAGTTAACATCAGATAGCATCTAATTTTGTATGGCATGGTAGGAAGCCTGTCTCAAACATTCTCTTCTTATTGCACTCAAAATGTCTTCTGGTGTTGGTCTCTCAGATTTTGGCATTCACCACAGGGCATAAGCATTCTAAACCTCTTCCAAAATGCCACTAAATTGTGTGTTGATAGCCCATCACGTTGTCATGAAGAACAGCATGGCGCAAGTCGGATACCTGTACATTTTTAAGGCAGCACCTGTTTTCCCAAGGAGAAAGTGTTGGTGGCTATTGTCTATTGTCCACCATCTATTGTCTTTGTAACTACACTGGAGCCATGAGACAGATTATTCCTAGACTGTGAGATTTCGTGATCCTCCTACTGGCTTGACATGGGTTGATGCCCTTAACTACATAATGTTCCTAGAAGTGCTTAAATCAGATGAATATAATTCTACTGCCCAATTTACAGCACCTTGGACCTCGTGGATACAGTTCAACTCCTCTCCAGTTCTGCCCTCATGGGCATCCATGGGGTTGCTTTCTTTCGACTAACTCTTCTTCCTTCTAAACAGGTGTGGGTTTTCTTGTTGCTTCCCCCTTCCAGTTCTGAGTCACATTGTTCACTTTGTCTTCTTCTATGCTGCTTTGGCTGCAGGGGGTTCCCCCCATACCCCTTTTCCCTCCCCTCATTCCTTTATGCTTTTCTTATTTTTCAGTAATTGTTTTCTTTGTTTGGGGAATCAGGGCCATTAATACTAAGCAATGACACCTTTTACCATAAAATCTTGGTGAAATTCAAATTGCCTTATTCTAACCTTTACAAAAAAACAAATTCTGCGAAGGCTAATTTTTGTGACATGATATGTAGTTTTTATTAGTACCATTTTGGCTTAGATGGAACTTTTTACTCGCTTTTTAATCATTTATTTCTGATATGGGATGTAAATGTTATATTTTAATAGTTTGGAAAATTCTGCATGCATCCATATCAAATATGTTGTTACTTTATTTATTTTTCTTATTTTAAAAATAGGAAAAGGGAATGATTTGAATTTTTATTGGGTGTTTTTTTAATATTTGTAAAAAAAATGTTATACTTGTTATACTCGCTATAGGGGACTTAAATAAGCAATCTTTGGATTGCTTATACTGATCAATGCAAAGCTATTGCATTACATTGATCAGTTAGACTGGGGCTCTGCAGCTAATTAAGGCATGCACAGAGGACTTCAAAAGGTCTTCAGCTGCCATATTAACTGATCAGTAACCTGAAATCACTCTGCAGGGGTGCCGATCATACACCCAGCCAGCAACAGTCATTTAGCCATTTAAATGCCACAACAAACATTGATTGCAGCATTTAAGAGGGTAAATGAGTGATATTAGCCTGATCACTGATAATCAGTCATTAACAATGTGTGCCAACTGTTAATAGCAGCCAGCACCTGCTGTCTATGAAGTGATCTCAGCTCCTGAGCTGATGGCGCACATGATGTAACTGCATGTCATGTGTATCCAAAGAGTTAATGGCATCTATTGGTTTCTATTGGTAGAAGTTTGACATAAATGGGTATTTTTGATTGCATTTTGTTCTGTGTTTTTTGGAAGACAAAGTGGCTAAAATACAACTTACAGGGTCATCAGCGCATTTGAAAATTTCTAAACTATTGAATATAATGTTATTTACTCACTGGACACCATAAATGAAAAAATAATACACAGTGTCACAATTGCCTTTTTTAATGGCACCATTTAATGTACTATATTAAGCACTGAAAACCCAGAAAACTTTTTTATTATTCCATCATCAAAGATGGGGCTTCATTTTTTTTTCCGTCTTTGGAGGGGGGTTAAAATGGCCAATTTAGGGGCCCTGAATCCAGATGTGCTTTTACTTTCTTGCTGCATTTCCCTATTCCTGAGATATAGGGGGTTTAATATTAGGTTAGCTCTGTGCTTTTTACTCAATAGTCAGACAGGTGTGTGAACTTTATGCAAAATAGTGTGTGAATGCTAAGTAAAGGGGGTGTGATTTAGAACCTGTGATACCACAATCCAGAACTTAAAGGGGTACTCCAGCGCCAAGACATCTTATCCCCTAACCAATGGATAGGGGATAAGATGCCTGATTGCAGCGGTCCCGCCACTGGGGACCCCCGTGATCTTCCACGCCGCACCCCATTAGAATCAGTCCCGGAGCGTGTTCGCTTTGGGTCTGATTACTGGCGATCATGGGGATGGAGCATAGTGACATCAGGGCTCTGTCCCCGTGTGATGTCACGCTCCGCCCCCTCAATGCAAGCCTATGGGAGGGGGCTCGGCAGCTGTCAAAGGACTTGCATTGAGGGGGCGGAGCATGACATCAAATGGGGGCGGAGCCGTGACATCACTATGCTCCGTCCTCGTGGTCGAGATGGACTCAGCCTAAGGACCTCCAGTGGTTCCGGAAGCCGCTAAAGGTGGGTGCTGCATGGTACATCCCGGTAGACCCCCGTGATCTGACATCTTATCCCCTATCCTTTGGATAGGGGATAAGATGTCTAGGGGCAGAGGACCCCTTTAATTCACCACCTCTCAGCTTCCTAATCACACCCTCTGTGAGTCCAGCATGTACACCCCATTTTGAAAAAAAAAATCTTGTGTGTCAGACAATTCAGTAAAGAATGTACAAATAGTCAACTAAAATACTGGACAGTGTAGGAAAAAAGTAAAAATGTCTTTGAAATCAGGGCACCTGAGGCTATAAAATTATATAATTAAAAAAAAGATATTTATTCATAAAAAAGTTCTGTGATAGACAAGCTTTGCTTTGATGTAATTTGTATATTAGTAATGTTTTATTTTTATGATATTGTTAAATTTATTATTAATTTTTTTTTTTTTTAAAGAGAAATGGACAAGCTGTTCACCCACACAAAACATCAGTATACTGAGTTAGGGTACTTTCACACGTGCGGATTTTCACAGCATATTTAGCTGCAGATCCGCTGGTGAAGGCCCCGCTGTATGCTGGCTTTATATGTGCCTGCTGCTAGCGGCAATACGCCGCTACGAGCAGACACAGTGCAGTGATGTGCGCGGCGTACTTGCACATCGCAGCCGCTCTCCCTGCTCTGAGCTAGGCAGAGAGCTCCCGCAATGTGCGAGTATACTGTGCCTCGCACATCGCAGTGTGTCTGCTGGTAGTGGCGTATTGTCGCTACGGGCAGGCACATGTAAAGCCAGCAGAGAGCGGGCCTTCACCAGCGGATTTGCAGCGTAAAATACGCTGCAAATCCGCATGTGTGAATGTACTCTTATAGTGTGGCTGAATAGCTTTAACTCCTTAAAGAGTACCTGTCATCAACAAAAACTTTTAATATGTTGTTCATAATCATTAGTGAAGAGATATTGTAATATATCTTCATTAAAAAATATTAATATTAATACCAGTTTTTTCATTTTATACTTTTGGCCACTAGGGGTCTCTCTTCTATGCCTGGTCTGCAGGCAGCTTCCTATGCTTTTCATAGTAAGTGTACAGCTTTTAGGACTAATGCTGAAAGGGCTCTGGTCCTTCCACAGGAAGTTCAGTACTCTCAGCTCAGGATTTTCTCCCAGCCTGGAGCAGTACTGAGAGCTACAAGCCTGCACATGCCTCTCATATAACAGAGGCCAGTCACCTCTCCCTCCCCCCTGCTCTGTGTTCTCCCTGCCCCTCACCACACGTTATCTTATACATTGTATTATCTCACTGCACTCCCTGCTCTGTGCCCCCCCCCCCCCCGACATTCATCTTAATTACTGCCTCTATAATTGCTCCCACCGCCCCTGGTTCTCAGCATTGACTTTTTAGTGCAGAGAGACACAGGAGAGAGAGAGACAGAGGCTGCCGTCCCTCCCCTGTACTTAGTCTGTATGCACAGCTGTTGGCTGTCTGGGCATGCTGGGAGTTGTAGTTTTGTAACAGCTGGAGGTACCCTAGTTGGGAAACACTGCTGCAGAGGGAGAGCAGCATACAGGAAGACTGGCAGAAGCAGAGTCCCGGCCAGGCTTCATGTGACATCATGCCTGCCGGGACCCGCCTCCTTCCACCCCTCAGAAAGACAGTGCTCCTGAGCTAAAGAAGAGAGATAAAAAAAAAGGTATTTCCACAGCGTTTTAAACCTAAATAAACACAGGGATAGGCATAGTTAGAGTAAGGGACAGATGGGGAGGGGGATCAGGGAAAGTTTAGTTGATGACAGGTGCTCTTTAAGGACCAAGCTCATTTTGACCTTAAGGACCAGGACAATTTTCATTTTTTTGCACTTTTGTTTTTTCCTCCTTTCCTTCTAAAAAATCATACCGCTTTAAATTTTGCACCTACAAACCCATATAAGGACTTTCATTCAATAACAAAATCTACTGAAAACCCCAAAAAATCTAAATTCTCTTTTGGGGGCTTCTGTTTTTACACAGTGGAATTTTCTGTAAAAATGACATCTGATCTTCATTCTGTAGGTCCATATGGTTACAATTTATATAGGTTTTATTTTATTTTCTACTTTTAAAAAATCCTAACTACATGCACCAAAATTAGTATGTTAAAAATTGTCATCGTCTGACCCCTATAACTTTTTATTTTTCTGTATAAAGGGCTATTTGAGGGCTAATTTTTTTTTCTGTGGTCTGTAGTTTTTATCAGTACCATTTTTGTTTTTAAGGGACTTTTTGATTGCTTTTTATTATTTTTTTATGGTATATGAAGTGATCAAAACTGCACAATTTTGGACATTGGTATTTTTTTATGTGTACGCCATCGACCGTGCGGTTTAGCTAACCTTATATTTTAATAGTTCAGACATTTACGCACGCGGTGGTACTTCACATGATTATTTGAAATTTAATATACATTATTATGTTTAAAAAAAATGGGAAAAGGTGGGATGATTTCCACTTTTGATAGGGAAGAGGTTAATTCACTTTTACTAACTTTTATTTTTACACTTTATATTAAATTTTTTTAGCCCCCACAGGATGACAAAGAGGCAGATGAGGACCCTCTTGTTGCCCAGTAAGCTGATCGGGACATGGCGATTTTGTCACGATAGTCCCGATCAGCTCTGCTGGGCTGCCGGGAAAATTTTAGTTTCATTTTAGATGCCGGCGTCTAAAGGGAAAATTTTAGTTACATTTTAGATGCCGGCATCTAAAGGGTTAAAGGGGTACTCCGGTGGAAAACTTCTTTTTTTTTTTTTTTTTTTATCAACTGGTGCCAGAAAGTTAAACAGATTTGTAAATTAGGCAATATAGAAGAAGAGCGGAGAGGCTCCTGCGGAAAGTTTCACTACAATGACCCGGGCAACTCAAACTAACACCTGTACCCAAGGTGTTTGAAAAGGGAGTACTAGACAAAAAGAATTTTTGAGGCTCAAGGTCTTTGGATAAGGAACATACTTGTTGGTTAAGATATATGAAATATTTATTAATTAATTACTATCAACTGGTAGTCCAGGATCACAGGGCCCTTGTAAATCCACGGAATCAGAAGATTCATAAAAAATATAAAATCATAAAATTCATATGTATATTCATAAAATATAATTATATATATCTATAGATGTATAAGACCACTGAAAAGGGTAGCAGCTATTTTAAATCGGCACTCTGGATAGTATTTGTATATAGATAATGTCCATCAAAGTGCCAGTGCAGTCCTGAAAATATATATCACAGTCTATCACACTTCTAAATGTCCTTTTAAGACAGTAAAGTGGCAGATGAATAATATTCAGGTGTCTGTGGCTCCAGACTTAGATGTCGCTCTGTATGTTATATAGAGCAATCCTAGGATGCTGTATTCCACAGCGGTAAATTCAAACTATGCGCATAGTGTTTGAGAAAGGTTTAGCTCACCGGTCCTGATGCAATTCTCGGGAGGTAACTTTACCGTTCCTTGCTTGTCCTCAGCGATGTCAGGCAGCCGTCTGTCCCCGCTCTCTGGACTGAGAGCGCACCGCTGGAGTCTCTGCCGACTCCTATTTGCGCGATGTTAGCAGATGGTGGGCGATAGATACAGGGGCTGCTGCGCTTGCAAGACAGGTAATCCAGGTGGCATCCTCGTGTAGAGAGCGCGCGCTCCCGGTCTCTGACCGCGCGCTCAGAAATGTCCGTGTGATAGCCGGTAATTGCTCTGGACTGCAAATGATGATAGTGGTCTCATACGTCTCTTAGGGGGGGTCGCCGGACGCATTTCAGCACCCACTAGGTGCTTTCTTCAGCGGCTTAAATATATATGTACTGGGGGTCTCAGAGTGTATCTTATATAGGGTTGAGCTCCACCCTCTGTTCTGATGTCATGCCAGAGTTGTAAACATTATAGTATCTCACATATTTATGAATGACTATGTGTTCGGTGAGTCAGATTAAAGGGGAACACTTACTCTATGTGAATTAGACACAACAAATGAAAAAAAATACAGACAAAGATAAATAACATAAAATAAAGAAATATGAAAAAAAGGAGCACTTATTCAGCACTCAAAAATCTATACATATAGAAATGGAAATATATGTAGAAAATGAAGAATAAAATATATAAATAGGTAGTGTGATACGAAAAATAGTAAATGGGATATATAACATCAATGCCAGAATGCATCAAAATGCATACCGTATATACTCGAGTATAAGCCGACCCGAGTATAAGCCGAGACCCCTAATTTCAACCCAAAATCCCAGGAAAAGTTATTGACTCGAGTATAAGCCTAGGGTGGGAAATACCTCATCCCCCCCTGTCATCATCCAGACCCGTCATTAACATCCTCATCATCATCCCCTTGTCATCATCCCACACATCCCCCCTTCATCATCCCCTTATCATCCCGCACATCCCCCCTTCATCATCCCCTTATCATCCCACACATCCCCCCTATCATCCCCTTATCATCCCGCACATCCCCCCTTCATCATCCCCTTATCATCCCACACATCCCCCCTTCATCATCCCCTTATCATCCCGCACATCCCCCCTTCATCATCCCCTTATCATCCCACACATCCCCCCTTCATCATCCCCTTGTAATCATCCCCCCCCCCTTCATCATCCCCACCCCCCTTCATCATCCCCACACCCCCCCTTCATCATCCTCTTCTCATCATTCGCCCTCAGTGGTCTTCAACCTGCGGACCTCCAGAGGTTTCAAAACTACAACTCCCAGCAAGCCCGGGCAGCCATCGGCTGTCCGGGCTTGCTGGGAGTTGTAGTTTTGAAACCTCCGGAGGTCCGCAGGTTGAAGACCACTGCGGCCTTCAACATCATCCAGCCCCCTCTCACCCCCTTTAGTTCTGAGTACTCACCTCCGCTCGGCGCTGGTCCGGTCCTGCAGGACTGTCCGGTGAGGAGGTGGTCCGGTGAGGAGGTGGTCCGGGCTGCTATCTTCACCGGGGGCGCCTCTTCTCCGCGCTTCCGGCCCGGAATAGATGCGTTGCCTTGACAATGACGCAAATGACGCACCTCTGCGTCGTTGTCACGGCAACGTGACTATTCTGAGGCCGGGCCCGAAGCGCTTAGAAGAGGCCTCCCCGGTGAAGTTAGCAGCCCGGAACCACTATCCCACCGGACCACCTCCTCACCGGACAGTCCTGCAGGACCGGACCAGCGCCGAGCGGAGGTGAGTACTCAGAACTAAAGGGGGTGAGAGGGGGCTGGATGATGTTGAAGGCCGCAGTGGTCTTCAACCTGCGGACCTCCGGAGGTTTCAAAACTACAACTCCCAGCAAGCCCGGACAGCCGATGGCTGCCCGGGCTTGCTGGGAGTTGTAGTTTTGAAACCTCTGGAGGTCCGCAGGTTGAAGACCACTGCGGGTGGGGGAGTTCACTCGAGTATAAGCCGAGGGGGGTGTTTTCAGCACGAAAAATCGTGCTGAAAAACTCGGCTTATACTCGAGTATATACGGTATGTATAATTAAATAAATATATGTGCGTAAATATGGGAGGATATGACAGATATTAAAATTGTTCATACTGATAACCACCGATATAAATCAATAAAAATTGATAGCTGAATAGTTTTAGAGCCTCAGACTATTCTTAACTAATATTTTAATTTTAATATTCATAAAATGCACCCATAGAGATAAAAGTGTAAATATGAATAATTAATATAAAATAGTGCACTAGATGGAACATGAATAAAATATGTGTGTCCAAAATGTGGAGAAATGGGGAGTGGGACCCTCCTAGGACCGATCGGCGTGCTGGAAAACAACAGCCAAACGTCGAAGGGTCGTTAGAGGGGCCCACCCCCTGGGGGTCTTCTTCTACCTAATCTTGAAAACCGAACAGCTCCAGATCGTTATTGAGGCCTTTCGGGGCTAAGGAGCCAAATTCAAAAATCTTCCGTGATTCTGCCCTTGACATTTTAGATATAAAATTACCTCCTCTCCAGTCTTGTTTTATAATAACCTAAAATATGTGGCACTACTGAAAATAAAACAAGACTGGAGAGGAGGTAATTTTATATCTAAAATGTCGAGGGCAGAATCACGGAAGATTTTTGAATTTGGCTCCTTAGCCCCGAAAGGCCTCAATAACGATCTGGAGCTGTTCGGTTTTCAAGATTAGGTAGAAGAAGACCCCCAGGGGGTGGGCCCCTCTAACGACCCTTCGACGTTTGGCTGTTGTTTTCCAGCACGCCGATCGATCCTAGGAGGGTCCCACTCCCCATTTCTCCACATTTTGGACACACATTTTATTCATGTTCCATCTAGTGCACTATTTTATATTAATTATTCATATTTACATTTTTATCTCTATGGGTGCATTTTATGAATATTAAAATTAAAATATTAGTTCAGAATAGTCTGAGGCTCTAAAACTATTCAGCTATCAATTTTTATTGATTTATATCGGTTGGCTATCAGTATGAACAATTTTAATATCTGTAATATCCTCCCATATTTACGCACATATATTTATTTAATTATACATATGCATTTTGATATTTCTGGCATTGATGTTATATATCCCATTTACTATTTTTCGTATCACACTACCTATTTATATATTTTATTCTTCATTTTCTACATATATTTCCATTTCTATATGTATAGATTTTTGAGTGCTGAATAAGTGCTCCTTTTTTCATATTTCTTTATTTTATTTTATTTATCTTTGTCTGTATTTTTGTTCATTTGTTGTGTCTAATTCACATAGAGTAAGTGTACCCCTTTAATCTGACTCACAGAACACATAGTCATTCATAACGATGTGAGATACTATAATGTTTACAACTCTGGCATGACATCAGAACAGAGGGTGGAGCTCAACCCTATATAAGATACACTCTGAGACCCCCAGTACATATATATTTAAGCCGCTGAAGAAAGCACCTAGTTGGTGCTTAAACGCGTCCGGCGACCCCCCCCTAAGAGACGTATGAGACCACTATGATCATTTGCAGTCCAGAGCAATTACCGGCTATCACACGGACATTTCTGAGCGCGCGGTCAGAGACCGGGAGCGCGCGCTCTCTACACGAGGATGCCACCTGGATTACCTGTCTTGCAAGCGCAGCAGCCCCTGTATCTATCACCCACCATCTGCTAACATTGCGCGAATAGGAGTCGGCAGAGACTCCAGCGGTGCGCTCTCAGGCCAGAGAGCGGGGACAGACGGCTGCCTGACATCGCTGAGGACAAGCAAGGAACGGTAAAGTTACCTCCCGAGAATTGCATCAGGACCGGTGAGCTAAACCTTTCTCAAACACTATGCGCATAGTTTGAATTTACCGCTGTGGAATACAGCATCCTAGGATTGCTCTATATAACATACAGAGCGACATCTAAGTCTGGAGCCACAGACACCTGAATATTATTCAACTGCCACTTTATTGTCTTAAAAGGACATTTATAAGTGTGATAGACTGTGATATATATTTTCAGGACTGCACTGGCACTTTGATGGACATTATCTATATACAAATACTATCCAGAGTGCCGATTTGAAATAGCTGCTACCCTTTTCAGTGGTCTTATACATCTATAGATATACATAATTTTATTTTATGAATATACATATGAATTTTATGATTTTATATTTTTTATGAATCTTCTGATTCCGTGGATTTACAAGGGCACTGTGATCCCAGACTATCAGTTGATAGTAATTAATTAATAAATATTTCATATATCTTAACCAACAAGTATGTTCCTTATCCAAAGACCTTGAGCCTAAAAAATTCTTTTTGTCTAGATTTGTAAATTACTTCTATTAAGAAATCTTAAACCTTCCAGTACTTATTATCTGCTGAATACTACAGAGGAAATTCTTTTCTTTTTGGAGCACAGTGCTCTCTGCTGACATCTCTGTCCATTTTAGGAACTGACCAGAGCAGCATATGTTTGCTATGGGGATTTTCTCCTACTCTGGACAGTTCTTAAAATGGACAGAGATGTCAGCAGAGAGCACTGTGGTTGTGATGTCAGCACAGAGCTCTGTGTTCCAAAAAGAAAATAATTTCTTCTGTAGTATTCAGCAGCTAATAAGTACTGGAAGGTTTAAGATTTTTTAATAGAAGTAATTTACAAATCTGTTTAACTTTTTGGCACCAGTTGATTTACAGAAAAAAAAACAAAAGTTTTCTACCGGAGTACCCCTTTGATGGCAGGCATCAGCCCGATGCGGTGCCCACCATTAGCTGTGCGTCCTGGCTGCCTATAGCAACTGGGACCCACTGGGTTTAAACCTTTCTCCACTCGAGAGAATGGTTTAAACCCTGTTAACGGTCCTTAAGTACCAGGACGTCAGGGCGTACCTGTACACCCTGTGTCCTGGACGGGTTAAAAGAAAGTCCTTCGTTACAGCAATCAATGCAGTCTTTGAAAAGTTATGTGTCTTCTTTCTTGTAGATGTATTGCACAGCTCTACACAAGGGAGGTGGAGAGCTAGCTCGCCGAGCTCCCCTGCCTCCTCCATATTGCCCATCCGTCTAGCTCCCATAACGAATATGCTAACAGCTGCCAAAGAGTGAGAGCTCTGCTCTCTGAACAGAGCGCAGGTGCCGCTGCCTTGCTACACCTAGAAGGCAGGTTGTAGTACAGAAGTACAGGAGTACCACAGGGCAAACACTAGAGGCCTTCATTAGGACCTTGGCTTCAATGTAAACTGAAACTGCTGATCATGTTGTGAAGAGAGGGCCTATTAGGTGATAGATTGAGCACCCCCCTCTACATAACAACTCAAATGTTAAATAGCCAAGAGCAGAGTTATCTACATTTCCAGGTACTGCCGCACTGTTAGCTATAGTAAGCAGCAGACATTGGCTCTGCATGGAGTGGACTGAGTTCTTGATCCCACTCCATCCATGCTTACCTGACTTACAAAATATAGAATAAGGTAATTGTGAGGTAATCCCTTTAGTATGTAAAATGGACCTACTTGCTCATTTTCTAAGATTTAATTATTTGAATGTTATATATAAATGTACTAATCCTGAACACTGGTTCTTCTTGATGTCATCTAGTTAGATTAGAATTTGAATTTTAGACATACAATATATTTAGGGAAAAAAAACTAATATAGAAGCTATATTTTATTATTTAATCTGTGGTTAGTATTTTTTTTTAATGAAAGATTAATCTTAATCACAGACAGCCATGTTTAAAGCAGAAATCACATGTATTTATGTTAATTTTATTTACCTATTTTGACTCTTCCTCTCTCAGGACCTTCCCCCATAACCAGGATGTTTGCTGGTTTCTGTAAAACATAACATTTAATTAAATCTTATTTTAGCCCTTTTTACCTTAAATCCATAATAGAAGGAAAGATGTTATTTTCTTTTTATAACATATTTAAAAAGTTGATTTAATAAAAAAATAATTATAATTAAAATAGGAATATGTACATTTCCCAAACTTACATCTAATCACAGAGATATTTTATCTCATAAAAATAATCCCTTCCTCATAATACCTGGGTTTATGGGGAAAAAAAGGCTTGGCAGTTGTGCTGTTATTCCTGCACTCATTAGACACTACACTATCTGCTGATCAGCATATGAAACACAATCCCTTCTGAGAAATAGAAGGTAAAAAGCCAGGGAACAGTGAAGCTATAAGGAAGGTGAAGATGTCCTTCTGTACTACAGGAAGAGCAAGAAGGTAAAAAAAACAAAAAAAAAACGTGTGCAGAGTACAGGAAATCACATACACAGGAGATAAACACCTGCAGGATGGCCATGCCACTATATGCTTACAGGGGCATTTCAACAGGCAACTACTAAAAGTGACTAATCCTATGGAATTTAAATCTTTGCAAATAATTATTAACAATCAGAAAAAGTCATTTAAAGACTGTTTAGATAATATTGAGATAAGCAGAATTTTTTCTTACAATCATATAATGTACACTAAAATATCCTTGGTAATGCACAGCTGCCAACGATCATGCACCTGAATCCACTCTATATCCAGGGTTTAAGAAGTTTCACAGGTTCATGCCCCCATACAGTATAACTTATTTGTAAATATAGTTTCTTTCAAACTAGATTTCTGGTCACAGAAAGCTCCATCATATATTCCATAGTTTTGTAGCATATTGAACTGCTGCCATTATTGTCTAATAGAAGCTATGTATTCCACATATACAGAACACTCTGGCTGCTAGAACACCTATACATTACCTGTTTAGAATACTCAATACTTTGGTAATGACATAATAAGAATATGGCAGATGTTATTTTTAATGTGTTCAATCTGCCTGAATGGAAAGACAATTGGATTGTATTTGAATATTAACCCCTTAAAGGACATCTGCAGCGTTACAAACACTTATCCCCTATCTTCAAGATAAGGGATAAGTGTTTGATCGCGGGGGTTCCGAACGCTGGGGCCCCCGGCGATCTCCTGTACAGGGCCGTGGCTCTCCCGTGCAGGGGGCGTGCCAGCCGCAGCATGACGTTGCGGCCAGCACGCCTCCTCCATACATCTCTATGGGAGAGGCGGGGAGGCAGCATTCGTGCCTCCCCGCATCCCCCATAGAACTATATGGGGAGGAGGCGGGGCATCACCGTCGACCTCTAGGTCGACACTATGCGCCTTAGCGCTCACCATGAGCGCTTATGGCGGCGGCCCAGTTAGGGAGATCGAGGGGGGGGGGTCCCAGCGGTCGGACTCACCGCGATCAAACACTTATCCCCACTTTTAGTTATCATTCTACTTTATTTTGGTGGTAAATTTTCGGCATTACATGCATCCTTTCTTGGTGAAAAATCCCAAAATTTGATGAAAAATTTGAAAATTTTGCATTTTTCTAACTTTGAAGCTCTCTGCTTGTAAGCAAAATGGATATTCCAAATAATTTTTTTTTTATTCACATATACAATATGTCTACTTTATGTTTACATCATAAAATTGACGTGTTTTTACTTTTGGAAGACATCAGAGGGCTTCAAAGTTCAGCAGCAATTATCCAATTTTTCACAAAATTTTCAAACTCACTATTTTTCAGGGACCAGTTCAGGTTTGAAGTGGATTTGAAGGGTCTTCATATTAGAAATACCCCACAAATGACCCCATTATAAAAATGGCACCCCCCAAAGTATTCAAAATGACATTCTGTCAGTGTTTTAACCCTTTAGGTGTTTCACAGGAATAGCAGCAAAGTGAAGGAGAATATTCACAATCTCCATTTTTTACAATCGCATGTTCTTGTAGACCCAATTTTTGAATTTTTACAAGGAGTAAAAGGAGAAAATTTATAGTTAAATTTGTAGCCCAATTTCTCTCGAGTAAGCACATACCTCATATGTCTATGTAAATTGTTCGGCGGGCGCAGTAGAGGGCTCAGAAGGAGCGACAAGGGGATTTTGGAGAGTACGTTTTTCTGAAATGGTTTTTGGGAGGCATGTTGCATTTAGGAAGCCCCTATGGTGCCAGAACAGCAGCAAAAAAAAAAAAAAACACATGGCATACCATTTAGGAAACTAGACGCCTTGAGGAACGTAACAAGGAATTAAGTGAGCCTTAATACCCCATAGGTGTTTCACGACTTTTGCATATGTAAAAAAAAAAAAATTTCACAAAAATGTGTGTTTCCCCCCAAATTTCACATTTTTGCAAGGGTTAAGAGCAGAAAATCCCCCCCCAAATTTGTAACCCCATCTCTTCTGAGTATGGAGGTACCCCATAAGTTGACCTGAAGTGCACTACGGGCGAACTACAATGCTCCGAAGAGAAGGAGTTATATTGGGCTTTTTGAGAGCAAATTTTGCTCAGGGGCATGTTGCATTTAGGAAGCCCCTATGGTGCCAGGACAGCAAAAAATACCCACATGGCCTACCATTTTGGAAACTAGACCCCTTGAGGAACGTAACAAGGGGTACAGTGAACATTTACCCCCCACTGGTGTCTGTCAGATCTTTGGAACAGTGGGCTGTACAAAATGTTTTATTTGCACAGGCCACTGTTCCAAAGATCTATCAGACACAGATTTTTACAAGGAGTAAAAGGAGAAAATTTATACTTAAATTTGTAGCCCAATTTCTCTCGAGTAAGCACATACCTGATATGTCTATGTAAATTGTTCGGCGGGCGCAGTAGAGGGCTCAGAAGGGAAGGAGCGACAAGGGGATTTTGGAGAGTACGTTTTTCTGAAATGGTTTTTGGGAGGCATGTTGCATTTAGGAAGCCCCTATGGTGCCAGAACAGCAAAAGAAAAACACATGGCATACCATTTTGGAAACTAGACGCCTTGAGGAACGTAACAAGGAATTAAGTGAGCCTTAATACCCCATAGGTGTTTCACGACTTTTGCATATGTAAAAAAAAAAATAAAAAAAATAAATAAAATGTGTGTTTCCCCCAAATTTCACATTTTTGCAAGGGTTAAGAGAAAATCCCCCCCAAAATTTGTAACCCCATCTCTTCTGAGTATGGAGGTACCCCATAAGTTGACCTGAAGTGCACTACGGGCGAACTACAATTCTCAGAAGAGAAGGAGTTATATTGGGCTTTTTGAGAGCAAATTTTGCCCAGGGGCATGTCACATTTAGGAAGCCCCTATGGTGCAAGGACAGCAAAAAATACCCACATGGCCTACCATTTTGGAAACTAGACCCCTTGAGGAACGTAACAAGGGGTACAGTGAGCATTTACCCCCCACTGGTGTCTGTCAGATCTTTGGAACAAAGGGCTGTACAAAATTTTTTATTTGCACAGCCCACTGTTCCAAAGATCTGTCAGACACCAGTCGGGGGTAAATTCTCCCTGCACCCCTCATTACATTCCGTGAGGGGTGTAGTTTCCGAAATGGGGTCAAATGTGTTTTTTTTTTTTTTTTTGCGTTTGTCAAAACCGTTGTAACAATCAGCCTCCCCCCCTGTGCAAATCACCTCAAATGTACATGGTGCACTCTCCCTTCTGGGCCTTGTTGTGCGCCCCCAGAGGACTTTGCGCCCACATATGGGGTATCTCCGTAGTCGGGAGAAATTGCATTACAAATTTTGGGGGGCTTTTTTCCCTTTTACCTCTTGTCAAAATGAAAAGTATAGGGCAACACCAGCATGTTAGTGTAAAAAATTAATTTTTTTACACTAACATGCTGGTGTAGACCCCAACTTCACCTTTTCATAAGGGGTGAAAGGAGAATAAGCCCCCCAAAATTTGTTAGGCAATTTATTCCGAGTACAGCGATACCCCATATGTGGCCCTAAGCTGTTGCCTTGAAATACGACAGGGCTCGGAAGTGAGAGAGCGCCATAAGCATTTGAGGCCTGAATTAGGGATTTGAATAGGGGTGGACATAGGGGTATTCTACGCCAGTGATTCTCAAACTGGGTGCCTCCAGCTGTTGCAAAACTCCCAGCATCCTTGGACAGTCAACGGCTGTCCGGCAATACTGGGAGTTGTTGTTTTGCAACAGCTGGAGGCTCCATTTTGGAAACAGTGCCGTACCAGACGTTTTTCATTTTTATTGGGGAGGGGGGCTGTGTAGGGGTATGTGTATATGTAGTGTTTTTAGGGTACAGTCACACGGGCGGGGGATTACAGCGAGTTTCCCGCTGCGAGTTTGAGCGGCTGCGCAAAATTTGCTGCATCTCAAACTTGCAACCTGATACTCACCGTAAGCCCCCTGCCCATGTGAATGTACCCTGTACATTCACAGGGGGGGGGACCTCCAGCTGTTGCAAAACTACAACTCCCAGCATGCACAGTCTATCAGTGCATGCTGGTAGTTATAGTTTTGCAACAGCTGGAGGCACACGGGTTGGGAAACACTGAGTTAGGAAACAGACAATGTTTCCCAACCAGTGTGCCTCCAGTTGTTGCAAAACCACAACTCCCAAACATTCTCAGGCATGCTGGGAAACAGCAACTCAACTCACCTGTCGCCACCGCCACCGTCTCCACCGCTGGGCTCCGGGTCTTCAGGGACGAGG
This sequence comes from Hyla sarda, assembly GCF_029499605.1. Lineage (NCBI taxonomy): Eukaryota > Metazoa > Chordata > Amphibia > Anura > Hylidae > Hyla > Hyla sarda. Next base: position 240,175,620 of record NC_079191.1, read on the forward strand.
TAAGTACCGGGGCCGGGCCCCAGCACTCCCCCGTCCCCGCCGCGTCCTCCGGTCTTCCCCCTGTCCTCTCCGGACTTCCAGCGGCCGGGCAGGGCGGGAGGAAGTAACTACATGCAGGAAAATTTATACGTAAAAAATTCTCATCTTCTGACCCTGTAACTTTTTTATTTTTCCGCGTACGGGACGGTATCAGGGCTCATTTTTTGTGCAGTAATATGAAGTTTTTATCTGTACCATTTTTGTATTGATCAGACTTTTTGATCGATTTTTCTTCATGTTTTCATGATATAAAAAGTGACCAAAAACACACTATTTTGGACTTTGGAATTTTGTTGCGTGTACGCCATTGACCGTGCGGTTTAATTAACGATATATATTTTATAATTCGGACATTTCTGCATGCGGTGTTTATTTTAATTTTTATTTACACTGCTGTTTTTTTTAATGGGAAAAGGGGGGTGATTCAAACTTTTATTAGGGAAGGGGTTAAATGACCTTTATAAACTTTTTTTTTTTCACTTATTTTTTGCAGTGTTATAGCTCCCATTGGGGGCTATAACACTGCCCACACTGATCTTTTACCCTGATCCCTGCAAAGCCATAGCTTTGCATGGATCATTGTTATAGGTGGTCGATTGCTCAAGCCTGTATCTCAGGCTTGGAGCAATCAAACTCCAATCGGATGCGACAGAGCAAGGTAAGGGGACCTCCGCTCACGTGCTAGCTGATTGGGACATCGCGATTTTATTGCAATAGTCCAGATCAGCCCGACTGAGCTGTCGGGAAGCTTTCACTTTCATTTTAGACGCGGCAATCAACTTTAATCACAGCGTCTAAAGGGATGATAGCGCGCTGCACAACGATCGGTGCCGAACGCTATTAGCCCAGGGTCCCGGCTATCATTAGCCGCCAGGACCGACCCGGTATGACGCGGGGTCACGGCGTAACCCTGTTTTAAATACCGGGACCAGGAGTAGGGCGTACAGGTACGCCCTTAAGAGGTTAAAGTGGTACTCCGGCGCTAAGACATCTCATCCCCTATCCAAAGGGGTATCGTTCAGCCAAAGACGATCGTCCAGCCAATACCAGCGCTCCTGGGGGGTGACGAAATCACCACCTCCCCAGAGATACAGTGGGTGATTGGGGGTGTATCCTACACCCCCCATCACCATGTATCTTCGGGTCAGCAGGTCACACGTGACCCGCATCCCCGGAATCGCAGCAAATCGCAAGTGTGAATTCATGACCCCCCTGGGCATTTGCACTGGATGCCTGCTGAATGATTTCAGCAGGCATCCCGGTACGATGCACACCCGGCACGTGGCGGGGACCGGAATTCCCCATGACATATCGGTACGTCATGGGTCCTTAAGACCCAGGGTTTCGTGACGTAGCGGTATGTCAATAGTCCTGTAGGGGTTAAATTACCACAGTAGGTGTTTCTGCTGCGGAAATTCTTCCATGTGCACGGTGCAGCAGAATCCTATTGAAAACAAAGGAAATCTGCTGCAACTGAATTTCCAAACAGAATTTTTTCACCAGATTCCACTCAGAAATTCCCCTGTGCTATTAGGACAAACTCACTTAGGCTGTAGATAGGGAGGAAAGCACACAATCAACAGTTTGCATACGAGAATCACATGGCCTATATGCAAGTATAGAGAGAAAACAGAGACTGCAGACTCAAAAGTAGTACAAGTAGGAGCAGACTAGACTGTAAGGTTGCATCTGCCAGTGCCACATTTAACTCCTTGCCCTGTCTTCACTCTTGTGCCTGCTGATTGCATTAACCCCTTAAGGACCAGGCCAATTTTCGTTATTGAACTTAATTTTTTCCCCCTTGCCCATAGCTCTAATTTTTTCATCTACAGACCCATATAAGGGCATGTTTTTTGCAGGACCAACTGTACTTGGTAATGCGAAATTGAAAAAAAAAACTGAATTCAATGGGGGGGGGGGGGGGGTTCTTTTTTTTGCCATCCACAGTGTGGCACAATTAAAACCATACCAAATTTGTATGGTTTGCCTTATGTTTTACTAATTAAAAAAATTTTAAAACTTTTTAGAAAGAGTTTTTATCGGTACCATTGATCGAACTTTTTGATTGCTTTTTACTTCATTTTTTCTGGGATATTGTGTAATATAAAAAAACGCAATTCTAGGGTTTGGTCATTTTTTTACATTTAGGTCATTCATTGTAAGGGCTAAATAATGTTAGATTTTAATAGTTCATGGGATTACACAAATGGGGATACCAAATATGCCTATTTTTATTATGTGAACATATTTTTTATGTGAAAAATGAGAAAAAGTGGATAATTTAAACTTTTGATATGGAAGAGGTTAATGTATGTGGGTCAAACCTTTATCACATTTTTTTTGTTTTTTTTTTACATTTTATTACTTCCCTTTTAGGAGGAATCATCAAATTCCTGATACAGATCAATGTATTTCCATAGAACTGCACTGACCTGTGTGCTCTGCGCTGGATTGATAGAGTCTGGTCCAGCCCCTACAAAAAACTATGTGAGGGGACCTGTCTAGCTACTAGAGTGACCTTACTACCAAAGTGGGGCATACATACTCTTTCCCAACTCATTTATCTTCCCACTCTACATTGTAAACATCATTACTGTTTGGGGCCACTGTAGGTGCTGGAAAAGTGCAGAACCTAAAATGTTTGTCTGGCAGGTTCTGCAGAGACAAGTTGTGGCTAGAAGAAATTGTAATGACTGTCTGGGCTGAATGGAGAAGAAAGAAAGGTGAAGGATTCCAATGAGAAAAGACATGACCTGATGTAACTGCATTGTAATCACTTATATGGTCTGAAAAGCATATGTTGAGCTGGGATGACCACAATATTGTCACTATATGGTGATATTTTTCTTCATGTGTACAGGAATTATTGGTAATTTTGGTCTCAGCATACAGGATTTGGTCTGTAACAGTATTAAAGTGATAATTCCTCTTTGTATATGTAACGAAGCTGGATGTGGATCCTCTACCTATGTGGCTGATGACTCGGACCGTGTCAGGGAACGGAGTCTAAGGTGCCACTGGTCTTCACCAGAGCCCAACACAAGGCAGGATGGGCTTGCTGCAGCGGCAACACCCAGGTCGCTACCCCCCGACACAGCTCGACCACACAGATTACTGGGCAAGGCGAGGTACCAAAGGAAGAAGCAGTAGCGTAGTCAACGTAGCAGAAGGTCAAGGCAGGCGGCAAAGGTTCGTAGTCAAAAAACAAAACAGGAAGGTCTGGATACACGGGTACGGCCAAACAGGCAATAGAAACGCTTTCTTTCAGGCAATAGGCACTGAAGATCCAGCACGGAAGTGTGGGAAGTAAAAACAACGTATAATGTGGTATCAGGTGTATTCACTACTTATGGTCATACTGGCCCTTTAAATTTCAGAGCTCCGGCGTGCGTGCGCCCTAAGGGACGGCAACGCGCGTGCCGGAGCTGAGAGAGAGAAGGAGCGGAGCGAGGTAAGAGACAGGCCGGGATTCGCATCCCACAATGCGAATCCCGGGTTTCAAGAGGGAGACGTGAAAAGAACTTGGGATCCAAAGGGAGGAAGGCAAATGAAGAGAATAAGCCACTGGATTTAGACATTTCTTGACCTTGAAAGGACCCAAATAGAGTGGACCCAGTTTGTAACAGAGTACTTTGAAGCGGATATACTTAGATGACAACCACACCTCGTCTCCGGGTGAGTATTCAGGAGGAAGGTGCCTTTTCTTGTCCGCTTGAGATTTCATACGGGTCATGGCACGAAGAAGGGTTTTCTTCCAGATGGAGGCGAAGTTCTGTACTAGTTTATCCGCCATAGCGACACTGGAGGTAGAAGACAAGGGCAAAGGTGGACGAGGATGAAGTCCATATCCCTATGATCCCAGGGTAGTAGTTCGGCACAGTCATCTTGGCGGGCAGAAACAAAGTGGCGAAGGTAATCTCCTAAAATCTGGTTCACCCTCTCAACTTGACCATTAGATTGGGGATGATAGGCAGAGGAGAAATCCAACTTAATTTGAAGATGTGAGCAGAGTGCCCTCCAGAATTTGGAGACAAACTGGACTCCCCGGTCAGAGACAATATGTGTCGGTAATCCATGGAGACAGAAGATATGGGAAAGGAACAGTTTAGCTAGTTGAGGTGCAGATGGTAAACCAGGCAAGGGCACAAAATGAGCCATTTTAGGAAATCGTATAATAAAGTATAAGTGAGGAATCAATTTAATCAGTATTTGGTAATGCGGGTGTTACACCACTAAGCACCTCACACCTGCTGTGCACCGCAGGCATGAGTTGTACAGCCCGGACCTTATTGATTGGCTAATTGATAGCCAATCAATAAGGTCCGGGCTGAACAACTCACGCCTGCGGTGCACAGCAGGTGTGAGGTGCTTAGTGGTTTAACACCCTGGATACACACCGCATTAACAAATACTGATTAAATGTCACATATATAAGTGGCTATATGGAAGAAAGATCAAGTTTTGCATAGAGTTGGTTGTCTCGGAGACTCTGTAAAACTTGACCGAGATGGAGACGATGAGTGTGGAGATTGGGCGAATAGATGAGAATGTCATCCAAATAGACGACACCGGAGTAGAAAAGGTCCCGAAAAATGTCATTGACAAACTCCTGGAAGACTGCTGGAGCATTACATAGACCAAATGGCATTACAATGTACTCAAAATGTCCGTCTCGAGTATTAAACGCAGTCTTCCACTCTTCCCCTTCTCTTATACAAATCAAGTTATAGGCACCAAGAAGATCCAGTTTGGAGAAAATCCTGGCACCTCGCAGATGATCAAACAACTCTGAAATTAAAGGAAGGGGCTAACGTTTTTTTACTGTCATTTTATTTAGTCCTCGGTAGTCGATGCAAGGACGCAATGACCCATCTTTTTTTTTTCAAGCAGAAGAACCCGGCTCCGGCAGGAGAAGAGCATTTCGTGATAAATCCCATCTGTAGGTTCTCCTGGATGTAGGTTGACATGGCCTGGGTTTCGAGAACAGACAAGGGGTAGATTCGGCCCCTGGGAGGTGTGGTGCCAGGCAGTAAATCAATGGGACAATCGTATGGATGATGTGGAGGCAAAACTTCAGCTTGCTTTTCACTGAAGACATCATCAAAGTCCTGGAGCAATGAAGGTAAACCGGGCAGAGGACTAGACGATGGTTTTAACTTGGTCACACATATATGAATACAGTGGTTGTTGCAGTACGGACCCCAGCGAAGAACTTCTCCTGTTTTCCACACCAGCTGTGGGGCATGAAGCTGCAACCAAGGTAGGCCAAGCAAAAGAGGAGAAGTACAGTGTGGGAGTACGTAGAAGGACAAATTCTCCTTATGCTGGAATCTGATCTGCATTGACAGGGGTTCTGTGCGATATAGCACGGTACAGCCCAGTCTTTCTCCACTGACCATAGAGAAGTATAGTGGTCCTAAGAGGCGAGACACTGGCAGATGATACCTATGCACTAGGGAGGCATCAATAAAGTTCCCCGCTGAGCCAGAGTCCAGAAAAGCCAGAACGGAGATGATCTCGAGAGGGAAGATGAAGCTGAACCGTCAAGTTTAAGCGTGGAGAGGTGGAATTCACATCTAGGGAGGCCTCTCCCACGAACCCTAGGTGCGAGTGTTTCCCTGTGGCTGTGGATGCAGAGGACAATCTTTAAGGAAGTGGTCTGCACTGGCGCAGTATAGGCATAGATTTTCGGTTCATCGGTGAGTCCTTTCCTGCAGGGTCAGGCGAGACCGATCCACTTGCATAGCCTCCACTGCGGGAGGCAATATAGAAGGTTGCGGTGGTTGCTGGAAGACTGGTGCCAGACGAGGAAAGCGCCAAGGTCGTGCAGATTCCCTTTCTTGTCGTAGATCCTCTCTTCGCTCAGATAAACGGATATCAATCCGGGATGCCAATTGTATAAGTTCATTCAAGTTAGATGGCGATATCCGGGCAGCAAGGACATCCTTAATTTGGCTTGATAATCCTCTCTTGAAAGTAGCGCAGGTTCAATGCGATCCCACAGAGGAGTTGCCCAGGCCAAGGCCCTTCCTGAAAGGAGAACGATGACGAAGGCCACCTTTGCTCGTTCCGTGGAGAACTGGTCCGCATTGAGTTCAATGTGCATGGAGCACTGCGTCACGAAACCACGTCAGGACTTCCATTTTTGCACTTTTGTTTTTTCTTCATCACCTTCTAAAAATCATAACGCTTTCAATTTTGCACATACAGACCCATATGAGGGCTTTTTTTTGTGCAACCAATTGTACTTGGATGTCATTATAATCAATACACCACAAAATGTACAGCGAAACCAGAAAAAAAATATTTGTGGGGAAAACTGGAAACAGAAAATGCCATATTGTAAATTTTGGGGGCTTCCAATTCTATGCAGTGCACTTTTTGGCAAAAATGACACCATATCTCTATTCTGTAGGTCCATACAGTTACAAGGATACCTAATATATATAGGTTTTATCTTATTTTACTACTTTATCAGTACCATTTTTGTTTTGATGGGACTTTTTGATTAAAAAAAATTTATGGTATACAAAAAATATGCAATTTTGGACTTTGGAATTTTTTTACACGTATGCCATTGAACATGCAGTTTAATTAACATTATATTTTTATAGTTCGGACATTTATGCATGCGGCGATACCACATGTTCATTTTTATTATGTTTACATATTTTTTATATGGAATTTGGAAAAAGGGGGGTGATTGAAGATTTAATATGGAAGGGGTTAATGTGTGTTTTTTTTTACTTTTTATTCAACTTTTTTTTTTTTTTTTACCCTTTTAGTCTCTTTAGGGGACTTTTAGGAGGAATCAGTAGATCCCTCAAATAAATCAATGTGGTTCCATACAAGCACATTGATCTGTGTGATCTGCGCTTGATTAATAAAGCCTGGTCCTGCCAGGCTTGATCATTCTCAGAGCGGCAGCCAACACAGGAATAGAGGTAAGCCCTCTGACTACCTGCAGCATCCTGTCATCTTGTGCACAGAGCGAGCTTCGCTCCGTGCCGGATGACTGGCAATGCAGGAGCCGAAGGATCGTGACGTCAGGATGGTGCCATCACGCCCCCCTTCCATAGACTTGCATTAACTCCTTAAGGACCAAGCCCATTTTGACCTTAAGGACCAGGCCAATTTTATTTTTGTGTTTTTGTTTTTTCCTCCTCGCCTTCCAAAATCCATAACTCTTTTATATTTCCATCTACAGACCCATATAAGGGCTTGTTTTTTGCGTGACCAATTGTACTTTGTAATGAAACCTCTCATTTTACCATAAAATGTACGGCGAACCCAAAAAAATATTTTTAGGGAGGAAATTTAAATGAAAAGCACAATTATGCACATTTTGGAGGGTTTTGTTTTCATACTGTACACTTTACGATAAAAAATTTGTTCTTTTTTCTGTGGTCAATATGGTTAAAATGAAACCCATCAAAAACTTTTTGTAGAAAATCAGTAATCTAAAATCACCCTATTTTGACCACCTACAAGTTTTAAATGTTTCCGTATATAGGGCAGTATGAGGGCTCATTTTTTGTGCCCTCATCTGTACTTTTTATTGATACCACATTTGCATATATAAAACTTTTAGAGCATTTTGAATTTTTTGTGACAAAAAAGCAGCATTTTTGGCCTTTTTAAAAAATGTTTATGTTTACGCCGTTCACCGTACGGGATCATTGACATTATATTTTGATAGTTCGGACATTTACGCACGCAGCGATACCAAATATGTTTATAAAAAAAAAAATTTACGCTTTTTGGGGGTAAAATGGGAAAGACTTTTTCACTTTTTATTTCTACATTTTTCAACCTTTTTTTTTCCCACACTTTTTATGTCCCCATATGGGACTATCTATAGCAATCATTTGATTGCTAATACTGGTCAGTGCTTTGCATAGGACATAGCACTGATCAGTATTATCGGCTATCTTCTGCTCTCTGCTGATAGCAGCCGGAACCTGCCATGTATGACGCGAGCACCGCTCCGATGCTCGCGAACATACACAGGATGTAAATGTATGTCCTGGTGCGCGAAGTACCGTCAAACCAGGACATACATTTACGTCCGTGGTCGTTAAGGGGCTAAGGGGGCGGGGCGTGACATCACAAGAGGGCGGGGCCATGACGTCACAATCATCTGGCCCCTGCATCACCAGTCATCAAGCACGGAGCAAAGCTCGCTCCGTGCACCAGATGACAGGAGGTGCTGCAGGAGAGATCGCAGAGGTTTGCTGTGGCAGGACCCCCACGATCAGATCCTTTTTTCTCTACAGTTTAGAGACCACTGCACAGTGATCTCCAAACTGTGGCCCTCCAGATGTTGCAAAACAAAAAATTCCAGCATGCCCAGACCAAAAAATACTGTGTGGGCATGCTAGGAGTTGTAGTTTTGCAGGCTCTAGAGGGCCACAGTTGAGAGACCACTGCACAGTGATCACCAAACTGTAGCTCTCCAGCTGTTGCAAAACTGCAAATCCCAGCATGCTCAAACAGCAAACAGCTGTCTGGGCATGCTGGGAGTTGTAGTTTTGCAACGTCTGGAGGGCTACAGTTTAGAAACTACTGTATATTGGTCTCAAACTGTAGCCTTCCAGATGTTGCTAGGCAACTCACCAGCATCCATAAGATCCCCGCCCCGCCTATTTTGGTTGCAGGTGGCGGGGCCGAAAACGTCACACTGCTGCTCAGTCTATCGCCGGCCGAGTCTGGACTTCGCTGCGGCCGGTGATTGTCTGAGTGCAGTATGACTCGCCGACCACCAGGAAGAGGATCGTGGCGGAGGCCGGAGCCGGTTACCGGAGGCACCGGGGGAGTGAAGGAAGGTATGTACCTGTTTATTTTTTCTTACTGCCGGCAGTATGGACGATAATTTTCCTATTCCGGAGTTCTCCTTTAAGGACTCAGACAATTTTATTTTAAAGTTTTAGTTTTTTCCACCTCGCCTTCAAAAAATCATAACTCTTTTATATTTTCATCCACAGACTAGTATGAGGGCTTGTTTTTTGTGCGACCAGTTGTCCGTTGTAATGCCATCCCTCACTTTACCATAAAATGTATGGCGCAACCAAAAAAATACTATTTGTGTGGGGAAATGAAAAAGAAAACCGCAATTTTGCAAAGTTTCATTTTCACTCCGTACAATTTACGGTAAAAATGACATGTGTTCTTTATTCTTTGGGTCAATACGATTAAAATGATAGCCATAATAACATACTTTTCTATTACTGTTGTACTTAAAAAAAAAATCGCAAACTGTTTAACCAAATTAGTACGTTTAAAATCCCCCTATTTTGAAGGCCTATAACTTTTTCATTTTTCCGTATATGCAGCGGTATGAGGGCTCATTTTTGCGCCGTAACCTGTACTTTTTATTGATACAATATTTTCTTATATAAAACTTTTAATACATTTTTTATAAAAAAAAATTTTGAATAAAATGTTATAAAAAAAGCAGCTATTTTGGACTTTTTTTTTACGTTCATGCCGTTCACATACGGTATTATTAACATTTTAGTTTAATAGTTCGGATATTTACGCATGCAGCGATACCAAATATGTATATAAAATATATTTTTTTACACTTTTTGGGGGAGAAATAGGGAAAATGGGACAATTTACATTTTTATTGGGGAAGGTGTTTTTTCACTTAAATTTTTTACTTTTTTTTACTTTACACTTTAAACTTTATACACTTTATGACTCGCCGACCACCGGCAACCAGGAAGCGGATCACGGCGGAGACCAGAGCCGGTTACCGGAGGCCCCGGGGGAGCAAAGGAAGCTATGTACATCTTTATTTTTTTACTGCCGGCAGTATGGAGGACAATATTTCTATTCTGGAGTTCTCCTTCAAGGACCCAGCCAATTTTGAGTGTAGGACCCGGCCATTTTTTGCATATCTAACCACTGTCACTTTAAGCATTAAAGGGGTATTCCAGGCAAAAACTTTTTTTTATATATCAACTGGCTCCGGAAAGTTAAACAGATTTGTAAATGACTTCTATTAAAAAATCTTAATCCTTCCAATAGTTATTAGCTTCTGAAGTTGAGTTGCTGTTTTCTGTCTAACTGCTTTGTGATGACTCACGTCCCGGGAGCTGTCCAGCTCCTATGGGGATATTTTCCCATCATGCAAGGGATATTCTCCCATCATGCACAGCTCCCGGGAAGTAATATCATCATTGAGCAGTTAGACAGAAAACTTCAGAAGCTAATAACTATTGGAAGGATTAAGATTTTTTAATAGAAGTAATTTACAAATCTGTTTCCGGAGCCAGTTGATATATAAAAAAAAGTTTTTGCCTGGAATACCCCTTTAATAACTCTGGGATGCTTTTTTACTTTTCATTCTGATTCCGGGAATGTTTTTTTGTGACATATTCTACTTTATGTTAGTGGTAAAATTTTGTCGATACTTGCATCATACTTGCAAATTCCAAATTTTATGAAAAAATTGAAAATTTTACTTTTTTTTCACTTTGAAGCTCTCTGCTTATAAGGAAAATGGATATTCCAAATAAATTATATATTGATTCACATATACAATATGTCTACTTTATGATTGCATCGTAAAGTTGACATGTTTTCACTTTTGGAAGACATCAGAGGGCTTCAAAGTACAGCAAGAATTTTCCAATTTTTCACAAAATTTTCTAAATCAAAATTTTTCAGGGACCAGTTCAGTTTTGAAGTGGATTTGAAGGGCCTTCATATTAGAAATACCCACAAATTACCCAATTATAAAATCTGCACCACTCAAAGTACTCAAGTAGTACTGACATTCAGTAAGTGTGTTAACCCTTTAGGTGTTTCACAGGAATAGCAGCAAAGTGAAGGAGAAAATTCAAAATCTTCATTTTTTACACTCGCATGTTCTTGTAGACCCAGTTTTTGAATTCTTACAAAGGGTAAAAGGAAAGAAATCTTCCTAAAATTTGTAACCCAATCTCTCTCGAGTAAGGAAATACCTCATATATGTATATCAAGTGCTCTGTGGGTGCACTACAATGCTCAGAAGTGAAGGAGCAACAGTGGGATTCTGGAGAGGGAGTTTTTCTGCAATGGTTTTTGGGGGGCATGTCAAATTTAAGAAGCCCCTATGGTGCCAGAACAGCAAAAAAAAAACACATGGCATACTATTTGGGAAACTACACCCCTCAAGGAACGTAACAAGGGGTACAGTGAGCCTAAACACCCCACAGGTGTTTCACAACTTTTTGTTAAAGTTGGATGTGTAAATTATTATAATTTTTTTCACTAAAATGCTAGTTTTCCCCCAAATTTTACATTTTTACAAGGGGTAATAGGAGAAAATGCTCCCAAAATTTGTAACCCCATCTCTATGAGTATGGAAATACCCCATGTGTGGACGTCAAGTGCACTGTGGGCGCACTTCAATGCTCAGAAGAGAAGGAGTCCCATTTGGCTTTTGGAAAGAAAATGTTGCTGAAATGTTTTTTGGGGGGCATGTCTCATTTAGGAAGCCCCTATGGTGCCATAACAGCAAAAAACCCACATGGCCTACTATTTTGGAAACTACACCCCTCAAGGAATGTAACAAGGGGCACAGTGAGCCTTAACACCCCACAGGTGTTTCACAACTTTTTGTTAAAGTTGGATATGTAAATTATTATAATTTTTTTTAATTTTTATAAAATGCTGGTTTTGCCCCAAATTTTACATGTTTACAAGGGGTAATAGGTGAAAATGCCCTCCAAAATTTGTAACCCCAACTCTTCTGAGTATGGAAATACCCCATGTGTGGATGTCAAGTGCACTGCGAGCGCACTACAATGCTCAGAAGAGTAGGAGTCACATTTGCAAATTTTGCTGAAATGGGGGGGGGGGGGGGGGCGGGATGTCACATTTAGGATGCCCCTATGGTGCCAGAACAGCAAAAAAAAAAAAAAAACACATGGCATGCTATTTTGGAAACTACACCCCTCAAGGCACGTAACAATGGGTATAGTTTCTCAACAGGTGTTTGAGAAATGTTCATTAAATTGGGATGTGAAAAGGAAAAATTTGATTTTTTACACTAAAATGCTAGGGTTACCTCAAATTTTTCATTTTCACAAGTGGTAACAGGAGAAAATGTCACTGTAAATTTGTAACCCCAACTCTTCTGAGTATGGAAATACCCCATGTGTGGACTTCAAGTGCACTGCGGGCGCACTACAATGCTCAGAAGAGAAGGAAACACATTTGCAAGTTTTGCTGAAATGGGGGGGGGGGGGGGGACAAGTCGCATTTAGGAAGCCCCTATGGTGCCAGAACACCAAAAAATCCCCACATGCACTATTTCTCCCGTTCATTCACCCATCACAAAATAACAGCCATTATTAATGACTGACGATAACGGGTTAAGACGGCTATTAGAAAAATCCCATAGACTGTAATGGGATTTTCTAACGGCCGCTTAACGGCCGATTTTCAAGATTTTTATGTCGGGCATTTATAACGGAAGTATTTTTATAGTGTGAAAGCAGCCTTAGAGTGAGTGACCCCCGTTATTTCTTTGGTTATTGTTGTATGGACTGTTTTCATTGTATGGGGCTAGAGCACCACAGTGATTAGAATCAGGCTCCCATGCATGTCTAGCTGCCGGGGAAAGTAGCTGCCTTATCGGAGAGTGCTGCGATATAAGTATCAGTGCCAACATATGTCTCTTGTGTTATATTTATAATAATTTTATGCAGATGTAACAGAAGCCTCCCATATTTGGTTAGTAACAAGGGCTTGTAACAGTTTTCAAGAGGACAACATGAACTTCAAGAAAAATAAAGTAATGGCTTCAGATTATTATGTTTGGGTTTGTTTGCACAACCCACTAGAAGAGCAGTACCTCTAGTTAAAGAGTACCTGTCATCTAACCATATTTTCTAAACTAACTCAGATTATATTCCCTTACTATTCCTAACACCCCTCTTGCCCTTAAAAAAAAAATTCCGAGCTTTAACCCCTTAACGACCACAGACGTAAATGTACGTCCTGGTTTGGCGGTACTTCGCGCACCAGGATGTACATTTACATCCTGTGTATGACCGTTGCTATCAGTGTGTGAAGTGTGGGAGAAGAGGGTTGCATTGACAATCCAACACAATGGGCAGCCATTGAACACATTTTATAAGTGGTCAGAAACTTGTAAATAACTCATGAAAGAATAAAGTTACATTAAAACCAAGCACATCATTGTTTTTCTTGTGAAATTCCCAATAAGTTTGATGTGTCACATGACCCTCTTCCTATTGAAAAAACAAAAGTTGGATTCAAAATGGATGACTTCAAAATGGCCGCCATGGTCACCACCCATCTTGAAAAGTTTCCCCCCTCACATATACTAATGTGCCAAAAACAGGAAGTTAATATCACCAACCATTCCCATTTTATTAAGGTGTATCCATATAAATGGCCCACCCTGTATATTAAAAGTTTAGTTTGGTGACAGGTACTCTTTAAACAGGGATCCTCTCTTTTAATCTATAAGTTCCTCGGGCCCTGCATCATGCACACAGTGGATTTGTTATGCCAGTGTGATGCTTTAGGGTATGTTCACACACACAAAAAAAATCTGTCTGTACATTACACATACACATCAGATGATCAAACTGATGGAGTCTGATCACAGGCCACTATTGATTTCCCAAACTCTAAAGTATCTGAACCCCTTCAGCACTAGGATTGACGTTGTGAAACTAACTGAATATAATATTGTGGAAGCTATCCATTACATTTCAAAAATTTCATTGCTGATAGCATGCAAAATAAAGGAATTTAATCTTCACAAATGATTCAAATACATATAGCAATGCTGGAAACATCAATAAAAATTAAATTTTTTTTGTTTAGTATAGATGTTGTCAGTAATTGGCTTTTTAAACTGTACATTGCCAAAAGGGATTAGTTACTATCTGACTTTGCAACCTTTTTCACAAATTTTTCAACAATTAAAGACATTCGCTATAGAAAATGTTTCTGTATTGCTTAAATACTGTTAAACATATTTTCTATTTTTTTTTATCTAACCATAACATGTCAGATGATAATATTTAGCTGGATTTCCTTAGTACTACAAAAAGATTTTCCAGTGATTTTCAGCCTCTCTAGACTTTTAGGTTTATGAAGTAAAATTTTAAGTTTAAACAAGATAAATACACCAATCAGACATAACATTAAAACCGCTGACAACAGTTATTTCTTGAAGTTAGAGATATTTAAGAAAATGTACCCAGATGTGGCGCTGCGCCGCAAAGATCCGGATGAAACAGCGTACAAAGTTATATATTAAACAGCAACTTGTTGATTGTATAAACAATTTTAAAGATTGCATCTATAGGCAAGACACATTTGGGGTGGTTTATCACCCTTTCTCAATTACAGAAGTTTCATCTGCAATTGAGAAAGGGTGATTAACTACCTTAAACGCATCTTGCTTAGAGATGTAATCTTTTTTTATTTTCTTATACAATACTATTTAATTTACAATGTTGTATGTTATTTTCATCTGGATCTTCGCGGGGCAGCGGCACATAAGGATACCTTTTCTTCAATATCTCATGCTATTACGGGTTCCACATATTGGACACCGGTCACATCCTGCCACAGGAGTACCCCAAATACAGGGGTGATATGCACGAATACAAGCCCTTTCTCAGGTGAGTGTCCAAAACTCTGTGACATCACTATTTTTTTCATCCATGGGGGTACACAAGGCCCCGTCCTCTCTATTCTTTTTTTCCCTTAATCTATTTTTTTACAGTTGACATGTTGAAACAATAAAGATTAAAAAGAATTTGATAAATGGTTAAATTTAAATATTGAAAATGTTGAAATGTTTCTGATATGCATTGGTCAGAACCTACCAAATTTAGTTAAAGGGCATAGAAATAAGTAAACTGGCAAAAAGATGATGGGCTGCACAAGGCTCATTGATGTACACGAAGTACAAAGCTAACTTGAATAGTTCAATCCCACAGAGATAGTGTGCCACATAATGGTGAAAAGCGAATACTGGCTATGAAAGAACGGCATCAGAACACACAGTGTATCACAGCTTGTTGCATATGGGCGGGGTGGTCACAGACTGGTCAGTGTGTCTATGCTGAACCCAATCCACTATCTACAATGGCCACGCGAGCATCAGAAATTGTGAAATGGAAAAAGGTGGTCTTTTCTGATTAATGACACTTTGTTTTACATCATGTGGATGGCTTGATGCAAGTGTGTTACTTACCTGGGGAAGAAATGGCAGTAGGAAAAGGTGGCAAGCCAGCCAAGGCACTGTGACATTATGGATAATGTTCTGCTGAGAAATCTTGGGCTCTGGCATTCATGTGGATGTTACTTATGTGTGACCTATTTAAACATTGTTGCAGACAATGTACACCCCTTTATGGTAATGGTATTCAAGTTCAAACATAGTACTAGGTCTTTTTATTTGTATGAAGCGAAAAAAGGTCTTGGGCTGAGAAAGGGCAACTGCAGGACATTGCTGTTAACATCTATACTTGAAGTGTATGGGGCCTACAGAGCTTTTCCATGGTTGATTTGGCCGATTTTCTCAAGAAAACTAAAAGACAATTTGATTATTTTGCATAATAAGATTACAATAAATAAATACTGGGAAAGTTCAATTCTTTTCTTAAGGTGGTAAGACATCGCATCCTGCACATTTTACATCATCATGTTGAATGTTCATGTACAGATGTGAGGAATGCACAATTGAGCTTGGAGAGAAATTACGTTTTATTATAAGTCTGTGAACAGAACAACAAAGGTCTGTTATCTCACCAAAGCATATTCTTTGTTAGTAACAATGAAATGGCATAATTTCAATGGAGGGAAGTCTATCCATTGGAGTAAAAATATATACTCCATGCTATTTCATAAACAGGAAAATGACGGGTGATATTTTTACAAAATAAAATACTAAGAATACTAAAGAATACTAAAGAATGTAAAATTCTGTAAAATGCTGCTATTCCAGTTTGGTACTAGAATAACGTTAATATTTATAAATAATATTCAGCTTTTAGCAAGTAAACATATAAATTTGGTAATTCATTTGTTAATGCAAAACAGCACGACAGTAACAAAAAAAAAACTGCAAACACTGAAAACAGTACAATTGTGCATTGCATCGTCAAAGAAAATCATGATAGAACATATTAGAGAGACGTATAACAAAAAGTCAAACAAAGGTAGATGCCAGCTCACCTCCAAACACTCTGCACGGGTCTGCCCAGACCAGGTGTGTCAAGTCAAGAAACAAGGAAAAGATGATCCAGCAGAGTAATGCAAATTCCAGCTTAAGGGTGCGTTACCACACGGCGTATATGCAGCGTATTTCACGTTGCGCAAAATTTAGGGCAGCAGCGGGAAATTCACTGTGTATTCCTCACTCACTATACACACAGGGCTTTCCGGCGGCAGCCCTATGTGTGTAGTGAGTTTTGGAGGCGGAGCCGCGCGTCACAGTCACACCGGCACACGGCCCCGCCTCTAAAACTCACTACGCGCATAGGGCTGCCGCCGGAAAGCCCTGTGTGTATAGTGAGCAAGGAATACGCAGCGTATTTCCCGCTGCCACCGTAAATTTTGCGCAGCGTGAAATACGCTGCGTATACGCTGTGTGGGCACGCACCCTTATTAGGCTTAAAAGCAGTACATTACATGTAGGATGGTGAAAGTAAATTCTGGATGCGTTTCGAACGCCAATCCATTCATTGTCACAGATAGCACATAAGTGCACACGGTCTCCTTATATAGGTAACCACAATTCAGTGAGACAATCCTGGTTTTGAACTTACGTTTGGTGCATCCGACATATTTTAATGCACATATGGTGCATCCGACATATTTTAATGCACATATGGTGCATTCAATGACATTGACAATGTTAGTGGAATAGCAATTGAGAAACTGGTTGATCTTAAAGTTTCTATCACCTGATGAATTGACAAACGAATTAGTTGTTTTCACAAAGCTACAAGTGCGGCACAGATATCTGCCACACTTGTAAAACCCACGGCAACGCAACCATGTTTCCGAAGTGTCTGAACTATGCGATCGCCTAATGACTGGGCCTTTTTTGAAACTATCATGCAACCTTCAGATAAAATATGTGCTAAAGTGGGGTCCTGTATCTAAGGATAGGGGATAAGATGTCTGTTCGCAGATGTCCCGCTGCTGGGGACCCCCCGATCTCTCCTGTAGCCCCCTGAGTTATCAGCTCTCCGGAGCTAAGTTTGCTCCGTCGCTGATGTCAGGGGCCGGCGGTTCGTGACATCACAGCTCCGAACCTCGTAACATCACGCCCCACCCCTTAACCTGTTAAGGAACCATGGCGTAACGGTATGTCATATGTCCACTCCTGTTCTATAGCGGGTCAGGCCCAGCCGGGACCCGTGGCTAATAGCGCGCAACACTGATCGCGGTGCCGCGCGCTATTAACCCTTTAGACATGGCGTTTCAAAGTTGAACGCTGCGTCTAAAGTGAAAGTAAAACGTTGCCAGTTAGCTCAGGGGGCTGTTTGGGATCGCCGAGGCATCCCGAACAGCTCTAGGACAGCAGGAGGGTCCCTTACCTTGCCTCCTGTTGTCTGATCGCTGAATGACTGCTCAGTGCCCAAGATCCAGGCATGAGCAGTCAAGCGGCAGAATCAATGATCAATCAATCTCTCTATGGGAGCTATAACACTGCAAAAAAAAGTGAAAAAAAGTGAATCAAAAAAAGATCATTTAACCCCTTCCCTAACAAAAGTTTTAATCACCCTGCTTTTACTGATTTTGCTTCACAAACAATTTCTGTTTGTTTCACCATATATTTGGTGTTAATATGTGTGATGTCATTGCACAGTACAATTGGTGATGTAAAAAACAAGCCCTCTTGTGGGTCAGTAGATGGAAAAATAAGTGTTATGAATATTAGAAGGCAAGGAAGAAAAAACGAAACCCCAAAAATGAAAATTAGCTCAGTCCTGAAAGGGTTAAGGATTAAGATATACTAGTAGCTTGATTAATAGCTAGGCGTTTTTCACTAGATGTTTATGCAGTGGTAATGAATTTAGCACGTGCTAAATTTGTATAAAAACATGAAAACTCAGTGAGCCCACCAAACCAACAAAAAATCTGCATATGTACACCTCCCCAAGCAGGGCTCTAAGAAACAGCTTTCTTAGACATTTTTAATCTCACAGCCTTCTTTAGCGTACTTACATGAAATTTACCACACATTGTACAAACTTTTAACCCCTTCTCCCAAATGGACATATATTTACGTCCTCTGTGGGCTGCCTGATGTCCGACATTAACCCTTTAGATGCCGCAATCAGAGTTAATTGCAGCATGAAATTGTGGTAAAGCCTGTTCCCGGCTAGCTCAGCAGCCTGATCAGAACTGTAACGGCAAGATCGCAGCATCCCGATCAGCTGAGAGGACGGCAAGAGATCTCATACCGTCCTGCTTGCCATCCCATAAGTGCTCCAATGCTGCAGCAAAAAAAAATAAATAAAAAAAATATATATATAAATATATATATATATATATATATATATATATATATGTAAAAGAAAAGAAATGTGCATTAACCACTTCCCTAATAACATTTTGAACCCCCCCCCTTTTTCCATTTTTCAAATTAAATAATGTAAAAAAAATAAAAACATAAACAAGTGTGGTATCGCGCATGCGTAAATGTCTTAACTAATGAAATATATTGTTCATTAAACCGCACGATCAAAGGCGCAAGCGTAAAAAAAATATAAAAAATCCAGAAATGCATATTTTGCTAGAAAAATTTTTATAAAACGCGATCAAAAGGTGCCATTAAAACTAAAATGGTCCTGATGAAAACTAAAGATCACAACGCAAAAAATTAGCCCTCATACATGCCTGTATGCCAGTGATTCCCAACCGCGGTGCTGCGGCACACTTGTGTACCGTTCACCACTGCCCATGGCACCGCTGGATTTTGCTGTGATTTATTTGATTTAATTTTTTTAAATATCCCGCCCCAGCCTGCACGCTTATGACTGCCAACGAAGGGGAAAGGGAAGCCTGCGTGCGCACTGCGCACACAGCGTCCCCCTGCGTACCCCTCCCCCCTGCGTCCCACTACGTCCCCTGCATCCCCCTGCGTCCCACTCCCCCTTCTACCTTGCGGCGCAGTGAGCTGAAAATGGTGCCCTGGGGCGGAACGAGCTTCATCTGAGCCGGACTCCCATGCCTGCCATGGACCAGCAAGCTGCGCGGGCCGGCTTGCTTAAGTTACCGTACCCTTTCCACCCCTCTGTTAACCCTTCTCAACCCTGTCCAACCCCCACCGCCACCCAGGTCCACAGTCTACCACCCCCCGTCACTCATGTCCACCCCCCCTGTCACCCATGTCCACCCCCCCACGTCACCCATGTCCACCCCCCATCACCCATGTTCACCCTCCCTGTCACCCATGTCCACCCCCCCGTCACCCATGTCCACCCTCCTGTCATCCCTGTCACCCCTGTCCACCCTCCTGTCACCCATGTTCATCCCCCTGTCACCCATGTTCACCCTCCTGTCACCCCCGTCCACCCTCCTGTCACCCATGTTCACCCTCCTGTCACCCCTGCCCCCCCCCTGTCCACACCCATGTTCACCCTCCTGTCACCCATGTCCACCCCTGTCATCCCTGTCACTCATGTTCCCTCCCCCTCACCATCACTCATGTCCACCCCCTCTCTCACACATGTCCACCCTCCTGTCATCCATGTCTGCCTTGTCCACTCCCCTGTCCACCCCTGTCACTCATGTTTACCCCCCATCTACCCCCGTAGTCTACCCTGTCACCCATGTCCACCCTCCTGTTCACCCATCTGTCCCTTGTCACCCCAGTCCACCCCGCTGTCACTCCTGTCCCTCTTTTACCCCCTTGTCCACCCCTCTGACCCCGTCTCCCATGTCCACCCTCCTGTCATCCATGTCCACCCCCCATCCAACCCTCTGTCACCCCTGTCCATCCCTGTCACCCATGTTCACCCTCCATTGTCCACCCCTCTGACCACATCCTTGTTACCCATGTCCACACCCTATTCACCCGTCACCCCCTATGCCCCTGTCACCCATGTTCACTCTTCTACATCCATCTGTCACCCTTGTACACCTCCCTACACCCCTCTCTACACTCCTCTACACCCCTCTGTTACCCATGTACACTCCTCTACACCCCTCTTTCATCCATGTACACTCCTCTACACCCCTCTGTCACCCATGAACACTCCTCTACACCCTTCTTTCACCCATGTACACTCCTCTACACCCTTTTTTCACCCATGTACACTCCTCTACACCCCTCTGTCACCCATGAACACTCCTCTACACCCCTCTGTCACCCATGAACACTCCTCTACACCCCTCTGTCACTCATGTACACTCATCTACACCCCTTTGTCACCCATATACACTCCTCTACACCCCTCTGTCACCCATGTACACTCCTCTACACCCCTCTGTCACCCATGTACACTCCTCTACACCCCTGTCACCCATGTACACTCTTCTACACCCCTCTGTCACCCATGTACACTCTTCTACACCCCTCTGTCACCCATGTAAAAAAAAAAAAAAGTGCAGAGCCTAATAGGTTTGTTTTGCAGGTTTAACGGTGAAGAATTGTGTGTGGAAGAAATCGTGATGATGAAAATTAGAGGAGACTTCATTGGTGAGTTGCTGTATAAAGCAGCACTTTAAACTAGTAGTGCGTTTTTTCCCTTTTGTCCCTTGTTTTTTTTTTGCTCATCAACCTCGGTAGCGGTGCCCCGCGGAATTTTTTTTTTCCAAGGTGTGCCCTGACCCGAAAAAGGTTGGGAAACACTGCTGTATGTGGAAAAATACATTTGGAGGTAAAATGAGTGATGTCATTACAAAGTACAATTGTTGACACAAAAAACAAGCTCTCATATGGGTCTTTAGATGGAAAAATAAAAGAGATCTGTCTATTAGAAGGCGAGGAGGGAAAAACAAAACTTCCACAAAAAAAAAAGGCTCGGAAGGGACTGATAAATATCCCTCAACTAGACCAAATTCACCAAGAAAAAAAAACTGAGAAAAAACAACTACACACACGGACCAATGATAAATTCTCTTCTATTCTTTTAGCTGTAGTTTTAAAAGTTTAGTCTTCAAAAGATATTGTAATCTTTCAAAATTGAAACCCTAAGTGAACAATAAGTCTTCAAATCCGTGCACTATTGAAACAGCAATTTATGTGCATCTAGCGGTGAATCGTCTTTTGCCGATATCCATTACCACAAGAGGTAGTGTTAGCCCTTGCAACTTATGGATTGTCACTGCCCAAGCCAGGATAAGCAGGAGAAGCTGAATCCTTGAACATGACACTTTGCCTAACCACCAAGTACAAAAGAGGTTCAATAGGGACATATGCAGTGACTGTTGGTCCTGTATATTTTTCAAAGTTGACACATACCATCAGGGCAGCCTGATAGGAGATGCCTATTCTGGTACATAAACTTTATCAGAAAATGTTCCCAAGGGATGGGTCAATTCCTTTTTGACCCACGTTAGTTTTTAACAACACTGCTTACAGGAAGTGAGGGTGGGACAATCAGGGCTCGGTGCAGACTCCCGAGTTTTAATCATCCAGCTATGTCAGCTGGGAGGGTGTCCCAGAGCCCTGCTTGTCCTCAGTGTACAGAGCCCTGCTTGTCTTCAGTGTACAGAGCCCTGCTTGTCCTCAGTGTACAGAGCCCTGCTTGTCTTCAGTGTACAGAACCCTGCTTGTCCTCAGAGCACAGAGCCCTGCTTGTCTACCCTCATTTCATGTATTTGGTCTCTTTACAGAGACACACCGGCAATAGTTGCAGGGACAAAAATATACACATTTGTTAACCAATGTATATTACAAACCTACATATAATGTTATTTTCTACATTATCTAAAACATTTTGCTAATGACAGGCACACTTTAAATATTACAGAACAAAAGTTGACCCTGGTTGGCTAATTGACTTTTGAAACCCATGCTGTAAACCAGCCGGTCCATCACCGGTGGAAGCTGTTTGATATTTCCAATTAAGTAGAGATAAATTCCACCAAAGGACAAAGAAGCTCTTGTGGTTTTGCTTCACGACACCTCATGTTGAGAGATCTGTCTGAAACCTTGCTGCTCCATTCAATGTGGAAAACTCCTTTTCATTGCCAATATGCAGGATGGAATAAATTGTACCTCAGTATATGTTGACTGCAGAAGCTTCCGTTGGTGCCATAAAACAATACAATAATGGACCGATCCAATAAACTGTCCCAACTGTTTGTCAGCCAACTGTGGACCAAACCAATGTACAGTCAGTACTATCTAGATCTACAATCTAAAACACACATAAGCTTAATCGTTCTATCTAGAATGTATTAAGGGGGTAGTAATTCTTCTGCTTGACCCATTTCAGCCAAGATTAATAGGGTTTTGTATCTACCTCTTATATATTATCAGGTTACATTTTGGATCAAGGCCAGTTCAACTTTTCACAAAACATACACAAAGACAAAATCCACAGTAGACCTCATTTCATTCAGTCAATTAGGCAGCAAGCGAACATTCCGTTCTTAAATCTGGATGTGTTGTAAAGAGGAAAAACACAGACAAGAATAAAGGTACAAATAGATTTTAATGAGGGCCAAATGTTATTGCTAGAAGAATAGGTCAGAGCATTTTCAAAACAAATCTTGTTAGGTGTTCCTGGTATGCAGTGGTTAGTGCCAACTAAAAGGAAGGACAACCTTAACCGTCAACAGGGTCATGAGCACCGAACATTGATCTGCATGAGAAAGTGAAGGCTACTGTAGCACAAATTTATGCTCATTGGGGGAGATTTATCAAAACCTGTGCAAAGGAAAAGTTGGGCAGTTGTCCATAGCAACCAATCAGATCGCTTCTTTCATTTTTAACAAGGCCTCTGCAAAATTAAAGAAGGAATCTGATTGGTTGCTATGGGTAACTCAGCAACTTTTCCTCTGGACAGGTTTTGATAAATCTCCCCCAATATGTTGGAAAGGTGTCAGAACACACAGTGCATCAAAGCATGATGTTTGTGAAGCTATAAAACCACAGACTCATCAGAATGCCCATGATGATATCTGTCCAAAATGCCTGCAATGGGCACATAAGTATGAGAAATGGACCATGAAACAAAGAAAGGGACCAGGTCATATTAATGCCATTTATATTTGAATCATGTGGACGGCCAAGTGCATGTGTGCATTGCATGCCTAGAGGAAAGATAGTACCATGGTGCACTATAGGAAAAAGGTGAAAGTAATGTGATGCTTTAAGCAATGTTCTGATGGGAAATTTGTGGTCTTGGCATTCATGTGGATATTACTTTGACCTAAACCAGCCTACCTAAGCATTGCTACAGACTAAGTACGCCCTTTCACGGCAATAAAATTCCCTTATGGTAATGGCTTGTTACAGCAGGATACTGCACCCTGTATATAATGCATGCACCCATATATAAACGAAATTAGTGTGCAAAGGTGCACATATACTCTATCGGGGACATTTATCATCGTTGCTTTGGTAAGCGAGTTCTGTAGGCATTGTTCCTTTTTTCTTTTTGATAAATTTGGCTCACATAAGCAAAAACCAATAATTCACTTTTGAATACCATTTGTTTTCAGCACACATAATCAAAAACCAGTAAATGACTTCAGAACACCAATTTGCAGCTTTGAAAAAAATGTGCGATATATATATGTGTGTTTATTACTTTTTGTTACCACTTTTTTTCCCATGTACTAACTCATTTTTTGCTTGTTTACTTTTTTACTTCTCATTTCAGGTCCGTGTATCCTGTGGATTACTTTAGAATCGAGTACGGTGACCAGCTTTTTTTTTGTTGTTTAATGTTAATAAAATGGTTAACGATGGCTTTTGGGGGAGTGTTTTTTTTGTAATAAATTTTTTTAAACATGTTGTTTTTTTTATTTACTTGACAAGCTTAGTAGTGGAAGCTGTCTTATAGAGGGGGCCATTACTAAGCCGGGCTTAGCGTTAGCCACAAAACAAGCTTGTCACCCGCCCCACAACAACAACTCGCAGCATGCCCTTACAGTAAGGGTATGCTGGGAGTTGTACAGCTAGTGTTAACCCCCAATTATTACCCCGGTACCCACCGCCACAGGGGTGCCGGTACCAACAGGGGTACCAACAGGCCAGGAGCATCAAAAAATGGCACTCCTGTGCCTAGGCGGTAACAGGCTGGCATTATTTAGGCTGGGGAGGGCCAGTAACAATGGTCCTCGCCCACCCTGGTACCGTCAGTCTGTTGCTGCTTGGTTGGTATTTGGCTGAGAATAAAAATAGGGGGAAGCTTAGGCTTTTTTTTTTTTTTTGCATTAATAATTAAATATAAAAAAAAAACGCATAGGGTTCTTCCTATTTTTATTTTCAGCCAAATACCAACCAAGCAGCAACAGCCTGACATTACCAGGGTGGGCAAGGACAATTGTTACTGGCCCTCCCCAGCCCAAATAACTCCAGCCTGTTACCGCCTTGGTCCAGGAGCGCCATTTTTTACGCTCCGGGCCTGTTGGTACCGGCTCTTCCTGGCATCCCTGTGGCGGTGGGTACCAGGGTAATAATTGGGGGTTAGCGCTACCTGTTTTTGGGGCCCAGGATTAGTAATGGACTCTGTCTATAAGACAGCTTCCACTACTAAGCATGTCAAGTAAATAAAAAAAACACAATACGTTTAAAAAAATTTTATTCCATAAAAACACTCCCCCACCATTTTATTAACATTAAACAGAAAGAAAAAAAAAACACTGGTCATCGACGCAGTCAATCAAATTTGAAGAAGTCCACAGGATACACAGATCTGAAATGATAAAAAAAAACAAGAAAAATAGGTTAATACATTTATTGTCACCCGTCCGCACATCTCCCGTGCCACACGACCCCAAATCCCAGCATGCCCTTACAGTAAGGGCAGGGGGCAGGTGACAAGCTTGTCACCCGCCCCACAACAACAACTCGCAGCATGCCCTTACAGTAAGGGTATGCTGGGAGTTGTAGTAGTGCGGCAGGGGGAAGGTGACAAGCTTGTCACCTGCCCCACAACTACAACTACCAGCATGTCCTTACTGTAAGGACATGCTGGGAGTTGTAGTCATGTAAGCCAGGGAAGCGGACGGTAATGCGCTCTGCTCCCTGGCTGGCGGTGATCAGAAAATCACTGTACTTTCATATTTCCCGCCGGGTCCCGTAACAAGGGAGCCCAGGCTGACATAACACTGCAGCCACCTGGGACTCCTGCAGCTGGGCCGGGAGATGTGCAGGAGCAGTCCCTGCCATCCTTCAGCGTGTACCGCAGAACTTAGGCATGGTAGAGACAGCTCCTGCACATCTCCCAGCCCATCTGCATGAGTCAAGGGCGGCTGCAGAGTGATGCCTCCCCGGGCTCCTTTTAACTTGAGTTTTAGTCCCTACTGTAAGATCAAATTTCCCGGCGGGTTCTGTGATTGGCTGCTCCGTGTCGGCCAATCACGGGACCCAGCGGGAAATGTAAAAATTACTTTAGGGACTCTGCGGCGCCGAGGAATGTTACAAGGAGCCCAGGCTGGCATCACTCTGCAGCCGCCCGGGCCCCATCTGATTTTAACCCTGCTACTCTATCTAACTTAATGAGGGGAGGGGGACACTGCTTTACATCCCACCCCACCTTGTCTCCCGCCCGCAACAAGACTACAACTCCCAGCATGCCCTCAATGTAAGGGCATGCTGGGAGTTGTAGTCTTGTAGCGGGCGGGAGATGTGTGGCGCGGGGTGGGGGGACACAAGGGGAAGTGTAAAGCAGTGCGCCCATACCCTCAGTAAGTTAGATAGAGTAAGGGGGATAGAATCAGATGGAGCCCGTGGTGAAGTGATGCCAGCCCAGGCTCCTTTTAACATATAACAGAGCAGCGGAGTTCCAGTCCCAACCGTAAGATCAAATTTCCCTCCGGGTCCCGTGATTGGCTGCTCGGTCCAGCCAATCACAGGACCCAGCGGGAAATATAAAATTACAGTAGGGACTAGAAAAACTCTGCGGCGCTGACATATGTTAAAAGGAGCTCGGGCTGGCATCACTGTGCAGCCGCCCGGGCTCCACCTGATTCTATCTCCTCTACCCTAACTTAATGACGGGGACACTGGATTACATCCCCCCCTTGACTCCCACCCGCCCGTGCCTCACATCTCCCGCCCGCTAACTCCCAGCATGCCTTCACTGTAAGGGCATGCTGGGAGTTGTAGTCTTGCAACAGGTTGCATACAGATAGGAGAGGTGGAGTGTAGGCGGGTGGGAGACAAGGGGGGGATGTAAGAGACAAGGTGGGAGACAAGGGGGGATGGGGCAGAGTAATGCCAGCCCGGACTCCTATGTACAGTTGTTATATCATATTTCCCGCTGCTTTTGGAGGGCTTGCGACTTTTTTTGTGCGAATTTCGCACTTTAAATCCCTGACCACTGCAAAGTGAAAAATAAAATTTACTTTCGTAGGCTCCTTTGTAGCTTTTTGCTTACAGCCAAAAGTCGCACAGAAATTTGTTTAGGTGCTAATGTGACTTTTTGTGCGACTTTTGTAAGCAAAAAAAAAAGAGCTCTAAATCCCTTGATAAATGTCCCCCTATATGAATACAGAACTAAACACCCTTGTATTTTTGTATATAAACTGATATTGACCCCATAGTGTTATGGCATTAAACAATGTCTTTTTTACGTGCAAAGAATAGTCTTAGAATTACATTCCCGTGGGAATAATTCTCTAGTTACTTGCTGCTTTCTTTAGCCCATTATTCATTGTTCTACCTCAGAGACAGATGGCAAAACTCTGATAGTGGACCACAAACAGTCTAAGCGCTCATATTCTTATGAAAGCTATGAAAATATTGCCCTTTTCCAAAAACCAGTCTGATGATAGCTATGCTGTAAAATTGGAAACATCATAAAAATAATAGTTGATGCTAGCCTAAAGTAGGGAAACATCTTTTAAATAAGTTTGTTAGCTAAGTAGCTTTACTGAGATTTATTAAATGGCAAATAGCTGAGCACACAAAGTGCTTCTTACAATTTGATTTGTGTACACATTTAAGTGTAACTTCAGTTGTAAATATAAATGATAGGGGCCATTTGTCTTTGATGCTTTGGTAAGAGAGTTCTGAAGTCATTTTTTTATTTGCTTTAGTTTTGCTTATGTGTGACATATTTATCATACTATCACAGGAGGTTGATAAATTTGGCTCACATAAGCAAAAAACAATAAATGACTTCAGAACACCATTTTGTAACACCACTTTCTCTCCTCTGTGACTATGTTTTACTACTTTTTTCCTTTAAATGTACAAAACAATTTTTCATGTTTTTTCTTCTCATTTCAGACCCGTGTATGCCAAGGACTTCTTCGGATGGACTACATCATTTACCAAAATTTTTTTGTTAAATATTAATAAAATGGTTAATGAGGGCTTGTGGGGGAGGGCTTTATGGAATAAAAGTTTTTAAAACGTCTTGTATTTTTTAAATTTTCTTATTTACTTTACAGGCTTAATAGCGGAAGCTATCTTATAGACGGAGTCCATTACTAAGCCGGGGCATAGCATTATCCCCAATTACAGCTAGCACTAAGCCCCACTTATTACACTGGTACCCACCACCACAGGGGTGCCGCAACAGGCCCAGAACATCAAAAATGGCACTCCTGGGCCGAGGCGTTATAATTTAGCAACAGCTGGAGGTACCCTGGTCCTAAACTACTACTCCGGTGATGGGAGTTGTAGCTTAGCAACAGCTGGAAGCACCCTGGTCCTAAACTACAACTCTCGTGATGGGAGTTGTAGTTTAGCAACAGCTGGAGGCACTCTGTTTAGCAACAGCTGGAGGTACCCTGGTGTTAAAATGGTTAACCGGCGACCTGCCTGCTAGCTGTTGCAAGACTACAACTCCCAGTATGCCGGAGAGCAGAACCGACTGGTTCACAGAAATATTAAACTACGGCACTGTAATTTCATATTTGTGCCGTAGTTTCATACTTCTGTGAGACGACCGGCTCCGCTCCCCGGCTCATGGCCAGTCGCCCATTAGCTGTTGCAACTACAACTCCCAGCATGCCCTTACAGTGAGGACATACTGGGAGTTGTAGTTCATACCTCCCAACTTTTGCTAAGAGCAAAGAGGGACAAGCCACGCCCCTAGCTACATCCCCTAACCATGCCCTCAGCCACACCCAGGATGTACGAGCAGAAAACTTAAAGTTAGGATCAAAGAACACTTATACATACCCGACAGTAACAAAATCGGCAGTAGATCTGTGTCAGGTTTCACTAAACACATTATTGATCATCATGCAGGTATTGTTCCGAACATTTCAGTGACAGGTATAGAAAGAGTACGCCCGCCCAGGAGAGGTGGAGATTGGAGTAAAGCCGTGTTCAGACGAGAGGCTTTTTGGATACTGTGTTTAGACACGCGCTTCCCGTCTGGACTTAATTACAGACATGACTTAAGTTATATATATTAATTACTTGAATAAGATATATATTTTTTGTCTATTTTACTACTTATTTCAGATGTTCACTCCATTTCGGGTTTTCCCCATTCTCCCAGCTCCACATTTTCCAGAAACCTTATGTGATGTCACCGGTTACCACAGTATTTAAGATGCATCTTTTGTCCATTATACTTACCATGATTAAGACTTGTTAACAGGTCGAAACGCGTTGGTTGCGTTTCGTTTGTTCTTATCCATATTATGTTCCAGTTTGGTTTTTAATATTTTCCAATAAAGCCAGTATTTTATCCAGTTTGGGAGCCGGATGCTACTTTCTCCTTTGCCTAATTGCCGCACCTGGGAACACGGCCCTTGCCTCACTTCGAGTCTTCCAACTGGAGAGGTGTGTTACCATATACATGATCTGGGTCTGAGAACTACAACGGTGAGCTGAATTTTTCTATATTTCCCTGTGATATCTACACCCTAACCACACCTGCAGCTACAGAATGGGAATATCTCTTTAGGGTCTATTCACACGTACAGTATTCTGCGCAGGATTTTACATTGAAATCTGTAGCAGAAAATCCTCTGCATTAAATCTGCGCAGAACACTGTACATGTGAATACACCATTAACCCCTTAAGGACACATGACATTCTCATACGTCTCCATTTCCGAGTCCTTAAGGACACATGACGTATGAGAACGTCATGTGTTTTACCGGCCCCCCGCAACCATCTGGAGCGGTGCCGGTGCCCGATGCCTGCTGAAATAGTTCAGCAGGCATCGGGGCATATCGCCCAGGGGGGTCATGATGACCCCCCATGTCGGCGATGGGCGCAGATCGCTGGACAATTCAGTCCAGCGATCTGCGGCGGATTCCGGGTCAATCGGGTCTGCAGTGACCCGGTGACCCGGAATTATTGGCTGATCGGGGCCGTCAGAGACGGCCCCGAACAGCCAGAGCCAGCAGGGGTGAGGTGGCACTGGTGCCACCTCACGATCGCCCTGATTCGTCGGCCGGATTACCGGCCGACCAATCAGGGCGCCTGCTGCGGGTGTCACTCCCGCAACCCGCTCCGCCCCTCTTCCGGAGGACGTGAGCGGGTGCGGGACGTGCACCCCGGGTGCTGGGGACCCCGATCCCCGGCGTCCCTGTTGGGATCGAGGCCCCAGGAGCAGCGGCGGCGAGGATCGTTGGAGGTGAGTGACAGCCTCCTGCTGTTGCTTAGCAACAGCTCCCAGCATGCAAAAAGGGCATGCTGGGAGCTGTAGTTATGCAACAGCAGGAGGCAGACCACCACAACTCCCAGCATTCCCTTATGGGCATGCTGGGACTTGTAGTTTTGCAACAGCTGGAGGCACATTCTTTCTATGGAAAAGTGTACCTTCAGCTGTTGTATAACTACAACTCCCAGCTTGCACAATCAGCTAAAGTGCATGCTGGGAGTTGTAGTGGTGCATCTGGTGGTTGCATAACTACAACTCCCAGCATGCCCGTTGGCTGTCGGTGACTGCTGAGAGTTGTAGTTTTGCAACAGCTGAAGGCACACTGAGTTAAGTAGCAAACCAGTGTGGCTCCAGCTGTTGCATAACTACAATCCCCAGCATCCCCAGCCAAAGTAGTATGCCTCCAGCTGTTGCATAACTACAAGACCCAGCATGCCCTTCCACTGTCCGTACATGGTGGGGGATGTAGCTTTTGCAACAGCTGAAGGCACACTGGTTGCAAAACACTGAGTTTGTTACCAAACTCGGTGTTTCACAACCAGTGTGCCTCCAGCTGTTGCAAAACTACAACTCCCAGCATGCACTGATAGACCATACATGCTGGGAGTTGTAGTTTTGCAACAGCTGGATGTCCCCCCCCCCCCCCCCCAATGTGAATGTACAGGGTACACTCACATGGGCGGAGGATTACAGTAAGTATCCGGCTGCAAGTTTGAGGTGCGGCAAAATTTCTGCCGCAGCTCAAACTGCCAGCGAGAAACTACTGTGAACCCCCGCCCGTGTGACTGTACCCTAAAAACACTACACTACACTAACACAAAATAAAATAAAAAGTAAAAAACGCTACATAAACACATACCCCTACACAGCCCCCCTCCCCTCCCCAATAAAAATGAAAAACGTCTGGTACGCCACTGTTTCCAAAACGGAGCCTCCAGCTGTTGCAAAACAACTACTCCCAGTATTGCCAGATAGCCGTTGACTGTCTAGGCATGCTGGGAGTTTTACAACAGCTGGAGGCACCCTGTTTGGGATTCACTGGCGTAGAATACCCCTATGTCCACCCCTATGCAAGTCCCTAATTTAGGCCTCAAATGCGCATGGCGCTCTCACTTTGGAGCACTGTCATATTTCAAGGCAACAGTTAAGGGTCACATATGGGGTATCGCCGTACTCGGGAGAAATTGCCTTACAAATTTTGGGGGGTATTTTCTGCTATTACCCTTTTTAAAAATGTAAAATTTTTGGGAAAACAAGCATTTTAGGTAAAAAAATATATATATTTTTTTACATATGCAAAAGTCGTGAAACACCTGTAGGGTATTAAGGTTCAAATTACCCCTTGTTACGTTCCCCGAGGGGTCTAGTTTCCAAAATGGTATGCCATGTGTTTTTTTTTGCTGTCCTGGCACCATAGGGGCTTCCTAAATGCGGCATGCCCCCAGAGCAAAATTCGCTTTCAAAAAGCCAAATGTGACTCCTTCTCTTCTGAGACCTGTAGTGCGCCAGTAGAGCACTTTTCACCCCCATATGGGGTGTTTTATGAATCGGGAGAAATTGGGCTTCAAATTTTGGGGGGTATTATCTGCTATTACCCTTTTTAAAATTGTAAAAATTTTGGGAAACCAAGCATTTTAGGTAAAAAAAATATATATTTTTTTACATATGCAAAAGTCGTGAAACACCTGTAGGGTATTTAGGTTCACATTACCCCTTGTTACGTTCCCCGAGGGGTCTAGTTTCCAAAATGGTATGCCATGTGTTTTTTCTTTTGCTGTTCTGGCACCATAGGGGCTTCCTAAATGCGGCATGCCCCCAGAGCAAAATTTGCTTTCAAAAAGCCAAATGTGACTCCTTCTCTTCTGAGACCTGTAGTGCGCCAGCAGAGCACTTTTCACCCCCATATGGGGTGTTTTCTGAATCGGGAGAAATTGGGCTTCAAATTTTGGGGGGTATTTTCTGCTATTACCCTTTTTAAAAATGTAAAATTTTTGGGAAACCAAGTATTTTAGGTAAAAAATATATATATATTTTTTTTACATATGCAAAAGTCGTGAATCACCTGTAAGGTATTAAGGTTCACTTTACCCCTTGTTACGTTCCCTGAGGGGTCTAGTTTCCAAAATGGTATGCCATGTGTTTTTTTTTGCTGTCCTGGCACCATAGGGGCTTCCTAAATGCGGCATGCCCCCCAAAAACCATTTGTCGCTCCTTCCCTTCTGAGCCCTCTACTGCGCCCGCCGAACAATTAACATAGACATATGAGGTATGTGCTTACTCGAGAGAAATTGGGTTTCAAATACAAGTAAAAATTTTCTCCTTTTTACCCCTTGCAAAAATTCAAAAATTGGCTCTACAAGAACATGCGAGTGTAAAAAATGAAGATTTTGAATTTTCTCCTTCATTTTGCTGCTATTCCTGTGAAACACCTAAAGGGTTAATACACTTACTGAATGTCATTTTGAATACTTTGGGGGGTGTAGTTTTTATAATGGGGTCTTTTATGGGGTATTTCTAATATGAAGACTCTTCAAATCCACTTCAAAACTGAACTGGTCCCTGAAAAATAGTGAGTTTGAAAATTTTGTGAAAAATTTCAAAATTGCTGCTGAACTTTGAAGCCCTCTGGTGTCTTCCAAAAGTAAAAACTCATAAATTTTATGATGCAAACATAAAGTAGACATATTGTATATGTGAACCCAAAAAATATATATTTTGAATATCCATTTTCCTTACAAGCAGAGAGCTTCAAAGTTAGAAAAATGCGAAATTTTCATTTTTTTCATCAAATTTTGGGATTTTTCACCAAGAAAGGATGCAAGTTACCATAAAATTTTACCACTAAGTTAAAGTAGAATATGTCACGAAAAAACAATCTCGGAATCAGAATGATCACTAAAAGCATTCCAGAGTTATTAATGTTTTAAGTGACAGTGGTCAGAATTGCAAAAAACGCTCCGGTCCTTAAGGTGTAAAATGGCCTGGTCCTTAAGGGGTTAAAGGAGTACTCCCATGGAAAACTTTATTTTTTATTTATTTATTTTTTTTTTAATCAACTGGTGCCAGAAAGTTAAACTGATTTGTAAATTACTTCTATTAAAAAATCTTAATTCTTCCAGTACTTTTTAGGGGCCATTTACTACAGAGGAAATGCTTTTCTTTTTGGATTTCTCTTCTGTCACGACCACAGTGCTCTCTGCTGACCTCTGCTGTCCATTTTAGGAACTGTACAGAGCAGGAGAAAATCCCCATAGCAAACATATGCTGCTCTGGACCATTCCTAAAATGGACAGCAGAGGTCAGCAGAAAGCACTGTGGTCGTGACAGAAGAGAAATCCAAAAAGAAAAGCATTTCCTCTGTATACAGCCCCTAAAAATACTGGAAGGATTAAGATTTTTTTAATAGAAGTAATTTACAAATCTGCTTAACTTTCTGGCACCAGTTGATTTAAAAAAAAATAATAATAATGTTTTCCACGGGAGTACCCCTTTAACAGCAATAATGTTGTCAGTCTGTGACCTAAATTTAAGAGGACATCCTATACTGACAGACTGAAAACAACCCCCATCATTTCCCCTACAGACCATATAAGTAATTACATACAGTTATATCAGGTGACTGAGTGACTGAAACAACCTCTATTATTACCACTACAGACCATATAAGCGATTACATACAGTTATATCAGGTGACTGACAACAACCCCCATCATTACCACTACAGACCATATAAGTGATTACATACATTTATATCAGTTGACTGACAACAACCCCCATCATTACCAGTACAGACCATATAAGTGATTGCATACAGTTATATCAGGTGACGTCTTCTCTGATCGGACTCGGTCACTTTCCTTTTTCTTCTTTCAGGTGGCCATGATGATTTCTTCCTCCTACAACTCACCTATGGAGAACATGGAGGGAAAAACAATTTAGGCTCTGCACTTTTCCAATAACCATAATGCCCCAAACTGTAATAATGCCCCCCCCCCTTTAGTAAAGTGGGTAGCAGCAGATGTCCCCCACATTAGGTAGGAACAGAAGACCCCCACTTTAGGTAGGCAGCAGATGTCCCCCCTCATAGTAGATGGCAGATTCCCCCCATAGTAGGTGCCAGTATCCCCACAGTAGGCACCAGTGCCCCCACAGTAGGCCTGCAGTGTCCCCCACAGTAGGCCGGCAGTGTCCCCCACATTAGGCCGGCAGTGTCCCCCACATTAGGGCAGAAGTGTCCCCCACATTAGGGCAGAAGTGTCCCCCACATTAGGGTAGCACTGTCCCCCATATAATGCAGCAGTTTCCCCAACATAAGGCAGCAGCGCCCCCAGCACTGCCACCGGAACGCAGAGGAAGAGCTCGGCCCGACCTCTTGTGTCTGCTGGCTAAATGTAGCCAGCGGGCCCAAGAGTGATTGACAAGATGAGGAGCCAAAGGCTCTTCACCCTGTCAATCTTCCCACCGAGCACCGCATTAACTGTAGATGCCTCATAAGAGGCATATACAGTTAAATATGGGACATGTGTGGGCCATTCCGGGACGGCGGGACATTACTGCAAAAGCAGGAATGTCCCATCGGATCCGGGGCGGTTGGGAGGTATGGTTATGCAACAGCTAGTGGGCAGGTGGTAGATGCGTGCGGGTGGCCAGGGAGCGAAGCCGGACAGCTCCCAGGAGTATGAAACTACAATAATGTAATTTTATATTTCCCGCCAGAGCCTTGATCATGGCTCCAGGCGGGAAATATTAAATTATAGTGCCATAATTTCATATTCCTGTCAGCCGGCCAACTCCTCTCCCTGGCTACCCGACCGCATCGAAAACACCGACCAAACCCTCCCCCCATCTACCACCCGCCCACTAGCCTTTGGAAGGCTACAACTCCCAGCATGCCCTTACAGTGAGGACATGCTGGGAGTTGTAGTCTGGCAACAATAAGTGGGCGGATGGTAGATGCGGGCAGGCGGGTGGCCAGGGAGCGGAGCTTTACAAAAAGTTGCACAAAAAGTCTCAGTTGTGACTTTTTGTGCAACTTTTTAAAAATGCTGTCAAAAAGTATTTTTGTAAACCAGGTCTGACCTGGCTTTGACTTGCGACTTTTTTTTTGCTTACATGTGACATTCGCACTTTATAAATTCCCGACCACTGCAAAATAAAAACTGAAAGTTGCTTAGGCAGGGCTATTTGCAACTTTATGCGTACCCCCAAAAGTCGCACAAAAATTTGCTTAGGTGCGCATGCGACTTTTTGTGCGTCATTTGTAAGAGCTCTAAAGCCCTTGATAAATCTCCCCGATGACTTTATAAAAGACATCCATCTCGTAGCACATTGGACAGCTTTTAGCCTTTAGAACCCCAGTAATTCGTCCTGGCATAGATTATTAAAGTGTTGAAATTGTTCGGGAGGACTACTGGACCATCCACACAGCATAGAGTCTTGCAGTTTCCACAACTAGATGGAGGTACTAACATGCTCTTAACAGCCATAAACATTTATTTTTTAAGATACAGAATAATTCAGGATAAAAGAGACATTATATTAATTTCTACCTTCTGGTACGCTCAGATCAGTTTAAGCATATCTGAATGTAGCCTTTAGTAGGTTTAGCTAAAACATGAGAGAAGGAGGCACCTGCCAGGGGTCTCAGATTATCAAATTTACTTTATACAAAGAAACAGGTTCTATACATTTATCAAAGAAAATGACACTTTTAGGGCAATAAATACATATATCTTTACCAGAATAAATCTTACCCGACCCATATCTGACAATTTCCAAAACTATACATACACACAATCATTTTTCCACCTCATTCCTAAGTATTCAGCTTTATTTAAAAATGATATTTCTAGGTACACAAATAACTGGAAATAGAGCTACATAGAAGATACAGATTAAATATTTTTGAGTAGGGGTTTTTCTGCAGTCACTAATTTAAGCCTATGAATAGCACCCTATTTTTTTTTTTTTTTTTTTTATAACTCTGCTCACACACATGCAGAAGAATACAAATTGAAAATCCAAAAATTCTGCAGTGTATAAAGTCATCCTAACATAGGTTGACCAGACTCCCCGG
Organism: Hyla sarda; assembly: GCF_029499605.1. Lineage (NCBI taxonomy): Eukaryota > Metazoa > Chordata > Amphibia > Anura > Hylidae > Hyla > Hyla sarda. Next base: position 240,211,489 of record NC_079191.1, read on the forward strand.
ATTTCGGATACAGGTCCCTGGTTTGAGGACACTGTGCCCGGACAAATTATGTCCCCGTATTTCTCCGTAGATCCATAGCTAGCAGGGTAGGATTCCCAGCAGGAAAGGAGGGGTATGGGTCGCATACAAGAGTGAATTAAGGGGGAAAGCAGCTCCTCTCTTTCCATGTTATTTGTAAGGGCAGCAGACGATGGGCTTCGGGTTGCTGCTCCACTGTTCATCAGTGCCGCTACTCACTGTCACGCTGCAGAAGAAGAGGTAAAGGGCAGTGTGAGTGCTCAGATAGGGAGCGGAGCAGTGTATCACAGTTCTGGAAAGGGATGAGAGAATTCTGGGGTATTCACACAGTAGTCCTGTGAGGGATGTGTGAAGGTAGCTGAGTTCCTCATAGATGTTCAAGTCTACTTATCACCAGCTTGTCTATTGCAGCCTAATTTAAATCTGCTTGAAAGATTACTGAGATGGTTTGATGTCTGAAGTTAAGTCTTCAGAGTTCAGCAAGGCTGCAATTAACAAGCTGGTTATATGGAGACATGGGCAGTCAGAAAGGGGGTGCTATGTGCCAGTCATCACTACCTCAGGCAACAGGGAAAGCTGTGTGCTATCACAGGAAAGATGGGTGCCCTTGGCTGGTGCTGATTTAACAAGCTGTAGCTATAGTGTAGAAGATTGTATTTATTGCTGACACAACATGATTTTGTGCCCAAAGTGGCCACTTCATCAGGATATTTACTTCGCTGAATGACCCAATACAGGAAGGAAACATCCTCCTGTATCTTTAATTAACATCATCTTCTATCCTAGAGTCTGTAACTTGTGAAAGCTTAACCCCTTCCCGACCTATGACATACATGTACGTCATGGGTGGCAAGGTGTTCCCGACCCATGACATACAGGTACGTCATGGACATTACTGCCGCTACTCGCGGCATCCCGCAGCGCCCGGAAAGATGGTGGCTATCACTGATAGCTAGCCATCTTACCGTGCGACCACGGGGGGTTTCGTCCCCCACCCCCCCCCCAGCGATCGCTGCTATCAGCTGGTCAAATCTGACTAGCTGATAGCAGCGTTTCGCTATGAAAATACTTAGCAGTGCGGTGTGTGAGTCCCGATCACGGGGATCGGGACACACACAGCTCTGCTAAGTGTCCCTGACCCGTCCCCCGGCGTCACTTACCCGTCCGAGCGGTGTCCCGAGCGGTCCCGGCGCGAGCGACGTCCTCCAGGCGGTCCTGGCTGCGCTGCGTCCCGGAGGTGAGTTTCCGGCAGCAGTGCGGCATCTTCATTGGCAGCAGTGAGATCGCCGTAAAGCGATCTCTCTGCTGCCTCTGAGAGTTTCAAAACTGCAACTCCCAGCATGCCCAGACAGCCTTTGGCTTTCTGGGCATGCTGGGAGTTGTAGTTTTGCAACATCTGGAGGTCCACAGTTTGGAGACCACTGTATAATGGTCTCCAATCTGTGCTCTTCCAGATGTTGCAAAACTACAAATCTCAGCATGCTCAGTCTGTCCAGGCATGCTGGGAGTTGTAGTTCTCTAACATCTGGAAGAGCACAGATTGGAGACCATTATACAGTGGTCTCCAAACTGTGGACCTCCAGATGTTGCAAAACTACAACTCCCAGCATGCCCAGACTGCCCAAGCATGCTGGAAGTTGTAGTTCGGCAACATCTGATCCTTCAGATATTGCCGAACTACAACTTCCAGCATGCCTTGGCAGTCTGGGCATGCTGGGAGTTGTAGTTTTGCAACAACTGGAGGCACACTAGTTGGGAAACATTGTCCGTTTCCTACCTCAGTGCCTCCAGCTGTTGCAATTGTTGCAAAACTATAACTCACAGCATGCACTGACAGACCATGCATGCTGGGAGTTGTAGTTTTGCAACAGCTGGAGGCACACTGGTTTGGAAACACTAAGTTTGGTTGCAAAACACTTGAAAGTTTATTACTTAACTTAGTGTTTCCAAACCAGTGTTCCTCCAGCTGTTGCAAAACTACAACTCCCAGCATGCACGGACAGCCAAAGGGCATGCTCGGAGTTTGCAACAGCTGGATGTTTGCCCCCTCCCCCCAATGTGAATGTACAGGGTACACTCACATGGGCGGAGGTTTACAGTGAGTGCTGCAAGTTTGAGATGGCGCAAATTTTGCGCTGCAGCTCAAACTTCCAGCGGCAAACTTGCTGTGAACCTCTGCCCATGTGACTGTACCCTAAAAACACTACACTACACTGACACTAACCTAAAATAAAAAGTAAAAAACACTACATATACACATACCCCTACACAGCCCCCCTCCCCAAAAAAATGAAAAACGTCTGGTACGCTACTGTTTCCAAAACGGAGCCTCCAGCTGTTGCAAAATAATAACTCCCAGTATTTCCGGACAGCCATTGACTGTCCAGGCATGCTGGGAGTTTTGCAACAGCTGGAGGCACCCTGTTTGGGAATCACTGGCGTAGAATACCCCTATGTCCACCCCTATGCAAATCCCTAATTCAGGCCTGAAATGCGCATGGCGCTCTCTCACTTTGGAGCCCTGTCGTATTTCAGGGCAACAGTTTTGGGACACATATGGGGTATCGCCGTACTCGGGAGAAATTGCCTTACAAATTTTGGGGGGCTTTTTCTTCTTTAACCCCTTATGAAAAGGTGAAGTTGGGGTCTACACCAGCATGTTAGTGTAAAAAAATTAATTTTTTTACACTGACATGCTGGTGTTGCCCTATACTTTTCATTTTCACAAGAGGTAAAAGGGAAAAAAGACCCTCTAAATTTGTAACGCAATTTCTCCTGAGTACGGCGATACCCCATATGTGGGCGCAAAGTGCTCTGGGGGCGCACAACAAGGCCCAGAAGGGAGAGTGCACCATGTACATTTGAGGCGATTTGCACAGGGGTGGCTGATTGTTACAGCAGTTCTGACAAACGCAAAACAATAAATATCCACATGTGACCCAATTTTGGAAACTACACCCCTCACGGAATGTAATAAGGGGTGCAGTGAGCATTTACACCCCACTGGTGTATGACAGATTTTTGGAACAGTGGTCTGTGAAAATGAAAAATAAAATTTTTGATTTGCACAGTCCACTGTTTCAAATATCTGTCAAACGCCAGTGGGGTGTAAATGCTCACTGCACCCCTTATTAAATTCCATGAGGGGTATAGTTTCCAAAATGGGGTCACATGTGGGGGGGGGTCCACTGTTCTGGCACCATAGGGGCTTCCTAAATGGGACATGCCCCCCAAAAACCCTTTCAGAAAAACTCACTCTCCAAAATCCCATTGTCGCTCCTTCCCTTCTGAGCCCTCTACTGCGCCCGCCGAACACTTTACATACGCATATGAGGTATTTCCTTACTCAAGAGAAATTGGGTTACCAATTTTAGGGTGATTTCTCTCCTTTTACCCCTTGTAAAAATAAAAAAATTGGGTCTACAAGAAAATGCGAGTGTAAAAAATGAAGATTTAGAATTTTCTCCTTCACTTTGCTGCTATTCCTGTGAAACACCTAAAGGGTTAAAACACTTACTGAATGTCATTTTGAATACTTTGGGGGGTGCAGTTTTTATAATGGGGTCATTTATGGGGTATTTCTAATATGAAGATCCTTAAAATCCACTTCCAACCTGAACTGGGCCCTGAAAAATTACGATTTTGAAAATCTTGAGAAAAATTGGAAAATTGCTGCGGAACTTTGAAGCCCTCTGGTGTCTTCCAAAAGTAAAAACTTGTAAATTTTTTAATGCAAACACAAAGTAGACATATTGTATATGTGAATCAATATGTAATTAATTTGGAATATCCATTTTCCTTTCAAGCAGAGACTTTCAAAGTTAGAAAAATGCTAAATTTTCAAAATTTTCATGAAATTTTTAGATTTTTTACCAAGAAAGGATGCAAACATCAGTGAAATTTTACCGATAACATAAAGTAGAATATGTCACGAAAAAACAATCTCGGAACCAGAATGATAAGTAAAAGCATTCCAGAGATATTAATGTTTAAAGTGACAGTGGTCAGATTTTCAAAAAATGCCCAGGTCATGAAGGTGAAAATGGGCTGGGTCATGAAGGGGTTAAAGGGGTACTCCACCGGAAAACTTTTTTTTTTTTAAATCAACTGGTGCCATAAAGTTAAACAGATTTGTAAATTACTTCTATTTAAAAATCTTAACCCATCCAGTACTTATCAGGTGCTGTATGTTCCAGAGGAAGTTATTTTCTTTTTTAATTTCCTTTCTGTCTGACCGCAGTGCTCTCTGCTGACACCTCTGTCCATTTTAGGAACTGTGGTCAGACAGAAAGGAAATTCAAAAAGAAAAAAACTTCCTGTGGAGCATATGGCAGCTGAAGGATTAAGATTTTTAAATAGAAGTAATTTACAAATCTGTTTAACTTTCTGGCACCAGTTGATTTAATTTTTTTTCCAGGGGTGTACCCCTTTAAAGAAGTGTTCCAGAGAAAGTAGTGTGTGTGGCCTCCACGTGCCCGTATGACCTCCCTACAACGCCTGAACATGCTCCTGATGAGGTGGCAGATGGTCTCCTGTGGGATGTCCTCCCAGGCCTGGACTAAAGCATCCTCTAACTCCTGGACAGTCTGTGGTGCAACGTGGAATTGGTGGATGGAGCGAGACATGATGTCCAAGATGTGCTCAATCGGATTCAGGTCTGGGGAACGGGCGGGCCAGTCCATAGCATCAATGCCTTCCTCTTGCAGGAACTGCTGACACACTCAAGCCACATGAGGTCTAGCATTGTCTTGCATTAGGAGGAACCCAGGGCCAACCACACCAGCATATGGTCTCACAAGGGGTCTGAGGATCTCATCTCGGTACCTAATGGCAGTCAGGTTACCTCTGGCAAGCACATGGAGGGCTGTGCGGGCCTCCAAAGAAATGCCACCCCACATCATTACTGACCCACAGCCAAACCGGTCATGCTGGAGGATGTTGCAGGCAGTAGAAAGATCTCCACGGCGTCTCCAGACTCTTTCACGTCTGTCACATGTGCACAGTGTGAACCTGCTTTCATCTGTGAAGAGCACAGGGCACCAGTGGTGAATTTGCCAATCTCGGTGTTCTCTGGCAAATGCTGTTTCTGACCGTTTGAGTGGACACATGCACATTTGTGGACTGCTGGAGGTCATTTTGCAGGGCTCTGGCAGTGCTCCTCCTTGCACAAAGGCGGAGGTACTGGTCCTGCTGCTGGGTTGTTGCCCTCCTACAGCCTACTCCTTGTCTCCTGATGTACTGGCCTGTCTCCTGGTAGCGCCTCCATAATCTGGATACTACATTGACAGACACAGCACACAGTGTGCCATCCTGCATGAGCTGCACTACCTGAGCCACTTGTGTGGGTTGTAGACTCCGTCTCATGTTACCACTAGAGTGAAAGCACCCCCAGCATTCAAAAGTGACCAAAACATCAGCCAGGAAGCATAGGAACTGAGAAGTGGTCTGTGGTCACCACCTGCAGAACCACTCCTTTATTGGGGGTGTCTTGGGAAACGCCCAGTTTAGAAGCAAATCCCTATAGCAAACCTCTTCTAAACTGGGCGTTTCCCGAGACAGGTGTCATCAGAGAGCACTTAGACAGAAAAGAACAACCTTAACTTCAGAAGCTCTTAAGTACTGATAGGATTAAGATTTTTTTAATAGAAGTAATTTACAAATCTGTTTAACTTTCTGGAGCCAGTTGGTATATAGAAAAAAGTTTTTGCCTGGAATACCCCTTTAAGTGTTCCCTTTATTTTTTTTGAGCAGTGTAGTATATCAAGCAGTGATCAGAAGATTAAAAAGTGGTTTAATCTTGGTCTTTGTATTGTCTGCAGTCATCAGAAGATATCTTCATATTTGTCTGGGCTGGATGGAGAAGAAAAGAGAACATCTACAATCAGAGAAGTCATGACGGTCTGGACTAGAGGGAGGAGAGAAGGGAAAGTGAATGATTCTGATCAGAAAAGATGTCACTTGTGCTCTGGTCTAAGCTGCTGGTTGAAGAACTGTTTGGGTAAATGAGTTTGAAAGCAGGAGTTGGAGATCACTGTAAGGGTTACTTTCCTGACACTGTAGGAGTGGTGGCCACGGGTGAGGTCCGCAGCCACCGCTACGCTGGGGTTAGCTACTTGGTTCTTGGGGGTATTAACCCAGGGTCGGATGGTATTAACCCTTAATGTCACGTGACGCCACTGTAGTCTTGGTATCTCCCGGGGTACTACAGGACGGGGAACTCCTTCTCCCCACAGGCTAGCAAGGAAAGAATTGACTCCACACTAGGTTGCAGTTTAACGGAGGCTTTACTAATTTGAAGATAGGTGGTACAATCTTCACAGCGCTCAACCAAAGTCTCCCAAAGGGTTAACAGACAGTCTCTAGAGGACCACACAGCTTGCAGTGCATGGACTTGATATTGCATATATGCTTGGCTCTTACGGCCGGACTAGGAGTTTTAGCTCTACGCTATATTAGGCTTGAGATTAAAGTCACTTACTGAAGTGTCGGTAGATTTGTGGCTTTTTGCCGGAAGATAATGACTTGTCCTTTAGGAATTCTCTGATCAAGGCTGAAGTAAAGGCTTGATATTTCTCCACTCTGTACTCTGACTGAAATGAGTGGATAATTCTTCACTTTGAACTCCTGCACTCTTGAACTGCTGAACTCTCCAGAACTCCTGACCCCTGAACACCACTTCTGAACTCAGCTCTTCAACTCCACTGAACTCCACCTAGACTGAACTACACCGGAAATGCCACCCCCTATGAGGGAAGGCTAAACTAAAGCCCATTGGACAGGCAGCTGTGTATCATAGAGTTGTCTGTCTCCCCTTTGGGATTAACAATAAAGTTACATACAAGTAATAACATAATACCTTACACAAAAGTTTAGTCTAGCCCTCAGTCCTCCACTCTCACATACCCTGACTGAGCATGAGGTTGCTAGGTAACATACTTAAAGCTATAGACACCTAATAACAGATTATTAAGTTATAACAGTGCAAATACATATTAGAAATGGTTGAGTCCCTGCAGGGGAGCACCCAGGACACTGGAGGTCTCAATCTGACAGGGCCTACAATACCTTGACACAATGTAGCTGTACTGGGACACCACATAGGGACTTAAGACTCACAAGGTTCAAAGGGCGTTTAATTGTACTAACTGTACTGTTTTTGGCTGTTTAACCGTGCAATCCCCAATACTAAGGTGTGCTTCATGTTTGAAAATTCTATCTAGTGTAGATCTTGCTCAATGTATACACTTCTTGAAAAAACTGTTTGAGGGTGCACACAGCTGATGTGTGCGAGTTGTTTATTTGGAAGCCCAGATCTTGGATCTAAAGGGAAAACTGGCAACACTGAGATTCATTGACAACCTGGAGAGGAGTCTGCTGCTCACTGAGCAGGCATTCTCGGGGGCAGAGGAGGGGGAGGAGAGTGGGATGGAGGTGCAGGACAGTCAGGCAGCTAGCTGGGTCACAGTTAGAAAATGGGGTAGGGGGAAAAGTGTCAGGGAGGCTAGTCCTGATCCAACAGGTTTGCCCAGTTGGCCGATGAGGGGGATGTTTGTTCAGAGTTAGCAATGCTGCAGCAAAACACTGCCTCTGACAGCCAGAGGGGTGTCTGCTCCAATAAGGAGGGAAGGAGGAGTGCCGGGCCGGTCAGACAGGTACTGGTAGTGGGGGACTCTATTATTAGGGGGACAGACAGGGTGATCTGTTACAAAGACCAGGATCGCCTAACAGTGTGTTGTCTGCCTGGTGCTCGAGTTTGGCACAGCTTATTGGGTGGGGCTGGAGATGACCCAGCAGTCATGGTACACATTGGAACCAATGACAAAGTAAGAGGTAGGTGGAGTGCCCTTAAAAATTATTTCAAGGGGGGAGGGTGGTGTGGCACTGAAGAAGATGGCTGCATGCTGAGACTGCTCCCGCTCCTTGAGGCTCCCGCTCATTTAGCCAGTGATCTGGCCCTATCTGATGGGGAGAACCTACCGTAAGTGACAGAAGCCTTCCTCTACCTTCTGGCAGCAGTCTCGCTCCTTTGGGGACATCTCCCGATTCCTCCTGAGGCCTTCAGCTCCTGAGCCTGGCCGGCCGCCATTGCGGCCCTACTCAAAGCCTGCGCTCCCGCTTTGTTGGGTCCTCCTCTCTCCCGCCTCCCTGCACGCCTTTCGCTCTGACTCCGGCAAAGATCGCGGCGGGTGCCGCAGATGCTGCCCCTCTCTCAGCCCGTCTGTGCCACTTCAGTCCTGGACCCCACCGCTCACAAGCTACGGTGGTGTCTGAGGTGCCTTCTCCCCTGCAGTGTACCATAGGAGTCCTGGTGCCTCCCGAGGTGAGCGGTGCTACAGCATTACAACCTGGAGCGGTGTGCTCCTCTGGTGATTCCCCACATCCATCTACCCTGGGATCCCAGTTTCATTCTCCCCCTCCCCTGGGCAACGAGCAACCTTCCTGGGCCTCCTTAGTCAGGGACACCCCATTCCCCCTCACGTGCCTCTAGGGCAGCCTGCAGCACCTTCATTGGGGGGACTGCCCTCCTCTGTCCAGCAAACCACCTGCCCTGCACCTCAAGTTCAGGCTGACCCCTGGACCTTGCCACCAGGTCCTATCCTTTCTCCCTCCACGGAAGACCTCCTTTGCTGGCGTCATTGCAGATAGCGTGTATAAACCACAGAGGCTCATGTCCTCCAATAAGCTGAATGCTGCGGCCCCGAGGTTTACTCCTCTTCTCCAGCACCCTCAGTATATGCTCTGATGGACATTGCAACACCTTCCTGGAATGTCTCTTTGGATGCTTACCTTGCATGCTTCAGAATCCCAGCCCCCTCTCCTGCTCCGCCGGATTGGAAATTGCTCCTCACCCAGATTCCCACTAAGGAGGACTTTCTTGTCCTTGGAGTCCTTAGAGGATGCCCATGATACTACCAGAGCCTATATTGCCCAGCTGCAGTGTACCATAGCCTCTCAAACTGACTTCCTTAGCAATCTCCATAATCATGTGGAGGACCTAGACAACTGGGGAAGGCGCAACAACATTCGGGTGCAGGGCCTCCTTGGTCCTGGACACTCCATCCCCCCTCACGTGCCTCTAGTGCAGCCTGCAGACCAACCCTCCAAGGTGACATGGAGATCCATCTTCAACATGATCATGGGTGAGCCGTCTTTCCATAAAATCAAGCGGGATAGGGCCCACAGAGCTCTTCACCCGAAGTCTGCAACGGGCGCTCCCAGGGATGTCATCTGCTGCGTCCATGATTTACAGCTTAAAGAATCCAAGGCCCGTTCTTTGCGGAACTTTGACGGTGCCCTTATTCAACTGTACCAGGATTTATCCTGGCTTACCTTGAGTAAACGATGGATGCTCCAACCCCTCCTAGCGACCATGCGGCATCACCAAGTGCTTTACAGATGGAGCTTTCCTTTTGCCCTCCCTGCCTGTAGAGGAGGACCCTATGCTGTGCTACGCTCTTTTTCGGATCTTCAGACTTTCTGCACTACCTTGGACCTGCCTGTCCCACAGATGGTTGACTGAGATCTGTGACCTCCCCCCTCCTCCCCTGCCCCCAGTGTGGCAACCTGTCCGATCCCGGCGGTCAGGCCAGAACCGGAAGACCCCCCTTGGGTCCGAGGGGCTTCCCACTTGGACCCCCTTGATCTACCATGTTCTCCCCTCACTGATTCTTGAATGTTTGTAAGCGGAAGTGTTTATGCTCTTGGTTCTCCCCTACCTTCCTTTGATTTAATGCATTTTGCTTATTATTGCTTTATAACATGATTGTGTTTGTTATTCAGGTCAACTAAACTTATAATGTTATGTCCTGTTGGCGCGGCCTCAGGTGCGGAGGATTGCCTGTTAGTGGGCTTCGTGTGTCGTTCTCCCATTTCCACCTTGACGCTGTGTCAACTGGTAGGATGTTTTTGGGTTTCTTATACGCCCTGTGCATTTCTGCAGTTTTAGCCTCCTCACTGACCAACAGGTCATTGGTTTATTTTCGAATGTCTTTTAATCCTATTGAGTGTTGTCCTATCTTTTTCTAGTCTCCTTCGTTGTTTTCTTTGCTCTTCTGGTGTCTCTTCCTCTTTTTCTTCTCTGTTGCTTTTCAGGTATGCTGGATATGGATTCCTGTCAGTTGGAGAATCCTGGTTATCTCTGATCCTCCTACTTGGGCATGACATCTACTGGGATCTGCGTGAGTACGCTTCCTCATTTGCTGTTTCTCCCCTTCCTGTACCATGATGGTTAAGTGCGTCTCCTTGAATGTCAAAGGTCTGAACTGCCCACGTAAGCGGCTTAATACGCTGCGAGCTGATGTCGCTTTTCTTCAGGAGACGCACTTTGACCATTCTGGGTTTTTTTCAGTTCCTAACAAAAATACCAAATTTAATTTAGGTGCACTACTGTGGTAGATGTAAACAATGACATTGGCTAACCCTGAAAACTGATGTTAAAATTGAGACATTAGCCAGTATATCCTTAGATTAAGGACATAACTGAGCCCGCACACCAACGCCAAGGTTTCTCAAGTGGCACGGGACCTAACACTAAACCTACTTGTGCCATATGGGCAAAACCAGGGGCCTGTGGGCAATTACGGCAGCATTAAGTCCGGCTCACAGACTGCTCCCGGGTTACTTCCAGTGTGGCTAGGCACACATACAATGGTACACATTGTATGTGTGCCTAGCCACACTGGAGGTAACCCATGAGGTACATTGTGGTCTGCTGCAGGAATCCTCCATTGTATGCCTTTTATGCTGAGGATTGCCCTTAGCAATGGACCACAAGTGTAGGATCTGCTCCCCCAATATATATGCATCATTGCATTAGGGGTTGAGCCCCTCCTGCCATTTGAGGCCACGTCTTTGTTGTTTTTCTTTTCAGTTCCTCCATTAGTTAGATCCTCAGTCCTATCTGGCCTCCTCTGATAGGAAAGCGGAGGGTAGCAATCCTATTTTCTAGGTCCAGTCTTTTTCAGGATTCCTCTTCCTATGCAGACCCTCTGGGCTGCTTCGTTATTGTGGAGGGTTCCCTAGGGCGTACACAACTCCTTTTTTGTAATGTCTATGCCCCAATACGTTCCACATCCTGTTCTTGCACAGAGTGCTAGCTAGACTTAACCGTTATCCTCCTTCAGCTTGGCTTATTGGAGGGGGACTTTAATCTTATCCTTTCTCCCTCTAGTTTTCCAGTCTTTTAGTTTTTACTATAATCCCCATAAATTGCACATGTGTATAGATTATTTCTTTGGTAATCTCCCTATGGTTCTCATGTTATCTGCTTCCCTGGAGCCGATTTCTTGGTCGGATCACTCCCCGATGTTGCTTACTTTGCCCTCCTCTTTCCTCGGCACTGTCATTGGCGTCTCAATGACTCCTTGCTCAAGTCTCTACCCTCCCGGGAGTCGATCCAGAAGTGTCTGGCTGACTATTTTGCTCTCAATGAGGATTCGGTTACCTCACATGCTACTTTGTGGAAAGCTCATAAAGGTAGTGGTCCGTAGGCATTGTTTTGCCCTTGCTACCCGTTGGAAACATGATGCTCTGGCTCGCTCCCAGGAGCTTTGTGTACAGATTACTTGGTTTGAGGCTCTCCTGTTATCCTACCCCTCTCTTTCGGTTCTGAGGTGACTGGTGGCTGCTCAAGCTCAATTGGGAGATGTGGCCCTTTGTAAGGTCGAGAAACAGTTGTTGTATGCCAAACAGCACTTCTACGAAAAGGGCAACAAGGCTCACACTATGTTGGCAAGACGTCTGCGAGATCGCGAGGTGGCTCAGTCTCCCTCAGCTCTGAAGGATGCTTCTGGTGTTCTTCACTATCACCCTGACACTATCTCCCGTATCTTTGTTAATTATTTCACTGGCCTCCATTCTCTTCCTGCTCAGCTACCCTCTGACCCGGAGGAACGTTCTGCAGAACTTGACTCATCTCTCCCGATGTCGTCTACTCTCGGCGGCTGACACGGATGTCTTGAATGCACCCATTACTCAGGACAAGCTTCTAGAAGTCCTCAAGTCTCTTCCTGCTGGTCGTTCCCCCGATCCTGATGGTTTCACCTATTTGTACTATTAAACTTTCTCTCCTATCCTCCTACCTCACTTGGTTTCACTTTTAAATTCCTTCATGAGGCGGGAGGAGTTCCTGCAGTCCTTTTTGCACTCTTTGATCACCCTGATTCCTAAGGACCCCCATGATTGCTCCAGTTATAGACCCATAGCTCTCTCCTTAATTCTGACCTGAAACTGTTTTCTAAGGTCTTAGCTACCCAGCTTTGTACTTTCCTTCCCACCCTTATCCATAAGGATCAGGTTGGCTTTATACCTTGCCGACAGGGAGGAGATAACACCTGGAGAGTGGTGGGTCTTGTTGACTTGATCAACGGAAGGTCAGAGCAGGTCTTAGTTCTTAGTTTGGACACAGAGAAGGCCTTTGATAGGTTGAGTTGGCCATTCCTCTTTGCCACTCACCAGAAAGTTGGTATCTCAGGCAATTTCTTAATGGCGCTGCGGGGCCTCTATTCCTCTCCCACTGCTTCTCTCAAACTTCCTCATGCTACTTCCCCTACCTTTCCCCTTTTTAATGGTAATCGACAGGGATGTCTGTTATCCCCTCTGATTTTTGCGCTCTGTATTGAACCTCTTGCTGCCATGATCCGGGCAGGTCCGGACATCTCTGGTATAGCCTTTTATGACCGGGAATTTAAAATCTATTTGCTGATGATGTTCTTCTTGCCCTTTCTAACCCCTTGCTTTCTCTTCCTAATCTTTATAGGGTACTGTGGTGTTCCGGTACCGTATTGCATACCGTACCTTGTATGGGGGTCCCCAAAGTCAGAGTTACTATGTTCAGGTAGGGTCCTTCAGGTGGGACAGCCCCTAGTCGCCTCCTCCTTCTCTAATTTTATAGTGTTTATGTGTATATATTTAATAATGTATATTAATATAATTACCTTTATAGCATCTCAGGACCTTCGGTCATGTGACTATGTTAATTCCTTTAGGACCTTTCAGAGGTCACATGGTGTGGTCACATGTCAGACCATGATGCTTTGTATAGATAATTGACAGAAGTTTTGAACCAATCAGCTTAAGGCCAGCCCCTGCCCATATAAGGGAGCTGCAGCCAATGATCGCTCTCTTGGGTTCCGGATCATCGGAGAGTTGAGATCTGCGTAACTTGCAAAGACAACCCTGGGCCTGAAGCCTGCCGGCCTCAGCCTGAATCAAACCATGAGTCCTAAACTAAATCCCCGCTAAAGCTAGCGTGACTACTGGACCGAAACTAAATCCCCTAAATCCAGAGGAACAGCGCATATCAGTCTCCAGACTTTAAAACGCTCAAGGTCTGAACCACTGTCGTTATCTAAGAGACTTTGCTTGTAAAGAGACTGCTCTTGTTATAAAGCCTGCATAAAATCTTCAGTAAAAGTTTGAACAGTTTTCAGCAAACTCTCCGGTTGTGGACATTCACTTATTTAATACCTCCCTACCGCTCTTGGGAAGGGTGGCGGTAGGACAAGCATTACAGAGGAGCCCTCACCCTGGCGTCACAAATAGAAAGGGTTAACCAGACACCCTTTAGTTACCGAAAAGCTACACCCCATATAACCTACAACCCCAGGCTACCACAGTACTTCATGCTTATGGAGTGGTCTCGGGCTATAAGGTTAATCTGTCTAAAACGGAAGCTCTTCCCAAGAACCTTCCTCTGTCTCTTTCTAACCTTCTGCGTGCTAACTACTCAAAAGTGGTCTTCCTCTGCTATTAAATACCTTGGAGTATCTCTCACTCCCCGCTATTCCTCCCTCTATTCTACCAATTTCCAACCCCTCTTTCATGAGCTCACGGCCCTTACGGAGAAGTGGCGTTCCCAGTACATTTCTTTCTCTGGCCGCATAGCTGCGGTTAAAATGACCATTCTCCCTAAGGTACTTTACTATTTCGAAACTTTACCAGTCCGGGTGCCCTTGTCTGTCCTACGCTCCTTCCAATCTGGTATACTCCACTTTATATGGGATGCTAAACAGCATCGTCTTCCAATGTCATTCATGCTAGTTAGTCACTCTATGGATGGACTGTGCGTCTCTGAGGGGGTGAAATATTACCGGACAGCGCACTTGCACCACTTCGTGGAGTGGCCTACATATCATGCATATAGCCGTTGGATGGAATTGGAAAAGTTGTGGTTAGCTCCGGTATATCCGAATACTCTCCTTTGGGGAGCGTGCATCTAAGGCATCCATTTGTCCCGTCTATAAGGAGACTCAATTTAAAATGATTATGGGATGATATCATACTCCTGAGTTGCTAAATAAATTAAACCCTGCCATGGCCTTGAGGACACAGAATGTGATAAGGAAAAAGCGAAAAACACAAAAATGAAAATTTCCTAAGAGATATAACTTTTTAAATTTTTACATCCATTGACCCATATGAGGGCTTGTTTATTACTTGACCAAGTGTACTTTGTAATGACACCTTTCATTTTACCATAAAATGTACGGCGCAACCAAATAAAGTATTATTTTTAGAGGAAAAGTGAAAAGAAAAACATGATTTTGCAACTTTTGGGGGGTTTTGTTTTTACTCCGTGCACTTTATGGTAAAAATATTATGTTCCCCTTATTCTGTAGCTCAATGCAATTAAAACGATACACAATTCATATAGTTTTTATATTATTGTACATTTTTAATAAGAATTCAAACTTTATTGAACAAAATTAGTATATTTAAGATTGTCCTGTTCCGACCCCTGCAAATTTTTTATTTTTCCGATTACAGAGCTTGTTTTTTGCGCCATGATCTGTAGTTTTTATCGGTATCATTTTATTTTGATGCTTTACTTTCACTTTAGACGCCATGATCAGCGTTGATAACAGAGTCTAAAGATTAATAACAGGCAGCGGCAGGACCTGATACGAGCCGAGGGGGTTCGAGCGCTGGGACCCCCTATGGTCTCCTGCACAGGACCTTGGCAGTTTTCCGGAAGCTGGCGTCTGACCCCCCGCAGGAAGCCGCGGCCGGCACACCCCCTCCATTAATCTCTATGGGGTACATTCAGGGTCGGCCATCCCCTCCAGCCGACTGCCGGGACCCCATACAGGAGATCGCAGGGGGTCCCAGTGCTCGAACCCCCCGCGATCTGTAACTTATCCCCTATACTTTGGATAGAGGAGAAGTTATTTTTCACCAGACAACTCCTTTAAGTCCCTGCCATCAAGGGTGTACCTGTATGCCCTGCATCCGGAAAGGTTTAGAAACTTTCCTGAAAGAGACTAAATTGGAGGGACACGTTGTCTGTATAAGCATTACAGTATAGTGTGTGCTTTTATTGCCACTGGTCAATTGTTTTAGAAATGTCAATGAATTAACATAATTTAATAGAGTCTTTAGAAAAAGATGAAGTGCAACTGTCTAACCCACAGCCTAGAGAGTAACAGGAAAAACAGAGTGTTATCTGTGTGCATAGTCTTGCTATCCTGCTGATTAAGACCTCCAGTACTACAATACAGCTGTCAATTCCACTCTTCCTACTTTGTCCCAATCTATGTAGCAAAGTTGTAAGTGAGCTACAAAAATCAGGGATTATCAGTTTACTTAAAGTGGTTATCCAGGAAAAGAAAACAGGGCTAATTTCTTTCAAAAAACACTCCCCCTCTGTCTCCAGGTTGGGTGTGGTTTTGCAGCTCAGTTCCATTGAAGTGAATGAAGCCAGGTTGTAATACCACACACAACCTAGAAACAGACGTGAAGCTGTTTTTGAAAGAAATTAGCTCTGTTTTTCTATTCCTGGATAACCCATTTAATAGCCTTAATAGCTAGTAAGGAAACAAATTGAACAAGATTTACATTTAGTTGACTACAAGCTAAACACACTTGTATTGCACATTCATTAAACACATATATACATAGCACCTACAGTATCAAAAATTTTCATTTACTTAATTTTTAAAATCATATTATTAATTTCCATACAGTACCATGTACTAACCATCATGCAACAAATACTATCTACAATGTAATTGCCTACCAGGTCTCGATGAAGTACCCAGTTGGCATGCAGATAATGAATTCCATCCAGAATCTGGTAAAGCAAAGATTTCACCATTGATCGAGGTAGCTGCATGGGCTTCTTATTTGCTTTTGAGGCACGGTGAAACTTTATGATATGCTATAATATAAAAATAATATATATTTTCACATCACAGTATGTGAATACATTGGGCATATGCACCAGGAAAGTTCCCAGCAAATACACCAAACACAGTATAAGAAAGTGCAGTGGGCCACCATAAAAAAATAAACAAACATTTACAATATGGTACACATTCACATACCAGCCACTGTATGTATGCCACTGTATGGCTTTACATATGGCTATGCCAGAGGAATACGTCAAGCCTAAAATATACGTAGAGTTTATGTTGTAAACATACGGTATATGTCGAGAGTAGAATATTGCCTTAATGTTCGACATAACACAAAATAACACTGGAAAGTTCACGGCTCACTACAAAAAAGCACCATATCTCTTTACTGATATCACTGGAAATCCAAACCCTTCAGTGAAGAAGCCATAATACAACAGCATATTGGAAATTGATGTTTTAACCCCTTAAGGACCAAGCCCAATTTGACCTTAAAGCATACCCGTCAGATCCACCCAAAACATTTTTTTTTTATATATCACTTAGTACCTAAACCTGACCATATACATCTAATTTGTATGTGTCTAGCACCTTTATTTTATTTTTTTATCACACTTTTAATTTAGCTCACTAGTCTGAATTCCTCTCAAAGGGAGGGGGCGTGGCCTCACTGTGCAGGTCTCCAGCTGTGAGCCCTGCGCTGACAGCTGCCAGTCAAGGAAGTGTGTCCATGACGCATTGACACAGCAGGACTAGTATGTGTCCAAGCAGGCAGGGGGCAGTTGTTTGACTGGCTTTTTCTGTATGAAATTGCTTTATGCCAAACAACAATTTTATGAAAAAGGTAACAAAGCTGGCAATTTCCTGCGGGGTCTCTATGCCACTCCTACTGCTTCTCTTAAACTCCCGACTGCTTCTTCCTCTCCCATTACTATCCATAATGGCACCAGGCAGGGCCGTCCGCTTGCCCCCCCTGATCTTTGCCCTATGTATAGAGCCGCTGGCTGCTCTGGCGGGGGGACCCGGACATTTCTGGGGTATCCCTAAATGACAGGACCTTTACTGTCCATTTTAAGAACTGTCCTGAGTAGGAGAAAATCCTCATAGCAAACATATGCTGCTCTGGACAGTTCCTAAAATGGACAGAGATGTCAGCAGAGAGCACTGTGCTCGTGATTCAGCAGAGAGCTCTGTGTTCCAAAAAGAAAAGAATTTCCTCTGTAGTATTCAGCAGCTAATAAGTACTGGAAGGATTAAGATTTTTTACTAGAAGTAATTTACAAATCTGTTTAACTTTCTGGCACCAGTTGATTTAAAAAAAAAAAAGTTTTCCAAGTTTTAAGAGGTTAACCTCTTACCCTTTAAACCCTTAAGGACCAGGGGTTTTTCCGTTTTTGCATTTTCGTTTTTTGCTCCTTGCCTTTAAAAAATCATAACGCTTTCAATTTTGCACCTAAAAATCCATATGATGGCTTATTTTTTTGCGCCACCAATTCTACTTTGTAATGACGTCAGTCATTTTGCCCAAAAATCTACGGTGAAACGGAAAAAAAAATCATTGTGCGACAAAATTGAAAAAAAACAAACAGTTTTTTAACTTTTGGGGGCTTCCGTTTCTACGTAGTACATTTTTCGGTAAAATGATACCTTATCTTTATTCTGTAGGTCCATACGATTAAAATGATACCCTACTTATAAAGGTTTGATTTTGTCGGACTTCTGGAAAAAATCATAACTACATGCAGGAAAATTAATACGTTTAAAATTGTCATCTTCTGACCCCTATAACTTTTTTATTTTTCCGTGTATGGGGTGGTATGAGGGCTCATTTTTTGCACCGTGATCTGAAGTTTTTAAGGGTACCATTTTTGCATTGATAGGAATTATTGATCCCTTTTTATTCATTTTTTCCTGATATAAAAAGTGACCAAAAATGAACTATTTTGGAATTTGGAATTTTTTTACGCGCACGCCATTGACCGAGCGGTTTAATTAATGATATCTTTTTATAATTCGGACATTTCCGCACGTGGTGATACCATATATGTTTATTTTTATTTACACTGTGTTTTTTTTTTTTATTGGAAAAGGGGGGTGATTCAAACTTTTAATAGGGGAGGAGTTAAATGATCTTTATTCACTTTTTTTTCCACTTTCTTTTTTGCAGTGTTATAGGTCCCATAGGGACCTATAACACTGCACACACTGATCTTCATCATTGATCACTGGTTTCTCATAGGAAACCAGTGATTGACGATTCTGCCGCATGACTGCTCATGCCTGGATCTCAGGCACTGAGCAGTCATTCGGCGATCGGACAGCGAGGAGGCAGGTAGGGGCCCTCCCGCTGTCCTGTAAGCTGTTCGGGATGCCGCGATTTCGCCGCTATCCCGAACAGCCCACTGAGCTAGCCGGCAACTTTCGCTTTTAGCCGCGCGGCTCAGCTCTGAGCGCGCGGCTAAAGGGTTAATAGCGTGCGGCGCCACGATCAGCGCTGCGCGCTATTAGAGGCGGGTCCCGGCTTCACTATGACGCCGGGCCCGCCGTGATATGATGCGGGGTTACTGTGTATATATCAGGAGAGCAGGACCAAGGACATACCGGTACGTCCTTGGTCCTTAAGGGGTTAAGGACCGGGCTTTTTCCGTTTTTTCATTTTCAAATTTTCCTCCTTAACTTTAAAAAAATCATAACTCTTTAAAATTTTCACCTAAAATTCTATATGATGGCTTATTTTTTGAGTCACTAATTCTACTTTGTAATGACATTAGTAGTTTTACCCAAAAATCTACGGTGAAACGGGAAAAAAAATCAATGTGCGAAAAAATTGATGAAAAAACACTATTTTATAAGTTTTGGGGGCTTCCGTTTTTACGCAGTACATTTTTCGGAAAAAATGACACCTTATCTTTATTCTGTAGGTCCATACGGTTAAAATGATATCCTACTTGTATATGTTTGATTTTGTATTACTTCAGAAAAAAATCATGAATACATGCAGGAAAATGTATACGTTTAAAATTGTCATTTTCTGAGCCCTATAACTTTTTAATTTTTCTGTGTTCAGGGCGCTATGAGGGCTCATTTTCTGTGCGTGATCTGAAGTTTTTAGCGGTACAATTTTTGCTCTGATCAGACTTTTTGATCACTTTTTATTCACTTTTTTGTGGTATAAAAAGTGATCAAAAATACGTTATTTTGGACCTTGGAATTTTTTAGCGCGTACGCCATTGAACGTGCGGTTTAAAAAGCGGTATTTTTTATAATTCGGACATTTCCGCAGGCGGCAATACCACATATGTTTATTTTTATTTACACAGTTTTTTTTTTAATTCTTGGAAATGCCGGGTGATTCAAACTTTTATTAGGGAAAGGGATAATTGAAAGGGTTAATGATTTTTTTTACACTTTTCTTATGCAATATTATAGCTCCCATAAGGGGCTATAACATTACATTTACTGATCTTTTACACTGATTGATCCATCTCCATAGGAATGGATCAATCAGTGTTTTCGGCGATTGATTGCTCAAGCCTGGATCTCAGGCTTGAAGCATTAATTCGGCCATCGGACTGCAGGAAGGAAGGTAAGAGACCTACATCCTGTGCTACAGCTGTTCGGGATGCCGCGATTATACCGTGGCGATCCCGAACAGCTCCCTGAGCTAGCCCGGCACTTTTACTTTCCTTTTTAGCTGCACGGCTCAGCTCTGAGCGCGCGGCTAAAGGGTTAATAGTGCGCGGCACCGCGATCAGTGCCGCGTGCTATTAGAGGCGGGTCCGGGCTTCACTAGGACGCCGGGCCCGCCGCGATATGATGCGGGGTCACCGTCAGCGTTATATCGCAGGAGCGGGACTCAGGGCGTAAGTTTATGCCCTGGGTCCTTGACCGCCGCGTCTGAAAGTGAAAGTAAACGCTTCCCAGCGGGACATCGCGATAAAATCGCAGAGTGGAGGTCTCCTTACCTGTCTCCGCGGCGTCCGATCGGGGATTGATTTCTCTAAGCCTGAGCTACAGGCTTGAGCAATCAAGCCCCTATCTCGCTGATCCATGCAAAGCTAGAGATCAGTGTGTGCAGTGCTATAGGTCCCTATGGGAGCTATAGCACTGCAAAAAAAAGTTGAAAAAAAAAGTTAACAAAGGTTATTTAACCCCTTCCCTAATAAAAGTTTGAATCACCCCCCTTTTCCCATAAAAAAAAAAAACTGTGTAAATAAAAATAAACATATGTTCTATCGCCACCTACGGAAATGTCAAAACTATAAAAATATATTGTTAATTAAATCGCACGGTCAATGGCACACGCGCAAAAAAATTCCAAAGTCCAAAATAGCGTATTTTTGGTCACTTTTTATATAATGAAAAAATTAATAAAAAGCAATCAAAAAGTCCGATCAATACAAAAATGGTACCGATAAAAACTTCAGATCACGGTGCAAAAAAGGAGTACTCATACCGGCCCGTACACTGAAAAATAAAAAAATTATAGGGGTCAAAAAATTTGAATTTTTAACATAGAAATTTTCCTGCATGTAGTTATTATTTTTTCCGAAGTACGACAATATCCAACCATATAAGTAGGGTATCATTTTAACCGTATGGACTTACAGAATAAAGATAAGGTGCTATTTTTACCAAAAAAAAATGGTAGCCCCCAAAAGTTACAAATGACATTTTTTCTTAAATTTTGTTGCACAATTAATTTTTTTTTAGTTTCGCCATGGATTTTGGGGTAAAATGACTAATGTCACTGCAAAGCAGAATTGGTGGCGCAAAAAATAAGCCATCATATGGAATTTTATGTGCAAAATTGAAAGCAATATGATTTTTAGAAGGTGATGAGGAAAAAATGAAAATGCAAAAACGGAAAAACGCTGAGTCCTTAAGAGGTTAAAGGGAACGTGTCACTATGTCTTACAGCCACAAATGGCTGTTATGGCTGCATAGATTATATGACTCGGATTTCAAATATATATTTGTTATTTATACACCAAAGTAACTAAAATTAAAGCATACACATAAATAATCCAAGATATCAGAATTTTATTTCACATAAATTCCAAATAACAAATGACAAAAGCGCTCCAAACACCCTAATTTAAAACACATTATAGGTAACATGTGTCACAATGTAAGTGTGTACTGTGCCCTAGAATTAGGCCCTAGTTTGTATATCCAGACAAGGTATATCGCAAAATGTTCAGTGCAAATAAATAAGTGATATGAGATTAATTGTTGCATAAAGTGCAACATCAGAGTAACCAAAGTCATAAGCATAAATTCAGTGCTCCCTTAAGTTACAATATTGATTGGTTCCAGGATGACCACTCCAAGATGAAACCATCACATCTTGGGATGATAACTCTATTGAAAACTAGTAATTGGTTCTGAAGCCACAATAATTGGAAAAGTTGAGGATGAAAGTAAGATAAACAAATAACTAATACCAACAAAGCAAGCCCTTATACATAAAAGTCAAAAAGTGGTGGTGGATAGTGGCGTAGCCATAGAGCTCACAATGGTCGCAATTGCGACCGGGCCGTAGGGCCCCCCTACCACTACACTATGTGCTGCATAGCAGGTCTGCTGACAGGTCAGCATTCGGGTATGGAGACTGAGGACAAGTATATATATATAAGCATGTATGTATGATATGTGTATATATGATAGATGTGTGTATGTATGATATATGTATGGTAGATATGTGTATGACGGATATACGTAAATATGATATGTGTACAATATGATAGATTACACATCTATCGTACATACACACACCTATCTTACACATACACACCTATCATACACACATCTTTCATACATACATGAAATAAACTACTGATGAGTAGGAAAATATTGGCTTAGATGGGTGTTCTCCAATCTGTTGCTCACCAGCTATTACACAACTACAACTCCTATCATGTTCTGACAGCCTTCTGGAGCAGTACTAAGGGGTCTGGGAAAGGGGATAAAGAAGCCTGGAGAGGACTTAGGTGTCTAAAGATGGCAGCAGAGGAGCGTGGAGAGGACTTAGGGATCTGAGGAGGAGGGCAGATGAGCGTGGAGAGGACTTGGGTGTCTGGGGAGGGCAGCAGATGAGCATGGAGAGGACTTAGGGCTCTGGTAGGGGGGCAGAGGAGCGTTGGAAAGGGGGTCTGAGGAAGAAGCATTCATCAAGGTACCTAAAGGGTTAACAGTGTGATTGTCGATGTCTACTACTGACTGGGACTTCATGGTTGCTGACAGCCTTCAACGGCTGCAGACAGCTCCTGCGCTACCTTAATAGACATTTAACACTCCAGGGCATACATGTAAGCCCTTTTGCAATTAGGACCAGGCAGACAGGACATATAAGTATGCCTTGGGTCAACTTTGTGTTACAAGTAGTTAGCATACACTGAACAGACCCTCTGCAGGATGACTGTGAGGGAATGTCAGTGAACCAAGCTAAATATTACACAGTTGTTACTGACAAGGGGCTACAAGCCTGAAATAGCTATCTATAGATGGGTAACTTCCCCCTCTGGGGAGTTTCTGACTTGGTTTATTGAATCCTCAGTCATGCTCTAAGATTTTTTAAAGGAGGACACTTACTTAAATGGAAGCTCTCTCTGAAATGTGGCATCAAAGAGATACTTTGCATTTCCTTCTTCCCAGAATTCCCAGGAAGCATGAATGGCTTTATGACATTCTCAAGAAGAAACATTACCCCATTGGTCCCATGGTATTTTAGCAAGTTACATTACTTAATATGTATTTCTGAAAATATGCAATATTACAAGAATATAGATGTGACCTGCTTCCTTCGGGTCTCGCCATGAGGCTGAGAGGGTCTAGATCCGAGGTACTTTTGTGCCTCGGGGAGTGGTGACCCTGAGGTGCCGAAACTCACCGAGCGTATGGGCTTCTTGGCCTTTGCGCAGTGGCTGTATCATAGCCCATGAGGGTCTACCGAGGCGTGATTTGCGCAGTGGCAGTATCATAGCCCATGAGGGTCTACCAAGGCGTGATTTGCCCAGAATTGTGGTAGAGATTTTGCGTAGTACGATTGCAGTACTTTTCGTTCTTATTAGAACCGCAATTCTCAAGAGCATACCACTTGAAGATCGTCTCCTGCCTGCCTCGGAACATCTGGAGAAGGAGAAGATCTTGAAGACTGCAGCTCCGGAAGAAGCCGACGAAGAACCTGGAAGAAGGAAATCGGCGGTGAATTATGGAACATCGACAAAGGCGGCGCAGAATCTTTTTGAAGAAACTCGCTGCCTCTGGAGAAGGATTTGCATAGCTCCTCCCACCGGGACCGGATCTGCATAGCTCCTCCCACCCGGGAAAGAAGACTTTGCGAAGCCTCTCCACAAGCAAGGAAGCGGAAAAGAGCCTGCTGGAAGAAGCCATGGCCTCAACCAGCAAGTCCACCCAGGAGGCTGCAGGGCAAGGCCTGGAGGTCCAGCCACAACCACAGAAAGCTTCAACCTCCACCACAGCAAGGCAGAAGGGCGGCAGAATCCCCAACCTTGAAGCTCCAACCCTGGAACCCTGGATGAGGCAGACTGTTGCCTTGAAGCTCAAGCCTGTGGACGGAAGGGTGCCGGACATGTCCCACTACGTGTTCTGCAAGAAGATGCTGGCGGATCAAGGCTTCTCCACGGCTGATACCCTGGGAATAGCAATGTTCATGTCTGGAATCTTCTACATCACCTTTGCCACCATTGGGACCTGTAGAAGATACTGGGAGGCTGTGAAAGCGGCGAGTCCTGAATCCCCTTTCTCTCGCTTTGTGGGCAACTGCCCTATTCAAAGAGAGAAGAGGCGGGTGACGGTCTCAATGCGGAACCCACACACCCCAGGCACGGACATCTCAACCTTCCTGAAGCGCTTCTGCACCGTGGTGAGGGAGCCCACCCGCATCCTGAACTCCCTAGGATACTGGACCTGCAAGTGGTCTGTGGTCATCAGACTGAACAGAAACCTTGCTTCTCCAGATGGACTACAGCACCTGCCACCGACATTCTCCTTGGGCAACTCCACAGGACTTATCTTCAACCCGGACATGCCGCAGACCTGCAGGAGATGTGGCAAGATGGGCCACGAGGGCAAGGACTGTAAGGAGGATGCCTGCAGGTTTTGCCGTGTGACAGGTCACATGACCAAGGACTGCCCCAAGAGCAAGACCTACAACCTCTGCGGATTGGCAGCCCACAGCTACAAGGACTGCCCCCCGAGGTAGAGAACATGGGCATCTGTGGCAGCGAGAGCACCGAAGCCAGCCCCAGCTCCGGAGCCAGCAGCACGGATGGCCAAGCCGACCAAAGAGGGTAAGAAGGCGAAAGCCACGCCCCTGCCGCCCTTTCCCCTGCTCCTCCCGCCCAATCCCCTGTACCTCCCGCCCCATCCCCTGCCCCTCCCGCCCCATCCCGTCCCACCCCTGCCACCCGTACCCCACCCCGGCCCACCCCTGCCCCGTCCTCCCCTGCCCGTTCACTCTCTCCTGCCCCCCGCCCCACCCAGCCTCCTTTCTCTCCTGGCCCAGCAGCACCTAACCCCCCTCCAGCTGCTGGTGCCCGCTCTTTGGAGGATTTTCCTGTGCTTCCTCCCCCAGGTACCATACAGAGGAAGAGGAAAGGAAGGGACAATGCATCAGATGAGTCCCACAAGAGAAAGATTATCGAGACCTGCGAGACCCCTCAAGCTTCAGATGAAGAGGAGGAGATGGAGCAGGTCTGCGAGAGCCTTCAAGCTTCAGATGGAGAGGAGGAGATGGAGCAGGCTCAAGTAGAGCAGGTCCAAGCGGAGCAAGTCCAAGCTCAGTCTATGGAGGAGCTGCTGCAGGACCCAGAAGTCAAGAAAATCCTAGACACTCCGGCCAACGACGAGTTCGTGGAAGGGCGCTATGAGAAGCCACAGGAGCTGACAGGCGCCAGAGAAGAGGACCCGCCCGACCAGAGTGGTAACTAGTATCTGAACTAACCTCTCTTTTTATTCCCATGGCTGATCTCAACATCTTCTGCATTAATGTGAGGAGTATTAGAGCTAGGTTTACATTTCAGACTGTCCTTACGTTCTTAGATTCTCAGAGGTGTGATGTTTACATGCTGCAGGAATGCGCTTTGTCTGCTTCTAGGTCTTACAACCATCTGGCCAGGCGGTGGCCTCACGGCCCTTCCTACTGGTCTGGTGGGGGTGACAGTAGGTCTGCGGGGGTGGCCATCCTGATCGGGGGAGGTAACTTTGCACTTGATTCCGTCCAGGAGCTCGTCTGTGGCAGACTTCTCGTCGCAGACGGTTCCTGGGCGGGTGAGCCCGTGCTGCTCATCAACGTGTATGTCTCCCCTGAGAGGGATGTCCGACTGGAGGTTCTCCAGGCCCTGCGGGCTGAGCTCGCCACCACTAGGGCAGTAGTGTTGGGTGGTGACTTCAACTGCCCCATTGAGGTGGACGGGCGCAGTTCTGGCACATCCGCCAACCTGGACGTGACGTCTAAGCTGCTGATTGAGATGGTGACAGAGGCATCCTTGCAGGACGTTGTTGGGTCCATCGGGAACGGCTCCGTAAACTATACGTGGAGCCGCCCCGATGGCTCGCTCCATTCTCGGATAGACTTCATCTTCACTTCGAGAGCAGTCAGAAAGGTGTCGTACTCTATGGTCCCCTGCTTCTTCTCTGACCACAGGGCCATTCGATTTCGGGGGACTCTGGGCCATGGATTCCCACCTGGCCCAGGCTCCTGGAAGTTGAATTGTGCCCTGTTGGCGCAGAGGGAGGTCATGGAGGAACTTAGGGATGCGTACCTTGTATGGCGTAATGACATATGTCTGTTTAACTGCATCAGCGATTGGTGGGAATATGTTAAAGTCGAGTTCCGTTGTTTCTTTCAGGCAAAAGGAAGACAACAGGCGTGTGCGAAGAAGTGGGACTTCGGGAAACTGCAGCGCGAGCTGCAGTCCCTGCAGGACCTGCTCCAGTGTGGCTGGGATGTCAGGGAGGAGCTGGAGGAGACAAAAAAAAGAGCTTGAAAAGGCACTTTGAGGAGGAATCCAAGCAAATCGTCTTTTGTTCCAAGGTGGAGAACCTGGAGAAGGGTGAGAAGTGTAACTCTTTCTTTTTCAGGAAGCTCCATGCTGGCCACACGCCCCTGACTGAGCTACGAGATGAGACCGGACACATGAGGAGGGGCAAGGAGGAGGTGGTGGGGGTCGTCTCCGACTTCTACAGCAACCTCTACGCCCCCAAGTCATCCGACCCCGAAGCCGCCGAGAGGTTCCTGTCAGGTGTCACTAACGTGGTTGATCCCGCAGGTGCGGCGGCTATGGACGATCCCTTGACGGTGGGGGAGCTGCTCTCTGCCGCTAAATCCTTTAAGCCCGGCAGGACCCCGGGCGGTGACGGTCTCCCAGCCGAGCTCTATGTAGCGCTGGGTGACCTGATCTGCCCGGACCTGTTGGAGGTGTACGAGGAGATGGTGGTGGGGGGCAGAATGCCTCCGTCGTTGAGGGAAGGGATGATCACAATCTTGCATAAGCGGAAGGGGGAGAGATGTGACCTGAAAAACTGGCGTCGCATCTCTCTCCTGAACGTGGACTACAAGATCCTCGTCAAGGTGCTGGCCAACAGGCTGAAATCTGTCATCGGGCAGATCGTCCATCCGGACCAGACCTGTGGCATTCCTGGTCGCAGGATTGCTGACAGCCTTGCCCTTGTGAGAGACACGGTCCATTACATCCAGGACCGTGGTGGCCGCGCCGCCCTGGTCAGCTTAGATCAGGAGAAGGCGTTCGGCCGTGTCTCCAACGCATTCATGGGCAGGGCTTTGCGCAGGCTAGGTCTGGGGAAGATGTTTTGCTCTTTTGTTAACGTCATGTATTTTGATATTTACAGCACGGTGTTGGTGAATGGCTGGAAGACTAACCCCTTTCCCATCCTTTCAGGGGTTAGACAAGGCTGCCCTCTTTCACCTCTTCTTTTTGTTTGTGTTATAGAGCTCTTCGCTGAGACTATCCGGCAGAATGGAGAGATCAGAGGGATCACCGCACCAGGACCAGATCACTACGAGGTCAAGTGCTCGCTCTACATGGACGACGTGACCGTCTTCTGCGCTGACCAGCGTTCAGTGACTGCACTCGTCCAGACCTGCGAGGACTTCGGCAGAGCTTCGGGGGTAAAAGTCAACTGCGGGAAGTCGGAGGCCATGCTCTTCGGGGAATGGCACCTGGCTTCTTCTGCTCCCTTCCCCTTTACTGTTAAACCGGACTTCATTCAAATTCTTGGAGTCTGGTTCGGGAAGGAAGGGGCGGCCCTTAAGTCTTGGCAAGACCGACTAGGAAAGATGAACTCTAAGATCGGACTGTGGAGCTCCAGAAAGCTCTCGATTGATGGCAAGGCACTTATCCTGCGGAGTGAAGTTTTGCCTGTGCTCCAGTATACCGCACAGGCCTGGCCTCCCCATACCACCGTTTGCAAGGCCATCACCCGGACAGTGTTTTGCTTCATATGGGGCAAAATGGACAGAGTCAAGAGGACTGTGATGTACAAGGAGCCCCGCAAGGGTGGGAAGGGCATACCCGACATCCCCACTCTGCTGAGGGCCTCCTTTGCATGTGTCAGCGTGCAGCGGACTCTTGTCGAAAAGACTGGCTCAGCGGGCAGGTCCATGTCTCGCTTGTTTCTCATGCCCCTTTGGAGACAGCTGGGCTGGGACAAGTGGGACAGCTCCATCCCTTAGAGCTGGAATGCTCCCTGGTTCTATGGGGATGTTGTCCGGTTTGTGAGGGAGCACCAGCTGGAAGGACTGAAACCCGACCTATGGAAGCCGAAGACAAACTACAAGCTCATCCGAGCTGAGGACTTGACCGAGCTGGTTCCGGGACTCCCCGCAGCCACTGCAGAGACAGTTTGGACTAATGTGGCCTCAAAGCGGCTTACCAATGGACACAAGGACTTGTCGTGGATGGCCGTCAAGGGAGGACTCTCTCTCAGGTTGTTCATGCATGCCCGCATGTGCACAACCCGGTACTGCCCCTTTGCCCCTACGTGGAGGAAACATCTTTTCACGTGTTTTGGCAGTGCCCCTTTGCACAGGGTCTGTTGGACGCCCTGGAACATGAACTCAGAGACTCTGTACCCAGGAGCTGCCTATCGTACCATTCGGTGCTTTACGGTCTGTTCCCTGGGACCCACGACGTGGAGGCCATCCAGGAGGCCTGGCGCCTTATGAACTGTTTTAAGGACGCAGTGTGGCTTGCCAGGAACCAGATGTGCGATGTATAGTTTAGGGAACCTTTGCTGTGTATTGTACTGTCATGCTTTGTGTGATTGTAATTTATTGTATGACTTGTAATGACTGAACGGACAATAAAGCTCTTTCAATAATTCTTGGCCTTTTGGCTAAGCATTTGTGGTCCCTTAGTAGATTCGGCAAAAAGGGACATAGAACCTGGAACCTCGCAGGTACCTTTTGGTCCGGAGGCGAAGGGTAAGGTTTGTTGGGGGGCCTCTCTCCTATTGGAGAAGGGCTTGCGATAGACCGCATCCTCTGTGCACGTTTTTTTTTAGTGTAACACGTTTGCACTTTTTCTTGCACTTTGGGTGATTTGAGAGCACGTTCCTCGGCTCTTAGATAATTTATTTTTTTGGCTAAGATCAAGTGTAGTATCTGTTCTTATCAGTTTCATGCCAGTGGCGATACACGCTGGTGTGGGGCTGGTGGGGATGGGTGCTGCATGGAGGGGGCAGGTGTACCAAGGCTATCCGGGGCTGGTTCTGAAGAATCAGCTCGACGGCTACCCCGATGTGACCTGTTTCCTCCGAGTCTAGAGCCGAGGTACTTTTGTGCCTCGGGGAGTGGTGACCCCGAGGTGCCGAAACTCACTGGGAGAATTAGCTCACTGAGTGGAAGCACGGGCACCATAATCTCTTCACCTTGTGGCACTCACCTCTTGATTCCCGGCCTTCTGTCTAGGATCAGAGAAATTTTTATAGATCCGGCCGAATGTCCGGGCAGTATATCTGCACACATTCACTTATTTATTTATTTATATTTGTCTCACTGTGTCACTTTTTGCGTTGTGTCTCCACAGGATTTGTCAGCCCTTCTGGGTGTCCCTCCTGGCGGTCTAGGGGAGGTGTGTGTGGCCATTAGGTTCCGCACCTCCCTGCAAACAACCCGAGTACTCCTGCTTTGGCAGGGTACCTACCGATATCGGCTCTGCAGGCGGATACCTTGGCTAACGCCAAGGGGGATGCCGGGAGTATTTGTGGTCCCTTAGTAGCTTTGGCGAAAAGGGACATCAAACCTGGAACCTCGCAGGTACCTTTTGGTCCGGAGGCGAAGGGTAAGGTTTGTTGGAGGGCCTCTCTCCTATCGGAGAAGGGCTTGCAATAGACCGCATCCTCTGTGCATGTTTTTTTAGTGTTACACGTTTGCACTTTTTCTTGCACTTTGGGTGATTCAAGAGCATGTTCCTCACTGAGTGGAAGCAGAGAAGGCCTTTTGGCTAAGATCAAGTGTAGTAACTGTTCTTATCAGTTCCAGATGGTGACCCGAAGCGCCGATATTGGGCTGGTGGGGATGGGTGCTGCATGGAAGGGGCAGGTGTACCAGGGCATTTCGGGGCTGGTTCTGAGGAATCAGCTCAACGGCTGCTCCGATTTGACCTGTTCCTTCCTGGTCTCGCCATGAGGCTGAGAGGGTCTAGAGCTGGAGTGGTGGTAGTGGTGATCCCGAGGTGCCAAAACTCGCTGGGAGTATTGGCTCACTGAGTGGAAGCACTGGCACCATAATCTCTTCACATTGTGGCACTCACCTCTTGATTCCTGGACTTCTGGCGAGGATCAGAGAAATTTTTTATAAAACCGATCGGATGTCTGGGCAGTATATCTGCACACATTCCCTTATTTATTTCTTTTAATCACTGTGTCACTTTTTGCGTGTTCACAGGATTGTGAGGATGCAGTAGCCCTTCTGGGTGTCCCTCCTAGCGGTCTAGGAGAGGTGTGTGTAGCCATCAGGTTCCTCACCTCTCTGCAAAAACCCCGAGTACTCCTGCATGGGCAGGGTACCGACCGTTTATGCCCCTGCAGGCAGATACCTTGGCTAACGCCAAGGGGAATGCCGGGAGCATTTGTGGTCCCTTAGTAGCTTCGGCGAAAAGGGACATCGAACCTTGAAGGTGCCTTTTGGTCCAGAGGCGAAGGGTAGGGTTTGTTGGGGGGCCTCTCTCCTGTCGGAGAAGGGCTTGTGATAGACCGCATCCTTTGTGCATGTTTTTTTTTTTTGTGTAAGACATTTGCACTTTTTCTTGCACTTTGGGTGATTCGAGAGCACGTTCCTCGGCTCTATACAAAAATTATACATATTAGACTGCTTGACCTGGGTAATTGATAGAGGAATTTATCTTGTTATATTTAAATCCAGGAATAAAAGAGCCATTCCAACTTAAAACACCAATTCAATATCTTGTAGATAGGGGCCAAGTGTCAGATCCATGGAGATCTAACCACTAGGACCCCCATAATCTCAAGGGGACTTGAGTCACCTAAGTCACTCCATTCTTTGTCTTTTTATTTCTAAAAGATTTTATTTTTGCAATTTTTAATATACAAGTACAATAGAAAACAAAACAGAAGTTTTTTTTTTTTTAGAAATTAAAAACCAGAGTCTGACTGTTCTTGAGAGGGCATGCAAAATGCATTTTTGATCAACAGCTGTCTTTTTGGTGCTGGAAGGAAATGCACTGGTAATTGGCACAGGGTAACCAGGGAGCACCTTAGGCAGATAAACCACCAGCAGACTCAGAGTAATCAACACATAGACTGTACATCCAATAACAGTGTCCACAACAGAAAAGAAGACACACACACTTCCAGCCCTCCTTCACCTCCCCAAGGCAAAGGCGAGAGAAGGTATAGTTTAATGACTCAGATTAACCCAACATGTGTCGCTTACAGAGACATCCAAAGAGAGCCACAGCATCCACATCAAATCAAATCTTAGCAAATTTTATATAATTTCTGAGGAAAATAATGAGGGGACATACCTACTGACCAATTAAAGCCATCTAGATATGCGGGGGGGGGGGGGGGGTGACAGTGTCCTCCAGGACATGGCTCTGACCAGTAAGGCACCAGTAAGGACTTGTAACCACCCCGCCAATTAGTCCCAGTAGCCAAACCTGAGGAGTAAGCATGAACGGAAACTTCAGGTGGCCATGCAAAAACAGCATGATCGCCCTCCAAAACCGAGAAACTTTCCCACACTTTCCCTATACAGTGTGCAGAAATACAACTGCCTCAAACGAGCGTCTAAGGCAGGCCAAATCCCCAATTCTCTTTAATTTCTCAGGCATATATTACAGGCGCAGAAGGAATTTAGGTTAGATTAATAAATCTCTAGTACTAACAACAGCCATAAAGTCGTTCTCAAGATCACAGGGTTCAAGCAGTCGGACCCCAACCCCAAGATCAGCTGTATTTATAATTTTATTTCAAAATTGCTGTGTAACCTGTGACTACATAACATAACCAGGCGTGGACACAGACAGCAGAGGGCCCCTGTGCAAAGAAAGAGCCTGCCCCCCCCCAGCCCCCTTCATATGTCAATTGTTAAGAACCCCCCCCCCTTCATATATCGCATACTCAGGTGGACCACCATATGTTATTTGCTCAGGAGGGCCCCCACCCATATCAGTTGCTCAGGAGGGCCCCCACCCATATCAGTTGCTCAGGAGGGCCCCCACCCATATCAGTTGCTCAGGAGGACCCCCCTAATATCAGTTGTTAATTATTTATTAAGGCCCCCCATATGCTGCAGCTCATTCAGGCCCCCATATGCTCATTCAGGCCCCCCATATCGATGCTCTTAAACAGTGACAGACAGTCCCATCAGACCTCAGATCAGACTAAAAATAACTAAATAAAACTTACCTCTCCTGCTCTGCTGCTCTCCATGTCCGCCGGAGTGTCCTGAAGTGAGCGCCTTCCCTGATGGTCACGTGATCTGACTGCGTACAGCGTCAGGTCATAGTGTGCTCTGTACGCAGTCAGTCTGGAGGAGACCAGTGAGGAGGGGGAGGCCGGAGGGGTAAGTAGCGCTTCTCAGAGCTGTAGTTAGTTCCTTTTGCACCCAGAAAATTGCGGGGAAAAGTGGGGGAAGCTAGTTAGGTAGCTGTTCTGTGGAGATCCTAAGTTTTCCACTTTTTGCTGTTTAAATACCTATATGGTGTCACTGGCAGGTGGTAGCAAAAACAAGAGGCCTAGCGCCTCATGCGACATTCAGCAGCCACAGCACTATATAAGGGACAGACAGTTACAGCACTATATAAGGGACAGATAATACCGCAACACTATGACCACTACCATTACCACCATATAATGATGGGATAATATTACCATACTGATACTCAATAAAATTACTATACAGAGACATTATCACCACTAATACAAAGGACAAATAATCACCACACCATGACTACTATCATTACCACCAGAGAGGCAGATGCAGGGCCAGATTTTTGTTTACACAGCAGTTGGCATAATTTTAGTACGCCACACCTAAGCACCAAGTGAGTACCATTGGAGCACAAAATAAGTTTTCAGCTCATATTTTTTAAAATCCAAATCAGAGGTGGTGAATGTAAGATAACGGTGATGCGTTCAGTGTATGCATCGCCACTCACCAGGTATGAGGCGAGGGAATTTTCTCAGGGATTGGGGTTTATTAGCATAAATGAATGCCTCCATAACAGTGAATAAATATTAACAACCACTTTACACAGACCTAGATCCCAATTTCACCACTATCCAAAGAACAAATCGTTGCACCAAACTGTGACCACTAAAATCACCCCCATATAGTGATAGGATAATACTCATATACGGATACTGAATAAAGTTGCTGTACACAGACAAATATCCCACATGCAGATCTCATTAGTGTTTCTCAAGCAGGGTGCCTCCAGCTGTTGCAAAACTACAAGTCCCAGCATGCCCGAACAGAGAATTGTAGTTTTGCAACAGCTTGAGGCACCCTGGTTGGCAGACACTGTTTACCAACCAGGGTGATAAAATAGCACATTTTATCTTGTATCTTTGACGGAACCAGTGATGGAGGCATTTGATGCAAGTGTGAACACAGCCTTGCAATTATGGTACCATGGATGTTCAAAAAAACAATTACATGCTTTCTCAAAGACACACACATCCATGTGTATGTATGTATATATACACAAGATACACACACACACACACCTATACACAAGATACACACACACACACCTATACACAAGATACACACACACACACCTATACACAAGATACACACACACACACCTATACACAAGATACACACACACACACCTATACACAAGATACACACACACACACCTATACACAAGATACACACACACACACACCTATACACAAGATACACACACACACACACCTATACACAAGATACACACACACACACACCTATACACAAGATACACACACACACACACACCTATACACAAGATACACACACACACACACCTATACACAAGATACACACACACACACCTATACACAAGATACACACACACACACCTATACACAAGATACACACACACACACCTATACACAAGATACACACACACACACCTATACACAAGATACACACACACACACCTATACACAAGATACACACACACACACACCTATACACAAGATACACACACACACACACCTATACACAAGATACACACACACACACACACCTATACACAAGATACACACACACACACACCTATACACAAGATACACACACACACCTATACACAAGATACACACACACACACCTATACACAAGATACACACACACACACCTATACACAAGATACACACACACACACACACACACCTATACACAAGATACACACACACACACACACCTATACACAAGATACACACACACACACACACCTATACACAAGATACACACACACACACCTACACACAAGATACACACACACACACACCTACCCACAAGATACACACACACACACCTATACACAAGATACACACACACACACCTATACACAAGATACACACACACCTATACACAAGATACACACACACACCTATACACAAGATACACACACACACCTATACACAAGATACACACACACACACACCTATACACAAGATACACACACACACACCTATACACAAGATACACACACACACACCTATACACAAGATACACACACACACACCTATACACAAGATACACACACACACACCTATACACAAGATACACACACACACACCTATACACAAGATACACACACACACACCTATACACAAGATACACACACACACACACACACACCTATACACAAGATACACACACACACACACCTATACACAAGATACACACACACACACACCTATACACAAGATACACACACACACACACACCTATACAC
Source organism: Hyla sarda (assembly GCF_029499605.1). NCBI lineage: Eukaryota > Metazoa > Chordata > Amphibia > Anura > Hylidae > Hyla > Hyla sarda. Next base: position 240,246,098 of record NC_079191.1, read on the forward strand.
AAGATACACACACACACACCTATACACAAGATACACACACACACCTATACACAAGATACACACACACACCTATACACAAGATACACACACACACCTATACACAAGATACACACACACACACCTATACACAAGATACACACACACCTAAACACAAGATACACACACACCTATACACAAGACACACACACACCTATACACAAGAAACACACACCCCTCTACACATATATACATACACTAGCTATACTAACTTTCTGTGACACAGACAGGATCCTCACTTGGCTTCTCCCATCCCTGGACGTCAGTGCTGGAGGTCAGGACCTCTGTTGCTGAGTCATGTGGAGGAGGGGGCACAGACAGCTCTGCAGGCAGTCCCCTACACTTTGTATGCAATGACTAACATAGTCTTACTCTGAGGACGTCTTCTGCCCCAGTTGTTCCTCCTCATCACTGCTGCTGCAGCTCTTCAGGGCTCCATCTGTGCACTGTAGTAAAGTGCAGCCTCTGCACTCACTAGTATGAAAGGGCGGCGGGCCCCCTCACATGCAGGGCCCCTGTGCAGCTGAACCGGCTGCACAGGTGATATGTCCACCGCTGATTAATACTATTTCTATGGGATGTATAAACCAAAGTGCACTAGTCTTTATAGGATGCACCATGATGAGATTTGCAGGCTACATAGGGACATACATTAAGTTTTGAAAACCATGAAAGTGAAATGAAAAAATGCAAACTTACCCACAGATCATGTTCTGCATAATCAAACAGCAGCCACACTTTTCTATCACTGTGAGACAGGAATACTTTCTGTAAAGCAATCACATTTGGATGCTTCAATTCACGCAACAGCTAAATGAAGAAAAAGAAAACAGGATTATCAGAGGTGAGAAGGTATGAACAACTATTATAAAAGGCATAAAGAGGTTATAAATATATTTAAAAACAGTATTGCACATAGCTAAAAGTAAGTAAACATCAGAAACATATTATATTGGACACTTGTATGTATATTCTATGGGGTGGATTTATCAAAATATGTGCAGAAGAAAAGTTGACCAGTTGCCCATAGCAACCAATTAGATTACTTTTTTTTTTTTTTAAAGAGACACTGTCATCATGAAAAACTGTGTATATTTTGTAGTACTACTGATAAGATGACTTTTTTAAATATATATTTATTTCAAAAAATAAAAATTTTACTAAAAAAAAATAAAATTTTAAAATAGCCGCCACTAGGTGTCATCTGTCTTTATGCAGACAGACTACTCTGTATTTTGCAGCATACTGAATACCGGCCGTAAAGTGTGTTGGTATCCAGTATAGGAGATCACCATTGCACCACTGCAGCTGTTCCTAAACTACAACTCCTATGATGGGAGTTGTGGTTTTGCAACATCTGGGGGTACAATCTTTGTAAAACTCAGTTTTAGAGCTCTGTATTCTCCAGCTGTGTGCCTTCGGCTCTTGCAAAACTACAGATAAAGGATGTGTGGGCATGCTGGGAGTTGTAGTTTTGTAAGAGCTAAAGGCAACACAGCTTTAACACAGTGCTTTACAAACACTGCAGCTCCAGCTGTTGCAAAACTACAACTCCCAGCATGCTTAACAGCCATAGCTTTCTCTGACTCCTGAATGACAAAAAGCTGATCAGACATTCAGGAGTCTGTAAAAGCTGAATGACACACATAGTGACAGCTATGTTGATTAGTATCCAGCTTTACTAGGAACAGACAGAAAATGTATGCATAAAAACTACTGTGCAGTGATTTGCAGACTGTCAGGCTGCCCCCAGACTCAGAGCAGATGAGTCATCCACAGTGAGGGAGAAAGACGGACACACCCCCTCCACAAGGCAAGAACACAAAGCAAGCAAGCAACATATAAATGATATTTGTACATAATCAGAATTAGGTACTGAGTAAAAGATCAGCTTTTTTTGGCACTATGACAGGTACATATACATTTTTAAAAAGGCCTCTAAAAAATAAAAGAAGCAATCTTTATTTGTTACCTAGGAGCGACTGGTCAACTTTTCCTCAGCACAGCAAGTTTTGATAAATCTCACCCTATATTTTCTTTGCAAGTGGACGACTTGAGGTAGAAACTGCATTTCACTATAAGTATACAGTATACATCCTATTTTTAGATGATATTTTGGGGCTTCAGAATCAATTACAGTTATGGTCTCAACATAGTTGACTGCAGCGTCTAAAGTGCGGGGGGTTAACTGTGTCGGTTAGCTCAGGGCAGCTGATCGGGACATCCACTGCAAAATCGTCGGTCCCGATCAACTGAGAGGATGACAGGAGGGCCCTTACCTGCTTACCGTCCGATCGGTGCTCTGAGGCTCTGGCCAGCTATGGCAGACTAGAGCTGCAGAGCAATGATAACACTGATCAATGCTATGCTATGGCAAAGCATTGAACAGTGTATGCAATCAAACGCTTGCATGTTATAGCCCCCTATCGGGTTTAAAAAAACAAAAAAGTAAAAAAAAAAAGTTTTCAGTGAATTAACCGCTTCCCTAATAAAACATTAAATCACCCCCCTTTTTCCTGTTTTTGGAATAAAATAATGTAATGTAATGTAATAAAAATGGTACTGACAAAAACTACAGATCACGGCACAAAAAAAAGCCCCCATATAGCCCTGTATTTGGAAAAATGTAAAATGTATAGGGGTCAGAAGATGACAATTTTAAGCATACTAATTTTGGTGTATGTAGTTTAAATTTTTTAGAAGCAAAATAAAATAAAACCTACATAAATTGGTTATCTTTGTAACCGTATGGACCTATAGAATAAATGTAAAGGTGTCATTTATTTATTTATTTATTTTTTACAGAAAACGGCACTGCATAGAAAAGGAAGCCCCCAAAAGATCCAAATTGGCGGGGTTTTTTTTCAATTTCATCCCTCAAATATATATTTTTTGGTTTTGCTGTAAATTTTGTTATGAAATTATTGATATCATTACAAAGTACAATTGGTGACACAAAAAAAAACAGCCCTTATGTCGGTCTGTAGGTGCAAAGAAAAGCATTATGATTTTTAGAAGGGAAGGAGGAAAAAATGAAGGTGAAAAAACAAAAATTGGCCTGATCCTTAAAGGGGATAAGACGTCTGATCACGGGGGTCCTGCCGCTGCCGTAGTGTCCGGAACACAGAAGCTTAGAGCTTAGAGTTTGTGACATCACGTCCAACCATTCATGTCTATGGAAGGGGCATGATGGCTAGTATGTAGCCAGCACCCCTTCTCCCATAGACATGAATGGAGGGGGCGTGGCAGCTGTAGAGTTTGCTCCATGCATCGGATGACTGGGGTGCTGCAGCGGAAATCGCGGGGGTTCCCAGCAGTGGGACCCCCGTGATTAGACATCATATCCCCTATCCTGTTGAATAGGGGATAAAATGTTTTACGGTGGAGTACCCCTTTAAGATCAAAATGGGTCCTTATAGGGGTATTCCACTGGAAAATATATATATATATTTTTTTTTTTATTAACTGGTGCCAGAAAGTTAAACAGATTTGTAAATTACATCTATTAAAAAATCTTAATCATTCCTGTGGATCATACAGCAGCTGATAAGTACTGGGAGGATTAAATCATTTACAAATCTGTTTAACTTTCCGGCACCAGTTGATTTAAAAAAAAAATGTTTTCCAGTAGAGTACCCCTTTAAAGGGGCTACAATTGCTCTATTAAAAGCTCTTAAAATTATTCTAACTTGTTTTTATTGTCCATCTAAAGGGCTGTTTGAGAGCTTGTTTTTTGCACCATGATCTGTAGTTTTTTGTTGGTATCATTTTGGTTCAGATGGGATTTTTTTTTAGCTCTTTCTATTATTTATTCTCTGATAGATGCATTTTTTGGGTCTATGTAATTCACTGTACAGGATCAAGAATGTTATAATTTTAATAGGATAGACAATTCTTCAAGCAGTGATACCAAATAGGTTTGTTTTTTTATTTTTACAATTTTAAGTCCCCAATCATTAGATGTATACTATAAAGTGATCAATATACTGTTATAATGATCATTGCTATGTTATTGCATAGCATGGATGAGTAAGATTGGTGCCTTTTAGTAGAATCTGCCTGAGGAAAACTCCAGATTGCCGAGTGGTAGACATGGTGGCCTAGTAAAAGACTTTGGTTGCCACTGAAACTGGCAACTGTCATTAAATCTGTTATATGCTACGACTGCTATCGATCTTTAGGGGTTAAATGACCGCCATCAGCGTGACCGATATCGGTCATAGACTGTGTGCCAACTGATAATAGCAGTCTTCACTCAACATCTACAAAGCAATCAATGCAAGAACATAAATGTATGGAGAGGTTTGTGTCGCCAAGGAGGTAAAGCGGACCTGTCTGCTGCTAAATAAGGGTGTAAATAAGTACATAGTAAGATCAGGCTAGTCAGTGCTGATATAGAAACCTTTTCGCTGTTATGCAAATGAAGCTCAAAAGCCCACATGGTGTTACCCACCACAACAAGAGCCCAGGTAAGTCCAACGACCCATGTCCTCTTTATCTAATGGCTGGCAGTCAAATGGGGTTGGCATATGCAAGCTGGTAGTGGGTGGTGATAAAGAGGACAAGGGTTGGACTTTGTTGTGTGATTATTTACACCTGTTGTGCAATTATTTACATGTTTTCTGCAGATAGGTCTGATTAAAAAAATGTTCATAGTTGAAACTATGCATAGTTGAAACTAGCTATGCCTTTACCTAGAGCAAGAATTCAGATTATTGCCTCAGCCCTACCCTGATAAAGTCTAAGTGGCTTTTTGGCATCCATATAGAAACCAGGGTGTATGTCTCACTAGCTACAGCTGTTTCATGTTAGGAACATCATGTATGTGTACAATGGCCTTTAAAGGGGTATTTCGCCCTTATACATCTTATCCCCTAAGATAAGATGTCTGATTGCAGGGGTCCCGCCACTGGGACCCCTGGCATGCTGTGCCAGGCACTGTCTCCGAGATGTGATGTCACGGGCACGCCCTTCGTGATGTCATACCACGCTCTCTCCCATAGACCTGAATGGAGGGGCGTGGCACGGCGTGACAAGGGGGTGTGGGCCGTCTCAGAGGCAGCGCTCGACACAAAATGCCGGGGGCTGCAGCAAGATCAGTGGGACCCCTGCGATGAAACATCTTATCTCCTATCATTTGGACAGGGGATAAGATGTATAAAGCCAGAATACCCCATTTAGGCTGGGTTCATACATGGTGGTTCTGTCAGTATTTTTTTGCTAAAACCACAAGTGTGCCCAAATTAATGAATAAGATGCAAAGTTTCTCATAGTAGTTTTCTTTGCATTGGTTTCACTATTGGTTTTGGCTCAAAATAATTAGCAAATACTGCCTTAAATACTCCACCTGAACCCAGTCTTAAAGAGGTTATCCAGTATCTAAAATGTATCCCCTATCCCAGCAGTCGGACTACCTGCAATCTGACACTTATCCTCTATCCTGCAGATCTCCAGTACAGCGTCTTGATCTCCTCATCTCTTCATAAAACCATAATACATTTCTCAAGGAAAAAAATTATGATTATGACATTTTATGCAATCTTGCTTTTCTCTATGTTAGGCTCTACTGACAGCAAGTTCAGAAAATACATTTCAGTATGCACCAGAAGATACTTCAGAGCCATACATTAAACAGGCCTGTAGGCCCCTATATACCTTATTTTGTCCTATATAGTGGGCCTCAAAAAGCAAGAGCAGTCTACATGGAAGCCTATGGGTGTCCTATGTCATTGTAAATACACAATTGCTTATGTCAGGATTTTAGGCTTGGTAGATATGCCAAAACATCTCCCTGGCATATATCCTGTTTCATTTTCCAGTTCTGTTATGATGGTATTATAATGATGGTAAGTGTCTTTACATGTCATAAATCTGTGCTTTTTTGGCTATGCTATATTATACCAAGTGACTAGTGACTTTTATTTCATTGAGTAAAATGGATCAAAGCAGCTTTTTTGCTGTTTACAATTCTCAAATAGCCTCAAACAGAGGCATCAAAGAACAGCAGCATGATATAATCGGATTCACTATTCATCTTTTCAGAGACGTCTTCCCCTTTTCATGTAATAATAATAGAAATTATTATTGTGTCACAGTACTCATTATCATTTTAAGACATCACATTACACCTGGATATATACTATGATTTAGATAAGGTTGAAGAGAGACTGTTTAATCACATGATCGCATATGTATTAGTTCAGGGTGAAACACCAGTCATTATCCATTTACTATTTATGTAAACACTAATCACATCAAAAAGATAAATTCTCTGTTAATCTGTTTCTACACTAGCTAAAAAAACATGCTATTTTCAGTGGATTTTTTAAAGCAGCTTTGCTGAACATAGCTGGCAATGCTTCATATGTTCTTAGATTATATAACTGAACATCTGGGCATCTGAAAGCAACAATAAAGTGAGTGCATGCAGTATTGTAATTAGGGCGGCTTAGTAAATGTCATGTATGTTATCCTAATAAAAAGAAAGTTCAGTAACTGCAAACACATTGCACTAATGATGCTGCACTGATCCTGACTTATGGCCTTTACAATAGCTTCAAGAATAGAATAAGAAGACGAAGAAAACAGCATTCATATTTACCAAAATTGCAATTTGGCAATGGACACACAAACTAAAAGATTTCTGATGTGTCATAAATAAGAAAATAGGTCCCCCAGCACACAGGGGCAAATAAGACATCACACTTTATTTCTTCCTAAAAACATGGTGGGACATTTTCTTAGGTGATTCATTACCTATACCATGTCGATAAAAATAGTGCCCGCCATATAGATAGAAGATTTTGGGATGCTTGCGCGCCAACACATTCTACCAGTTTCATATATAGCATCTCTCATACTAGTTGGAAAAGTGTGTCCCTAGCAGAGGGCTTAACTACTTGGACAAGAGAAGTCCTCATTTGACGGAGTATTTTCTCTTTATGGCCCACAATATAATTATGAAATGATGGTTAAAGTGTACCTGTCATCAACAAAACATTTTATATAACGTAGATAATACCATTATATGTATATATGTAATATACATTGGTTAAAAAATATGTATATTTTTTGTCCCTGCAGCTATTGCGTGTGTCTCTATGATGAGTCCAAATACAGGAAGTGAGGGTGGACAAGCAGGGCTCTGTGCAGTGAGGACAAGCAGGGCTCTGTGACTTGCTACACGTTCACACATGAGGATGATTGGCAAGCCAGGAGCCTGCACAGAGCCCTGTTTGTCCTCTCCTCACTTCCTGTATCTGTACTCCTCACAGGCAAGAGCTGCAAGGACAGCACTTTTTCACCCATAAATATGTACAGATGTGTACATTGACTTACGTATATAATAGTAAAAAAACAAATGTAAAAGGTGAAAAAAATTTGAAAACAAATATAAAAAAATAATAAAATAAATTATATATCTATATTAGATTATTATATATAAGGATATCACCCCGGGGTTAGCTCTGGGATCGTCCTTGACACAGCCACAGAGGTTTCTACTTCATTCAACAGGCAAACAACAGATCTTTATGCAAGTCTTGCTCCTTTCCAGCTTTATTAGACAGGTTGCAGGCTAAATAAAAACATAAAACACAGGAACAAACAAAACCCTAGACCGTCTAGTCACTAAATAAACAATTCAGCGTGCCCTGACCATCAACTGGTGGGCTTTTCCCGGCCAGTTAAACTTATGCCTCCTGCAACCTACTACTCACTGTTCACACACAGCATATGCAACCTCTTGCTGTGTGTGCTAAGACTCCTTGTCTTGTCCACTTCACTTTTGGGGCCACTCACAGCTCGGGCTGTGTGTTTCTCACCAGGACCCCTGCCTCCCCTCTACAGCCACCTTGCTGTCTTCTGGGGAGAGCACCAACTATTCTGTCTAACTTTAAACACACTTCCACTTTCTGCTACCTCATCCATTAGGTCACAAGCGGAGGTTTCTCCAGGGTTAGCTAGGGAAATACACCCTTCCCTTGCCACAGTGCCACATATCCCCCCCCCCCCCCCCTGCTCAGACCACCGGGAAGGAGGACTTGTATTAAAAAGGCAGAGTCCAACTGCCTTTCCTTTTCCTTGATCAAGTTTGTCCAGCAGGTTTTGCAGCACTTGGCTTCTTCAGCAGATTTTATATGCATCACTTCAATGGCGCACCCTTCTTTCATTCGCACTTTCACCAGCCACCAAGCACAAGACTTTTGGTCACCTTTGACAAATTTCTTGTAAAAGGAACTATTCATGTCACACCTTTCCAAGCCAGGTTCTTCACTTTGGTCTGTGCAGTGCTCTGGACACTAGGTGCGGACAAGGCAGATGCTCTAGGCCTTTGTCTTCTTCTGTCACTGGTACGGCAATCACCCAAACTTTTGCTGGTGGCCAACCAAGCCTGTGTCTCCCATTCGCTGGACTTCTGCAGTTATTTCTGGTTTAGCTTCTGCCTCAGAAAACTTCAGCATTTTCACCATCCAATGTCTAAATCTCTGCAGCTTCAGAGGACCTTTCATAGGGTTTCACCTCAGTGACAGCTTTAGAGGACTTCTCATATGGCTTCCTCTCATGGTCTTCAGACTCTACCGTTTCTTGAGTCCATTCCTCCTTGTGACTCACGGTACCATAGGGAGTAGAAATACAGACATTAACAGTTTTACAACCCCAAATAACTGCCTGTATAGACACTATGACAGGGTCCGGCTTCACCAGACTTATTATACCCCAAGGCTCTAGCAAAGCAATTATCTTTTTACCATCTACCACCAGCTCACACAGGTTTTCTTTTGTCTCATCGGAGTTGGCCGCAGTACACTTTACTTCAGAACACATAGGCATGAATTTTTGACAAAAAGCACACTGCATAGGTTCAAAATTTACAGGACAGTTCACACAGTCAAGTAGTGACACACTATTACACCCACTATTACCTCAGGAACCTTTGTGTGCGATTTCTCTGGCACACTCTCTCCATTCCACAACTGCCAAAAATATAGGAAGTCTCTGCCCAGTATAAACTCTATCTCAAGCTCGACACACACCTCCATAACATGGCTCACTGTCCCATAACATGTTTCAAAGTCAATTCAGATTCTGGTCGAATCTTCACAAAAGGTATTATGTCCGGCATGACTCTGGATACAGCCTGTCGACAGTCCGGTTCCACGTACAGTGGGATACCACCACCAGTAACTCACGTCCATCTTTTCTGGCCTCCAGACAAGAGGATAATCAGATGCGAAGACGTCCTCTTTCTGAGCTGCAGCCAATTTCACCATAGCATCCATCTTGGCGACAACCGGCTGCTGTCCACATCGGTCGACCCATATTTGCAAAACAAATAATCCCACACGGCTTACTGCAGGTGGCCCGTCCACCAGTCTCCATAGCTGAGAGAGCGATCACTCCCTTGATGCGATCTGTTACCCCTAGCAACGCTTCCACCACAGGCTCAGTCCTGCTCTTGTACTCTACAACTGGGATTGTCTGACTTGCAACATGCAGGGTGGGTTGCTCCTATCAACAACTTTACTGCAACTCGACCGGTGGTTGCTCTTAGCAACGTGCTGCCTGCATCCTACACCAATTGTAAGGATTTCACCCTTGGGATAGCTCTGGGATCATCCTTGACACAGCCACAAGACATGTTCCTACTTCATTCAACAGGCAAACAACAGATCTTTATGTAAGTCTGGCTCCTTGCCAGCTTTATTAGACAGTTTGCAGGCCATATAAAAACATAACACAGGAACAAACAAAACCCTAGACCGTCTAGTCACTAACTAAACAATCCAGCGTGCCCTGACTATCAACTGGTGGGCTTTTCCCAGGCCAGTTAAACTTATGCCTCCTGCAACCTTCTACTCACTGTTCACACACAGCGTTTGCAACCTCTTGTTGGACTCAGCCCATTTTGGCCTTAAAGACTCAGACAATTTTATTTTTACGTTTTAGTTTTTTCCTCCTCGCCTTCAAAAAATCATAACTCTATAATAATTTTATATTTTCATCCACAGACTAGTATGAGGGCTTGTTTTTTGCACGACCAGTTGTCCATTGTAATGCCATCACTCACTTTACCATAAAATGTATGGCGCAACCCAAAAATATACTATTTGTGTGGGGAAATGAAAAAGAAAATCACAATTTTGCTAATTTTTGAAGGCTTTGTTTTCACGCCGTACAATTTACGGTAAAAATGACATGTGTTCTTTATTCTTTGGGTCAATACGATTAAAATGATACCAATGATAACATACTTTTCTATTACTGTTGCGCTTAAAAAATAGTTGCAAACTGTTTAACCAAATTAGTACGTTTAAAATCCGCCTATTTTGAAGACCCATAACTTTTTCATTTTCCCGTATAAGCGGGGGTATGAGAGATCATTTGCGCCGTGATCTTTACTTTTTATTGATATCATATTTGCTTATATAAAACTTTTAATACATTTTTTATTAATTATTTTTGGAATAAAATGTAAAAAAAAAAAAAAATTGCTGCTTTTTTTTATAACATTCACACCGTTCACCGTACGGTATCATTAACATTTTATTTTAATAGTTCAGATATTTACACACGCGGCGATACCAAATATGTATATAAAATGTTTTTTGTCTTTTTTTACTTTTTAGGGGTGAAATAGAGAAAATGGAACAATTTACGTATTTATTGGGGGAGGTTTTTTTTTTTACCTCTATTTTTACACTTTAATAGTCCACATGGGGACTCGATTGCTAATACTGTTCAGTGCTATGCATAGGACATAGCACTGATCAGTATTATCGGTCATGAAATGGATGATCAGATTGCCCACAGCGCTGCCGTGACGAACCGATCATCCAGAATGGCAGACGGAGGTCCCCTCCACCTGCCTCCGCTGACTTCATCGGGTCTTCTGCTCTGGTCTGCAATCGATCGGATCACTGCCGCAGCGCTGCGGGCGATCAGATCATCCATTTTAGTGACTGCAATGCTGCAGATGCTGTGATCTGTATTGATCACAGCATCTGAGGGGTTAATTGCGGACATCCGCGCCATCGCGGATGTCTGCCATTATCGTCGGGTCCCTGGCTTCTATCAGCAGCCAGGACCTTCCGCATATGACCGGAGCATCGCTCCAATGCTCCCGGTTATGTATAAAACGTAAATGTACGTCCTGGTGCGTTAAGTACCACCTCACCAGGACATACATTTATGTCCGGTGTCGTTAAGGGATTAATTAGGCCACAGGTGGAGATATCTCCAGGGTTAGTTAGGGAAATATACCCTTCCCTTGCCCCAGTGTCACAATATATATGCTGCTCAAAAAAATTTAAGGGAACACTAAGTTAGCACATCCTAGATCTGAATGAATGAACTAATCATATGAAATACTTTTTTTCTTTGCATAGTTGAATGTGCTGACAACAAAATCACACAGTTGTGTGTGTTGTAGACTCCGTCTCATGCTCCACTAGAGTGAAAGCATGGCCAGCATTCAAAAGTGACCAAAACATCAGCCAGGAAGCATAGGAACTGAGAAGTGGTCTGCAGTCACCACCTGCAGAACCACTCCTTTATTGGGGGTGTCTTGCTAATTGCCTATAATTTCCACTTGTTGTCTGTTCCATTTGCACAACATCAGGTGAAACAGATTGTCAATCAGTGTAGCTTACTGAGTGGACAGTGTGATTTCACTGAAATGTGATGGACTTGGAGTTACATTGTGTTGTTTAAGTGTTTGCTTTATTTTTTTGATCAGTATAATACACCCCAAAACACACCCGCAAAAAAAATAAAAAGTCCTCACACAATTGCGTCAGTGAGAAAATAAAAGTTACAGCTCACAGAATACGGCGACTTACAAACATAATTTTTTTTTTACAAAAATAGTTTTAATGCTATAAATGAAATAAAATATATTTTTTAAAGTATATAAATTTGGTATTGCCATAATCGTATCAACCTGCAGAGTAAAGTTAAAGGAGTAGTCCGGCGCGCACTTTTTTCATTTTATCCTGTCCGGGTTGCAAAATAAAAGAAAACAAACTTTCTCTTACCTGCCAACGAGCCCCCGGCGCTCCGGTACACTCCGGTACAGGTGTTCGGTCCCCGGGCTGTATTCTTCTTACTTCCTGTTAGCCCGGCATGTCACACGGAGCTTCAGCCTATCGGTGGCCACAGCGATGTCCCACCTCGGCTGGTGATAGGCTGAAGCTCCGTGTGATGTGGTGGCTAACAGGAAGTAAGAAGAATACAGCCCGGGGACCGAACATCTGTAACAGAGCGCCGGGGGCTCGTTGGCAGGTAAGAGAAAGTTTGTTTTCTTTTATTTTGCAGCCCGGACGGGATAAAATGAAAAAAGTGCGTGCCGGACTACTCCTTTAACATGTCCTTTATACTGCATGACGACCTAAAAAAAAAATTATAAAAAACAACCGCAGTATAGATTTTTATATAGATATACGTACGTCAGAATTCGGGGAATAAATCTTTTGTTGTATTTCTTTGTAAACACCTACTGTGTCAAAGAAAAAAAATTGATTAAAATGAAAAATAGGAAAAAAATTCAATTTTAATATTCTGCCTCCACTTTGCTTTCATTTCTGTGAAGCGCCTTAAGAGTTAATAAACCTCCTTAATGTTATTCTGACTACTTAAAGGGGTGCAGTTTTTAAAACGGGGTGCTTTAACCCCTTTTTCAGTTTTTGCACTTTCGTTTTTTCCCCCTTACCTTTTAAAAATCATAACCCTTTCAATTTTCAACCTAAAAATCCATATTAATAGCTTATTTTTTGCGTCACCAATTCTACTTTGCAGTGACATTAGTCATTTTACCCAAAAATTCACGGCGAAACGGAAAAAAAAAATCATTGTGCAACAAAATCGAAGAAAAAACACCATTTTGTAACTTTTGGGGGCTTCCGTTTTTACGCAGTGCATATTTCGGTAAAAATTACACCTTATCATTATTCTGTAGGTCCATACAGTTAAAATGATATCCTACTTATATATAGGTTTGATTTTGTAGTAGTTCTGGAAAAAATCATAACTACATGCAGGAAAATTTATATGTTTAAAAATGTCCTCTTCTGACCCCTATAACTTTTTTATTTTTCCACGTACAGGGCGGTATGAGGACTCCTTTTTTGCGACGTGATCTGAAGTTTTTATCGGTATGGTTTTTGTTTTGATCGGACTTTTTGATCACTTTTTATTCATTTTTTAATGGTATAAAAAGTGACCAAAATACGCTTTTTTTTTTACTTTGGAATTTTTTTGCCCGTACGCCATTGACTGTGCGGTTTAATTAATGATATATTTTATAGTTCGGACATTTACGCACGCGGCGATACCACATATGTTTATTTTATTTTTTTTACACTTATTTTTTTTATGGGAAAAGGGGGGTGATTCAAACTTTTATTAGGGAAGGGGTTAAATGACCTTTATTAACACTTTTTTTTTACATTTTTTTTGCAGTGTTATAGGTCCCATAGGGACCTATAACACTGCACACACTGATCTCTTGCACAGATCACTGGCATGTATTAACACGCCTGTGATCAGTGTTATCGGCGCTTGACTGCTCCTGCCTGGATCTCAGGCACGGAGCCGTCATTCGTCGATCGGACACCGAGGAGGCAGGTAAGGGCCCTCCTGGTGTCCTGTAAGCTGTTCGGGACGCTGCGATTTCACCACGGCGGTCCCGAACGGCCCGACTGAGCAGCCGGGTCACTTTCACTTTAGAAGCGGCGGTCAGCTTTGACCGCCGATTCTAAAGGGTTAATACCGCACATCGCCGTGATCGGCGATGTGTGGTATTAGCCGCGGGTCCCGGCCGTTGATGAGTGCCGGGACCGAAGCGATATGATGCCTGATCGCGGCGCGATCCCGCTTCATATCGCGGGAGCCGGCGCAGGATGTAAATATACGTCCTGCGTCGTTAAGAGGGTATCTAACATACAGGCCCCTCAATTCCACTTCAGAATTGAACCCTGAAAAATCAGATTTTGAAATTTTCTTGAAAATCTGGAAAATTGCTCCTAAACTTATAAACCATTAACATTCTAAAAAAGTTAAAGAATGTTTATGAAATGATGGGAACATAAAGTATACATATTGTAGATGTGAATTAATCATTATTAGGTGATTCATGACTATTTATTGTACGAGCAGAAAATGTAAAATCTAGAAAATGCTAATATTTCCTTTTTTGGCAAAATTGTGGATTTATGTTTACAAAAAACACTAAATATATCAAATCAAAATTTACCACTAATATAAAGTACAATATGTCATGAAAAAACAATCCCAGGATCACTTTCATAAGTAAAAGCGTTCCAAAGTTATTACTAAATAAGTGGATGCATGACCACCAAAGCAGGGGAGACACATCAGGATGCATTAGACTAAAAGGGGTACTCCCGTGGAAAACATTTTTTTTTTTAATTAACTGGTGCCAGAAAGTTAAACAGATTTGTAAATTACTTCTATCAAAAACTCTTAATCTTTCCATTACTTTTTAGGGTCTGTATACTACAAAGGAAATGGTTTCCTTTTTGGAACACAGAGCTGTCTGCTGACATGACCACAGTCTTCTCTGCCGACATCTCTGTCCATTTTAGGAACTGTCCAGAGCAGCATAGGTCTTCTATGGGAATTTTCTCCTACTCTGGACAGTTGTTAAAATGGACAGAGATTGTCAGCAGAGAGCACTGTGGTCATGATGTCAGCAGAGAGCTCTGTGTTCCAAAAAGAAAATAATTTCCTCTGTAGTATTCAGCAGCTAATAAGTACTGGAAGGATAAAAAAATTTTAAATAGGAGTAATTTACAAATCTGTTAAACTTTCTGGCACCAGTTGATTTAAAAAAAAAAAAAAGTTTTCCACGGGAGTACCCCTTTAATTCATTATGGACCTGCTAGTGCCGAAATGAGTTATCCAGTATCTTTTATTCTTATAAATCATCCTGTGCATCTGTGGCGTCCAGAGTCCCTTTCTTGTAAGCAGTATCGCTCTACCTGCTCCACCTTTTTTGTCTCTTTATCCTGGTTCCATATTCTGTGCCCTCAGGGATACAGATAGGGGATATTGAGCTGCAAACTGCACAAATCTACTACACCATAAGCCTATCACAGTGTTGTGCCTGCTCTGCTGCACAACTCCAGCAGGTTAGTACGACACAATAGGTGTTGTGGTGGGTCACGTCTACTCAATCCCACAATACCACACGAGAGAGTGCCCAGTTTTTTGTTTTTTTTTCAACTTTTTTTTTGAAAAACAAGTATGTTTAAAATTGCACTATTTTGATCACCTATAACTTTCAAATTTTTCTTAATACGGGGCTGTATGAGGGCTAATTTTTTTGGGTACCACTTTTGTATATATGTAACTTTTTCAATACTTTTTTCAAAAAAGAATTTGAAATATGGAATTTTTTATGGTTATGCCGTTCACCTTACAGAAGTATATTTGGATATTTACTCTTTTGTAACATAGGGGACTATTTATAGCAATTTTTGAGAGCGGTAGGAGGCAAACGAGTAGACCTCCAACCAACATCTTGGCTCATCACATACTCGCAGTCGGTGTGAAGAGTCATACAAATCCCCTGCAATGCTTAAAATGCTGTGATCAGTATTGATCACAGCATCTGAAGGGTTAAAGGTGTATTCCAGGAAAAAAAACTTTTTTTTATATATCAACTGGCTCCAGAAAGTTAAACAGATTTGTAAATTACTTCTATTAAAAAATCTTAATCCTTTCAGTACTTATGAGCTTCTAAAGTTAAGGTTGTTCTTTTCGGTCTAAGTGCTCTCTGATGACACGTGTCTCGGGAACCGCCCAGTTTAGAAGCAAATCCCCATAGCAAACCTCTTCTAAACTGGGTGGTTCCCGAGACAGGTGTCATCAGAGAGGATTTAGACAGAAAAGAACAACCTTAACTTCAGAAGCTCATAAGTACTGAAAGGATTAAGATTTTTTTAATAGAAGTAATTTACAAATCTGTTTAACTTTCTGGAGCCAGTTGATATATAAAAAAAGTTTTTTCCTGGATAACCCCTTTAATAGTGGGCATCAGCATGATTTATAAAACTATTAACATGTTTAACAACAATCTCTTTGTATGTATGCTTTCATTCAATGTATCAGGAAACCATTCCATTTGGAAAATCCAGTTTAATTTCCTCTAAATATAACATCAAAAATAGAGGCCTAGATTAAATCCAATTTTGGAAAATAAATAAACACATATAAAAATTGCCTACATATTTCAAGCCAGAGGGCTCTTAATCATAGCATTACTGAAAACATGTAAGCAATGTTTTATTAGATTTTTTCCACCATTTTGTACCTCCATGTTTCCAAAAGGAATAAATAAAGCATACAAAGCTTTAATACAGTAGGGATCAAAAGTTTGGGCACCCCAGGTAAAAATTTGTATTAATGTGCATAAAGAAGCCAAGGAAAGATGGAAAAATCTCCAAAAGGCATCAAATTACAGATTAGACATTCTTATAATATGTCAACAAAAGTTAGATTTTATTTCCATCATTTACACTTTCAAAATAACAGAAAACAAAAAAATGGTGTCTGCAAAAGTTTGGGCACCCTGCAGAGTTAATATCTTGTACTGCCCCTTTGGCAAGTATCACAGCTTGTAAACACTTTTTGTAGCCAGCCAAGAGTCTTTGAATTCTTGTTGGAGGTATCTTTGCCCATTCTTCCTTACAAAAGTCTTCCAGTTCTTTGAGATTTCTGGGCTGTCTGTCTCACACTGCTCTTTTAAGGTCTATCCATAGATTTTCAATTATGTTGAGGTCAGGAGATTGTGAAGGCAATAGCAAAATCTTCAGTTTACGCCTCTTGATGTAATCCCCCATGGATTTCGAGGTGTGCTTAGGATCATTATCCATTTGTAAAAGCCATCCTCTCTTTAACTTCAGCTTTTTCACAGATGGCATCAAGTTAGCATCCAAAATTTTCTGAAATTTTATTGAATGCATTTTTTCCTTCTACTCGTGAGATGTTCCCTGTGCCACTGGCTGCAATACAACCCCAAAGCATGATTGATAAGCCCACATGCTTAACAGTTGGACAGAGGTTCTTTTCATTAAATTCTGTTCCCCTTCTTCTACAAACCAACCTTTGCTCATTCCGGACAAAAAGTTTAATTTTAACCTCATTGGTCCACAGAACTTGTTTCCAAAATGCATCAGGCTTGTCTATATGTTCATTTGCAAAGTTCAAATGCTGATTTTTGTGGTGAGGACGTATAAGAGGTTTTCTTCTGATGACTCTTCCATGAAGACCATATTGGTATAAGTATCTCTTTATAGTGGAATAGTGTACCACAACTCCACTGTCTGCTGAATCTTTCTGGAGCGATTGTGCAGTCAAACGTGGGTTTTGAATTGTTTTTCTCACAATCCTGTGAGCTGTTCTGTCTGACATTTTTTAATATGGGCCTACCCCCATATTATGCTGCCTTTACATAGGGTTGCACAATCTGATGGTAGATCTGCTTTTAACAGAACAGCCACCTCCGACCCCCTCCAAAACCAAAGCAAAAATACACTTTCTAAATACACACAATCATAAATGTCCCTCTATTTCTCTTGACTCAACTACAAACCTGCAAGCTTGGATACAAGTATCTCCTAACACTTTTAATTTTGGGAACAGGAAGGAGGAATCAAAGGATCTAAAAAAAAAAAATTCTTAACTTTTATCAGGCAAGTGTATTTGTATCATCAACATTGATAGCGACACTATAACAATATCTAACATATAGCTACAGTAGCTTGTAATAGAAAATCATGAGATATTCTCCTTAAATTTCCTTAGTAACTAACCTCTGAAGTAATTTCCTGTGTGTGACCTTTGAAGGCAGCTGATGATAACACTGCATTACTTTACTAAGAGACAAAAGAATGGTGAAAATTGCATTGTGTAGAAGTCCTTTTCTTATCTGATACACACAATGTATAAAGTGTTCCTATGAACAAATTCAATAATGGAATGTGCAAACTTGCACGTATACTTTTACGTTTGCTACAGAGAATTGCTTAAACAATTAAGCAGCTCTAAAATATTAGTATGTCCATATATTGTACTAGGGTAAATATATTTATTAAAGACTAAAGAATAAGTAGTGATGTCCCGAACAGTTCACCGGCGAATAGTTCCAGGTGAACATAGCTTGTTCGCGTTTGAAGTGGCGGGCGAACATATGCGATGTTCGATCCGCCCCTATTCATCATCATTGAGTAAACTTTGACCCTGTTTTTCACAGTCAGCAGACACATTCCAGCCAATCAGTAGCAGACCCTCCCACCTCCTGGACAGCATCCATTTTAGATTCATTCTGAAGCTGCATTCTTAGTGAGAGGAGGGACAGTGTAGCTGCTGCTGATTTAATAGGGAAATCGATAGCTAGGCTAGTGTATTCAGTGTCCACTACAGTCCTGAAGGACTCATCTGATCTCTGCTGTAAGGACAGCACCCCAAAAAGCCCTTTTTAGGGCTAGAACATCAGTCTGCATTTTTTTTTCTTCTGTGTTATCTAATTGCAGTTGCCTGCCTGTCAGCGTGTGTGTCAGGCTCACATCGTATACTGTGCCCACTTGCCCAGTGCCACCACTCATATCTGGTGTCACAATAGCTTGCATTTAAAAAAAACAACACTTTTTTGACTGTGAAATAATAGCAGTCAGTTTCCTTCACACGTGTGCGTTTCAGGGCCTACCAGGGCACAGTGTCACACCAGTGCAACTTATATCTGGTGTAACAGTAGTGTACATTTAAAAAAACAAAACACTTTTTTGACTGTGAAATAATAGCAGTCAGTTTCCTTCACACGTGTGCATTTCAGGGCCTGCCAGGGCACAGTGTCACACAAGTGCAACTATATCTGGTGTAACAGTAGTGTACATTTGACTGCATAGAACACACTCCCCCTTATATACCAAGAGCCCTCTCCCCCTTTCCCCCCAAAAACGACAGACTCAATTCTCCCTTTTAACTGGGCTGGGTAGTGGTCACAGCTCAAATTTATTTTATGTAAACAACATAACCATATAAAACTGCACGGCAGTTAACATTTAACATCAGCTTTTACCTCAACATAAACCAGAAACTCTTACCAAGGCGGTATGCCGACCGCCAGACTCCTGGCCGGCATATGTGCCCTCAGTAACTTTTCCTCCAACTCCTCTCTTACCAGGCCACCGAGGAGCCCGTGTACACCTACACGGTGCTCTGACCGCCACTAAGGAGGAAAAGTGCCTGTTCTAGGCCATCCTGAAGGCCGGACAAAAATATGTCCAGGCCAATATCATTCAGGTGGACCCCGTCCGGGATCATAAAACGCCTGTTGTCCCCTTTGAGTTCCCGGTGGCGAACAACCACACCACCTTTCGAGCGCAAAAACCTTGCCATCCACGAGTTCACCAGCCGGCGAGATCGCTTGATGGCGTCTGCATTGCGGGCCCCCTGCCACGAAACCCTCGGGACAATCTCCGACCACACCAGTACCAGTTCCGTAAAGAAAACCGACATTCTCTCCACATCAGCCTTCATCAGTGTTATAAGGTCCAGAACACGGGAATTACAAAGGTCATTCCCCCAACATGAACCACCAAAATCACACTAGTAGGAGTTAACCTTGCGATGTCCACCGCCTCGGTCAATACCCTAGGCCACCGCATGCCCGGAATACCTCTCCAGTGAGTCACAATGTCACTGCAGCCCAAAGATTGACCGCCAGGCCGACAATCCGCTCTCTGAGCTGCCCGATGGAAGTAAGAGCGACCCAGGAAATAAACATTGGGTAACCCGACCAACCGCTAAAATACACACCCATGTGCCTTGCCCCACCTGGTCCGTCTTAGAACGCCTAACACGCAGCTGCAGCACACCGTTGGAGCACACCACATCCTCCCACAACAAACCACCCATCCCGCTCTTAGAGGCAGGAGCTAACTTGCCAATTCTCAAAGCGCCAAAAAACATAAGGCAAAAGCGGCCCAATACAAATGCAATTCAAAAACGGAAGAACAGCCCCGTTCCGTTGCATCCAAAAGCAGGCCTAACAGGGAAAAAGAAACCGTCCGACGAGTTTCCCGCCACACATGAGTGCGCTGCCAACCTTTCAAAGCCTGCTGGATCAAGAAGCGCTTAGTAACATCTTCCCAACCAAAAAGCTTAAAATGAAAACTAACACCGGACAAGCGCCTTCGGACAACTATCGCAGAAAGTAGTAACGGCTGCAACAATACCAAATTTTTCAGGCATGTGTACATGCCTAATTTTTCTGGCCTCTGGTGCTGCACTGTGACTTCAAAAACCGAACCAAAAAAAAGGCACATAACAGGGATTAAACTGATAGGAATAGTACTTCTTAACACACCACTCCTATCTGGTGGCACATTAGATTGCACGCGCAGTGCCCCAAATTTTAA
Organism: Hyla sarda; assembly: GCF_029499605.1. Taxonomy (NCBI): domain Eukaryota; kingdom Metazoa; phylum Chordata; class Amphibia; order Anura; family Hylidae; genus Hyla; species Hyla sarda. The sequence continues at coordinate 240,266,575 of NC_079191.1, forward strand.
GTAGGAGGACCAACCAAGCATCTTTTCCATCTCCCGGTTCATAACATCGATGCCATATACATGTCCCCTGATAGGGGATGTAACAGGGATTAAACTGATAAGAATAGTACTGCTTAACATACCACTCCTATCTGGTGGCACATTAGATTGCACTCGCAGTGCCCCAAATTTGAAGAAGGAGTACCAACCAAGCATCTTTTTCCATTTCCCAGTTCCTAAAATCGATGCCATATACACGTCCCCTGATAGGAATAGTACTACTTAACACACCTTATAATAACGAAGAGAGAGGCAATGCAGAGAGAGGAGTCTGAAGAAGAGGAGTCAGAGGAGGAAGGTGGCTTTGAGGAGGTGGAAGACCAAACACAGCAGGCATCCCAGGGGGCTTGTTGTCACCTTTCGGGGACCCTTGGTGTTGTACGTGACTGGGTGGAGGAAGAGACCTTCAATGACATCAGTGAGGACAAGGAACGGGACATGGCTAGCTTGGTATCCAACCTTGTGCAAATGGGGAGTTTGCTGTTGTGCAAGTGGACTGTTTGCAGTGTGTTAAACGGGGAGTTTGGTCTGTCACTGCGAAGCGGGCGTTACCCTTACACTACCTGATCAATACAACATCATACCTGATGTTTTAAAGCATGTTATTCCAAACAATTTAGGAATGTTAGGTGATTAATGCCCTTTATGGATTAAAACCAGACTCTGCATCAACTATGTAATTTTCCATGGGAGTTTTGCCATGGATCCCCCTCCGGCATGCCACAGTCCAGGTGTTAGTCCCCTTGAAACAGGTCCAGGTGTTAGGCCCCTTGTGGCCAGAAAGAGTCCCTGCAGGTTTTAAAATTCGCCTGCCTATTAAAGTCTATGGCGGTTCGCCCGTTCGCAAACATTTGCGGAAATTCGCGTTCGCAAACTAAAATGTTTATGTTTGCGACATCACTACTCAAAAGCTAATAAAATAGATAAAAAGATAAAAAATTCATATTTGGCATTGCCTAAAGATTTTCAATTTTGTAGCCACTTATCCTCTGCATCAAGAAATATGGCAATTCAAAAAGTTAAATTATCTGAGGGAGTGATATAACTAGTTATAACAATAAACAGTATCTTGTCTATCCCTGTTTTAAAGCTTTTAAAATAAAGCAACAAACATTTTAGGAGTAACATGGTTAATATAGCTTTAGAAAAGAAAGAGTGCTAATTTTCCTGTTGGTGGCACTGTTGTAGCTAAGGGAAAGGTCTACTGCAGATCACTTTCTTGAAATGTTTCTATTTGTGTAGTTTTGCAGTTATTACAAATAAGCATGAGTATTTCACAGATTTTGTTATGCAGTTACCTTTCTGAAATGTATGCATAGTAAACACTTTTTCGAAAAAACAGGACAGAACAAGCGACCAACCCGATTACAAACCTATGTATTCTGCCTCTTTTATGATGCATGTGCTGTCTAAATGGCCATCCTCTATGCATATATTGCTCAAGTACAGATAAAGATACTGCTCTGCTAATACACTTAACATAGGGGACAATTAGAACCATTTTGATTGCCTTGTATAAGAGATTTTTCCCTAGTAATCCTTACTACTGTAATTATAGATGCAAAGCCCATTACAAGATTATGTGTTTATGTGGAATGTCATTTATCTGAGTCATTTCACCAGACACAGGACTGATTATTGGCTGTAGCGTACTGTTGCTAGCCTGCCTTTCCAATCTAATCACAGGCATTTGTGGCCAGAATCACTGCAGCCAATAGACTCACAGTGCGTATCGGAGGATTCCAGTATGCAGTCTGTCAACAAGAATAGGTTTTCACAGCACGTCACCTCACATTCTTATTTTATTCCTATTCTTTTCTATAACAAGAGCTTATGTCACAGCAAGTCACCTCACATTCTTATTTTATACCTATTCTTTTCTATAAGAAAAGCTTATGTTAACTTAACCATTTAATTGCTGTGCATATGGCAATACAACCCTTCTGAAATCATTAATATGAACATACATTGATACCTGTGTGTCATATGCATAGGGTATACACTACTGTATGTGTTAAAGATGTGCGGTCATCTCCTCACACCCATCACCCTTTCCTATTACTCGAAATTATCTTTTGGAACAGAAAAACATTTTCCTTCAACATTTCTTTTAATTGTAAACATGTCCAATGACATCCTGGGTCTTCTATTCGCATTTACAGAATAGACAGGCAAATAACATTTCTGGGGTGTACACAATTCCTAATCTACCTCCAGAGTGGACAACACGGCTGCTTACAATTCAGCAGCTATTGTGTCATTGTACTGCAGAGAATAACAATCCTATTTTTAGACTTTTATTGCTCTGCTTCTAACCCATCTTCCGCTAGGCTATTAATCTTCCCTTGATTCTTTGTCTAGGGAATATGTAGCAAAAGCTAACACTGCTCAATGTACAAGCAGAAAATAGAAATGAGGCGGCACAGCTCTCAGGTTCGTTTATATGAGAAGTCAAAATATCCAGATTATAATATAGTACATAATGGATGATTTGTATGTAAATATACTAAATTATATTTCTTAATGTCTTATAACTTAATGTCTGGGTGGAAAAAAAAACCTTAGTAATGGGCATATCATAGTCATATTTCCATTACAGTAATGCCATTCTTTATCTCAGCAAAGAATGAAAATTGTGTTAAATTTTTGCTTTATTTCTGTTTCAAGATTTTTTTTTTTATCTAAATGATGCATGTTGGCCTGAACAGCTATTTTTCCTGTCCTTCCTGTACACAAAGTGAAAAATGTGCACTTTTTTGTGGTGTACAGGTAATAGGGATATTACAGCGCTGTCCACAACCAAGGTATAAGATGAAAGTATTTATTACATGTAACGCGTTTCAAGGACGCTCCGTCCTCTTCCTCAGAAACTGAGGAAGAGGACGGAGCGTCCTTGAAACGCGTTACATGTAATAAATACTTTCATCTTATACCTTGGTTGTGGACAGCGCTGTAATATCCCTATTACCTGTGCACCACAAAAAGTGCACATTTTTCACTTCATGTTCCCTATGCCTAGCCAAGGGCGGGATAAGCTGCAGTCCTAGGTGGATATCCAGGTGGAGTCTCCATCCCAACCATCCGAAAGGATTACATGCCTGCTAGAGCGTTGTGCCTCTATAGCACAACATCATCTGGTGAGTCTCTCTATTATCATGGGCTCACCTTCTTTTGTCTATTGTCCTTCACAGTGGAGCGCTTCTCCATCCTTTTTATTTCAGTTCCTGTACACAGGCATGCTCAATTCAGCTGACCGTGCTTGTATCCTCAAAGGGAAGAGGGGAAAAAGATATTGCAAAACACCTTGCCTGATAATATGCTCAATCCTTTTTTGGGCTGACATAATCTGTCAGGGGAGTTTCAGAACAAAACCATAAACAGAAAAGACCCAGGTGTCCCTGACTTTGTAGGGAACCTTATAGTTAGGGTGACAGGTAGCGCATCCTCAGATTATTTGACACTGTGGATGCGCTACCGACTGTCCCTAGAGTGTGCTTCCTGCTGTGCCCGTGCATCCTGCTTTGTCTGCTCACAGAGTTTCTGCGCGCATGCTCAGTGTACTCACAGACATCATGGTTGCTCCCCATGCTCCCTGAGCTAGACAGAGAGTTGTCGCAATGTCTGTAAGTACGCTGTGCATGTGTGCGGCGACTAGCAGATTACTGTGTGTCTGCTTGTACAGCGGATTGCGGCTATGAGCAGATAAAGCAGGATGCACGAGCACAGCAGGCAGCACACTCTAGGGATGGTCAGAAGCGCATACGCAGCATCAAATATGCTGTGGATGCGCTATTTTGACCCTACCATAACCTGTTGGGGAAGAAGGGCGTACCTGTGTCCAAACTATAAAACTGTATCATTAATTAAACTGCACGGTCAATGGCGCACGCGCAAAAAAATTCCAAAGTCCAAAAATCAAACCTATATAAGTAGGGTATCATTTTAATCGTATGGACCCACAGAATGAAGATAAGGTGTCATTTTGTAACAAAAAATTTTATGCGTAGAAACGGAAGCCTCCAAAAGTTACAAAATGCTGTTTTTGCTTCAATTTTGTCGCACAATGATTTTTTTTCCTTTTCAAAGTAGATTTTTGGGTAAAATGACTGATGTCATTATAAAGTAGAATTGGTGGCGCCATCATATTGATTTTCAGGTGCAAAATTGAAAGGCTTATGATTTTTAAAAAGGTGAGGAGGAAAAAACTAAAGTGCAAAAATGGAAAAACCCACCATCCCCAAGGGGTTAAAGAGGTAGTCCTGTATTAAAAAGCGTATCCCTATTTGCAGGGACCCCCACGATCTCCCATATGGCTCCACGGCTCTCTGCATGAATGCAGTGTGTCGACCACAGCATCAAGCTGTGGCTGACATGTCCCCTCCATGCATCTCTATGGGAAAGTCAGAGATAACTGAATGCTGTATCTCCAGCTCTCCCATAGAGATGCATGGAGGGGACATGTCAGGGGGTGTGCCGGCCACTGCTTTGTGCCTCCATTCATGAGAAGAGTGGGGCACCATACAGGAGATTGCGGATAGGGGGATAAGTTATTTGATACTATATAACTCCTTTAAGCTATATTTTGAGATCTGGGGGTTTCCTGTTCTCAAAGCATGGAGAATTGTGGGAAAAACTGTTGTCACACACAGGTTTTAACCACTTGGCAACTTTGAAAGTTCTTCCCTTAAAGGGGTACTCCGGCCCTGAGACATCTTATCCCCTATCCAAAGGGCCGTTACGCCCACTCCCATAGACTTGCATAGCGGGGGAGGGGGGTGACGTCACATGGGGGCGGGGTCGTGATGTCCTTTGGATAGGGGGATAAGATGTCTCAGGGCCGGAGTACCCCTTTAAGTTCCTTAATGCAATCCACCAGGTTGCCAATGACAATAGGTACACTGGAAATATACCTAATGCTATGGTTCTCCGCAACTTTAAGATTATTGTAATGCTTTGTAGTTATACCGCTGTATTTTGCAACCCACTCCGGATTTTTTCTGCTTTTTAATCATATATTGGATCATGTGTTGTTTAATTTGAGAAATTAAATAAAATGTGTATTTTATCAGAACTAATGCTCTGCTGTTTTTTTAAGTCCACCTGGCAACTTTGTAGCCATTCGTGCTTTGCAATTAACTTTTTTCTATTTTTTTTAACTGTATATTTTAAAGAATACCTGTCACCAAACTAAACTTTTAATAGATTGTTCCTTATGTACCTTATGTACTGTTAAAATTCTCAACCTTATGTACTGTTAAAATTCTCAACCTGTATATGTTTTTAATATGATTGAAAAAACGGCCACTAGGTGGCTCTGTTCTGTTCCCTGCCTCAAGTCAAACAGTTAGTTTGGTCTCCTCCTGGCCTGGCAGGAGACCAAACTCAGGAAGTACATATAGGGCATGGCGAGGCACAGCTCTCGCAGGCTTTAGTAACGTTGAGCCTGCTGGGGAACACCCACTTTCTGCTGCCGGGAGCTCACACAATGTGAGTAAGGATAAAGGTATGATACCTTACTGAACAAAATAGTCAGAGAGGTTCCGTTTCACTTCAACTAGAAAATGACTCTAGTGTGACTGTGCAGACTTCCAACCAAGTTACAATTCACTGCAACTTAAAATGGACTTGATTACGTGATTTTGTTGAAGAAAGCAACTGGCTGATATGATTATGCTGAATTTTTAATTTTCACAAATGAACTGAAAAAAAAAACTCCTGAAACTCCTCACGCAATATGATTTATGAAGTTAGTACTAGGTGGCAATGCGGTCTTCTAAGTTCTCAACTCAAGAAAGTACAGTGTGTATATCTTGTAGTCAGTATTTTATTTAAACTAAGTAGATAACCTTCCTTGTAATATTTTACATTTGCCTATTTGAACTGCAGAGATAAACCCGAAATGTATATTTTATGTCTACTATTAAGAATTTGTTTTATTTTGAACACAAATAAAAACATTGTATTAGGGAAATACTACTTTAGTTAAAAGTAATAATACAACTGTTGGCAGTAACTTAGTGTGATTTAGACCTATCCATGTACCAACTGTACTATATACATTTTATGCTGCTAGAATAGTTTCTCTGCACATTTGTGGAAAATATTCATCTTGTTCCCTATAAATTATATATAGTCAAAAAAGATACATAACCACTGCTTTTCAATGTTTTTACTGTAACTTGCTATATATCACTTTTGAGAGTCAATGTATAACATATGGAAGCACTTAAAAGAGACCTGTGCCAGCATTCATAATTTTATTGGGGTGGTGCCACTGCATGAACACAGTTGCTTTAGAACAGAGGTTCCTTGTTTCCTTCAGCTTGCTCAGCAAACTGAAAGAGAACAGTAATCTGTTACTATACCTCAACAAGACTTTTGTAGAGAGCTGTTTGTAGTCCAGCTATGACACATGTTTGTCCCATCAGTGACTGTCTTCTATCAGTGACTCTCAAGCCATCTGCTCCTATTTCATTCTGTCAGTGCAGTTGTTCAAGCTGTAATGTGCAATCATTTACCATGTGAATCACTATAGAAACACAGTGTCAACTGTTAACACATCTCTTTACAAAGGTTTAGAAATGCAGCAAAGCTTATAGTGTTTTATGGTTCAGTGGTGTCAGATTTCCACATTTTATAATTTGACTAAAGTGACATGCAAAGTAGTAAATATTACACTGAATGCTTAAAATGAAGAGTAGTATCTAATGGTATCTGCCGGCGTGTTCACCATACACGCACCAGCTCCGGACACCGCTCCGGCACTCGCTGCCATTGCAGCGTTTCATGCGTGCATCTCTATCAACAAACTCACCCGGTGGTCTCTCAAACTAGCCCAGTATCCACACTTAATCGTTGCGCCCAGGACCCTGAGGGGAATGAATGGGGGATTACTGATCGCTTTAAGCTTCTAGAGAGACACGGGCAGTGATAGTCCATTTTTCTGTATATCATTTGGAGTACAATGTATCTGTTCTCCATTCTATTACTTGGATACATATAAATACAATAAGTTGATTTCTAGTCCCCTGATGAAGTGGTGGGAACAAATCTACTTATCAGTTCCACCCATGGAAACGCGTTGGGACAAGGGACTCTAAAACAGTTTTTTTAAAATACAATTATTCTGTTCTTTCAGTAATAGTTTTGATATGGTGACATGTTGACAAGTACTAAGAAGCATGTTGACAAGTATTAATCAGCCCTTATCGTGACACGAGGCTGATATATGAGCGCCATACGCTAGTCAACTAGCTCTCTAGCGTTGATTCGCTTTTTTTTTTTTCCTATAATAATTATTTTTTTTTTGGTTGCACCATTAGAGCACTATTATTTGGTTAAGATTTTTAAGCGTATAACTATTAAAAGTTACATTTTAATAAGGCACCTCAATCCTTCACAGGGATCACTTTTTTCTACCTTTAATTGCCGTGAGGTAATACCTAACTAAGGTTTTTGTATAGCCCCTTACTATATACAATCTATCTAATCTAATGAGCTAAAAAAAACATTGTCTCCCAAGCCAAAACAGATAAGTTACTCAGTGATAAGGAATGCCAATTTCTGTTACCAGCTAAACCAACAATTGCAACATTCTACGCGCTACCCAAGTTACACAAAGGGGTATCTCCCCTTAAGGGTAGACCAATTGTTTCAGGTATACTTAGTCTGGGCCAGAATATTGGTATTTACTTAGATAAGGTGTTACGAGAATTTGTGACCACACTCCCTTCATATACTAGAGACTCCATGGACTTGCTAAATAGACTAGAGGACCTAACCATTGACAATAACACCCTGTTAACAAGTATTAATGTTGAAGCCCTCTACTCGTCCGTCCCTCACGAAATGGGGTTGACGGCAGTTTCATATTTTTTGTCATCAAGGGGTAACCATCTGAGAGCACATAATAATTTAGTATTGATACTACTACGGAATTACTTCCTCTTTGACGGCCAAATATACCATCAGATAAAAGGAACGGCCATTAGGAATCCATGTGCCCCCACCTACGCCAATATATTATTGGGTTGATGGGAGGCCAGCATGGTATTCTCTGATGAGAGGGAGAAATTTAGTGACCTTGCCCTATTATGGGCTAGATTCATTGACGATATCCTTATCCTGTGGCAAGGTACTGAGGAAGAATTCAAGAGTTTTATTACATCTCTCAATACTAACTCGCTCAGACTATTATTCACCTTTGAGATTAGCAGGAATAGATTAGCCTTCCTGGATCTCAACATCACTAGGGATGAGAGGTACTTTGCGTACAACAATGCATAGGAAAAAAACAGCAACAAACAACCTCCTAAGGTGGGAGAGCTGGCACCCGGCCCCCCTTAAAAAGGGGATACCGAGGGGCCAGTACCTCCGCCTTAGGAGGAATTGCTCACAAATGAAAGATTTTTTGGAACAGGCCAAGGATTTAAGAATGAGGTTTCGTAGTCGGGGTTATCCCGACAACATCTTAAGGAAAGCATTTCAACATGCTAAAAGCACCCCTAGAGAGGAGTTACTCATCCCGCGGAGGAGAGAAGAATCCGACGGTCTAACCAGGGTAATCTGTGCCTTTGATGAAGCAGCAGATCTGGTCAGAACCATCTTACAGAAGCACTGGGGGATTTTACAGATGGATCAGGATCTAGCCGATGTTAATGGCGAGGGACCCCAGATAACATATAGAAGGGGGAGAAGCTTGGGAGATATGCTGACCCAGAGCCATCTGGCCCCAGACACACGCTTAAGAGAGACCTGGCTAGGTACCCTGATGAAACCGAGGGGATGCTACAAATGTGGTAAATGTAAAGCCTGTCCCTATGTTAAGAAGAGCCTTATGTTTATAGCTGAGGAATGTAGAGTCAATATGAGAATAGCTAGCTTTATCAACTGTGACTCAAGAGGAGTGATCTATATAGCGCAATGTCCTTGCAATATGTACTATGTAGGGAAAACTACAAGAGCTTTTAAATGCAGAATTTTAGAACATGTAGGGGATGTATGGAATAAGAGGGATACATCCGTATCGCTACATATGCATGAAAAACATGGAGGTCCTTGGACACATTTTACATCCTCTAGGGACTATGCGTCCATGCATCTTTCACTCGGAAACATATGTCCCCCAAGCCCTACAGCACGCCCGGTTTCCGGAGCTCCCTCTACCTAAACAGCCCACTTTTCACAAATAGCCACCATGCCTCATTGCTTTGCCATGTTGTTCTGAAGCCCTCCTGACCCACTGGGTAAGTCTTACAACCTCTTTCTTACGAACCTAGTAGTCTTCCTCATTCCCATTCCCTTCTGTCCCTTTGGAACCCTTTCCTGTCTCTTCTTCCTCCCTCTTTCTGTCCTCATCTCCTCTTCTTCCCATATGTTGCTTACACCAACCACATTGTTGTTGATTGTACCTACCCTGATCACATAGAAGCTCGGACCATGTACCTTGAGTTGACTAATTGATGTTTGAATTGTCATGTCTTTAACTATTCAATTTAATGTATTCAACATCCTGTCTTGTTACTGAATACCTGACTTTATATAGTGATGGTACGCATCATATGTGTGTACCCTATCGACAACCGCGTTTCTTACGATGCCTGTTTATTGATGGTGTTTTTGTACTTTACTTGAACTTTGTACTTTGAATAAAATTAATAAAACGTTAATATAAAAAAAAAAAAAAAAAAGAAAAACATGGAGCTCGCCCTGAGGGACTATCATTTATAGCTATCGAAAAAATTGCACCCTCCCCCCGGGGGAGACATTGACCGCAAAGAGAGTGCAGATGGATTCATTATCTGAATTCCACCATGCCAAGGGGTCTGAATGAACATCTTAATTTTTCTTGTTTCATATAATATTTACGGTTCCCTCCTGCTTAATTATGCAGTAATGACAGGATAGGTAGTCAGGTAGTCAAATTTGTATAATTGTGCTGCTTTTTGTGTTCCCCGCCAGGTTAGTAGATGACAATGGGCGTGGGTTAAACATCTAATACAACAGAACGGAGCACACATCACGTGACTGCAACAGATCATGGTGACTTATCTCACGAGATCACAATCTTAATTCGCAAAGGCGATTCGTGATACACATTGGGTGGCGAGGCGCACATCATCTGATGCGCGCCACGCAATGCGCATAGAAGGGCGCGACGTGCGTCATGTGATGTGCGACGCGCGTCATGTGATGCACGTCACGTGACAGCGGCATCCCGGATATTCAGCCAGGCGCCGCTGTCAGCAGGCAGAGCGCCAGTAGCCAGAACGTGGCTCCCCGCCTGCACCTGCCTGCACCTAACCCGGACATCTAAACAGTGAGTAAACTGGGCAGAGACCCCCCTTTTTCTCCATAGGAGTGAGCGATGATGGAACATACCCATAATGGGGCTTTTTTCTGCATTTCTTTTTAGGTTCCCTGGTGTATGAAAGGTATTATCCTGTGAAAGAGATTTTTGGGCCAAATTGATCTATCAATAGGGTTTATATAAACTCCTTTCCATCTTTTCCTTTACAGGGTTCACCAGGAAACAAATTGGTCCGGTATAGTATTTTGTATATTTACTATATATCTTAGTGCACCTAAATGTCTGCTTCTGCCGCTAATACTATACTGGGACAGTTAGTTGAGAGATTTTGTGTTTACGTATTGGGCACAACACCGTTGTGGTTACATACATAACACATAACCAGTGTGCTATATGTACCATTGCTATTGCTACAGGAAGCTGTGAAACGCAGCGGAAACGCTTTGGGCCAAAACAGTTGGTACAATAGGTTCTATAATTTAATTTGACTTTTACGGGTCACTTTAAAAATTATTGTGGTGTATTTTAATAAGTACTAAATTAAAGGTTATATTAAAGAGCACTTCCCCTGGGCCTTATTACCCCGTTTATGATTTATTCTACTGCTGGGAGGAAAATACCTAATTATTACCCACTATGGGGTTAAACATTTATCACAGTAAATCTGTTTATCTGCAGTACAGTTACATTAGGTGCAGTACAGTTTCCCTACATTAGATGCAGTACAGTTCCCCCACATTAGGTGCAGAACAGTTCCACCACATGAGGTGCAGTACAGTTCCCCCACATTAGGTGCAGTATAGTTCCCCCACATTAGGTGCAGTACAGTTCCCCCACATTAGGTGCAGTATAGTTCCCCCACATTAGGTGCAGTATAGTTCCCCCACATTAGGTGCAGTACAGTTCCCCCACATTAGGTGCAGAACAGTTCCCACACATTAGGTGCAGTACAGTTCCCCACATTAGGTGCAGTACAGCTCCACCACATTAGGTGCAGTATAGTTCCCCCACAGTAGGTGCAGTATAGTTCCCCACATAAGGTGCAGTACAGTTCCCCACATAAGGTGCAGTACAGTTCCCCACATAAGGTGCAGTACAGTTCCCCCACATTAGGTGCAGTACAGTTTCCCCACATTAGGTGCAGTACAGTTTCCCCACATTAGGTGCAGTACAGTTCCCCCACATTAGGAGCAGTATAGTTCCCAAACCTTAGGTGCAGAATAGGTCCCCCACATTAGGTGCAGTATAGTTCCCCACATTATGTGCAGAATAGTTCCCCCACATTATGTGCAGTACAGTTCCCCCACAGACATACAGCCTTCAGCCATATACAGTGTCTGGCTGGAGGCTGGAGGCTGTATGGCTGTTTACTGCCCCACTTCAGCGTTCTGACCACCGGTCCAGGGACCGGGGTCACGATCTACTGCTATGGCCTAGGAGGTCAGAACACTGAAGATGACGTGCCGATGGTCAATTATCATGTGCGCGCATCCTTGTCGATGCTCTGCTCTGCTTTTCTCCTATGGGCGCACGCAGGAACGTCAGTGACGTCCCTGCATGCGCTACCTCCCGGCGCCCCCTGCGTTTTTAAAGTTAACGCGGGGGGGGGGGGGCGCCGCAGAGAGGTAACCGCGGGGACATCCTTGTGTCCTGAAAAGATTTTTTTGGACACAGGGATGTCCCAAATGTGACGGGGGGCCCCTGCGGGCCCGAAGCAGGCGCTCCATGAGCGCCAATGATGATCCGGACCCTGCATAGGAGGTTTCAGATTTAAACAGACAACCCTTAAGGGCCTTATGCACAGGCTAATTGAACTTTCTGAACGTTTTAAGGAACGTTTGTTTATCAAGTGAACTTGTGACCAAGTGGAACGCCACATCAAAGTAAGTACAGAGACTTTCAAGTAGTGCATGAGACAAACTACTTGTGTGTGGCTCAACATTTATCATTATTCGGCCCCAAATTGCTCTGTTTAAATTGAAGTTTCGCATAAAGGATCTGAGCAGTGTAAAAGGATGTCTAAACATACTCTAATCTACTATATCTGTGCTCAATACAGGCATGGGTCAGCCTTTCTAAGAGGGCCCTTAGGGTACGCTCACATGGATGAGTAAAAATACTCTTTAATTCCTCTACATACATTCTCATCTATGACATCTTGTAAAGGTAGATATGAAGCAGAATTTTAAAGTACACGGGCATAATTCTCCACAGAATCCTTGTCAAGAATTGACAATTCTTGAAACAGAACTTAAAAGGGGTACTCCACTGCCCCAGCGTTCTGAACATTTTGTTCCGAACGCTGGGTTCGAGGGTCGTGATGTCACGGCCATGCCCCCTTGTGATGTCAAGCCATGCTCCTCAATGCAAGTCTATGGGAGGGAGTTTGGATGTCATCACCCCTCCCCCCCCTCCCACAGACTTTGATTGAGGGGGCATGGTGTGAAATCACGAACCCCGGAGCTCGCACCCAGCTGGGGCAGTGGAGTACCTCTTTAAATCTGAGGCAGAATCTGCATGGCAATATGGGTGCCTCAAATTACTTGGTGTGTGTGAACATATCCTTACTCATTTTTTATTTGACACATAGGATAGCTAAGAGTGTTATATATATAAGCAACCTCTTTTAACATAACCCATCAAGACATAAAAACTAATATACTATAGGGAAGTCCTCTGCTCAGGAACATTTATAAGCAAGGCAATAATCCTAAAGCAATCATAAAACAGAAGGTTTAGGAACATGTTCATGATATAATTTAGCAATAATGATACATAACTGGTCTGTGCAAATGTCAAACTGCCAATATATTGACCATGGAATTTGTACTTCTGGCTGGCTCTCTATAGGTGACACAGGTAGGTCTGAGAAGGGCTCAAAGGGGTAACATGCTTCCACTGAAACCAATGGGAGCACTAACATGCTCAATAAAGCTCTTTCAATAATGGGAGCACTAACATGCTCCTAATTGATGAGAAATGTGCTTCAGACATACATGAATGTATGAAAATAAGTAGTAAAAATATGCTTTACAAAACCCATGCAAAGGAAAAAATGCCTCTGAAAACCACATGTAAAATGCGCACTTCTAAAGAATATCTGCCTTGTATTTTCAGATTTTTTTACACAGTGTGAATCTAGCCTTACTGTTATTGCATCAGAGCGTAACCATTATTTTATTTGATTTTTTTATATAAAAAATGTAATGTAAAACTATCTAAACAATGCAACAATGAAAAGAGTGAAAATAAGTAAATATATTTTATGTAGCAGTACAGTTTTAACAAAAATATGAAGCAAAAGAACTTCTCAGCAGGGAATCAAGTATCCCACTTAAACTAAGCTTTCTCATGTTGCCTGCAAGGAAAGTAATGCAAGGTATTTTCTGTGCATGCTGATTGTCTGCCAAGAATAGGATTTTATCACAATGGAGTATTATACAGGGTGATTAAAAAAGGATGGTGCAAAATTATAGCCTCGGTATTCATAATCCAGAGAACACAGAACAAATGTAAAAACATAAAAACACACTATCAAAGTTTCATCTATACACTACAAATGTTAAAGATAATTTCAATTGGTGACATGGCAGATGTCTAGGCAGTAGCCAGGTTCTGTCCAGAAGCTTGCCAGCATTTGGCAGAGAAAGTGGAGAAGTTGCCCATAGCAACCAATCAAATTGCTACTCTTTTTTCAGAGTTCTTTAAAAAAATAAAAAAATAAAAATGAACAAATCTATCCGATTGGTTGCTATGGGTAACTGCTCAACTTTTCCTTAGCACAGGTTTTGATAAATCTCCTCAAGTGACTTGCCTGTTTCAACTGGTCGTTTTAAGTTCCTGAAGCTGGGGGGACAGACACACCGAATTCTTAATGTAGCCCTACAGAAAAAAGGTGCAGGGTGATTGATCTTGCAATCATGGAGGCCAGTGTCACATTGGTTAATCTTTGTTTCTGGTACGGCCAATCCAACGTTTCATTCAGGTAATACACAAATGGAAATATGGAGGTGCACCCTCCTACTGATAGATTAAGATCTGACAAATGTAGGCAATTTGTAGCATAAGCCATTTCTTTAACCCCTTAAGGACATGCGCCGTAAATGTACGGCGCTGCTCAGGAGTACTTAGCGCACAGCGCCGTACATTTAAGGCCCAGCTTTCCTGGATCACCGCGTCTCCGGACACTGTGATCGGAACGGGATGACTGCTGATATCAGCCATCCCGGCATATCGCCCAGGGACCTCCCCCATGTCGGCGATCACGGAAAATCACCGGTCAATTCAGACCTGCGATTTTCCGCTATTCCGGGTCAATCGGGTCTCTGGTGACCCGGAAAAAAGGGTGAATGGGGCTGTCCGAGACAGCCCCATTCACCCATAACCAGCAGGAGTGAGGTGGCACGGGTGCCGCCTCATGATCACGTTCCAACTACCACTCCCTGCATGCCCTTTGGTAGTCTGTGCATGGTGGGGGTTGTAGTTTTGCAACAGCTGGAGGCACAATTTTTCTAAGAAAAAGTGTGCATTCACTGTTGCATAACTTCAACTCCCAGCATGCACAGACTACCAAAGGGCATGCAGGGAGTGGTAGCAGTGTGCCTCCAGCTGTTGCAAAACTACAACTCTCAGCATGCCCTTCTACTGTCAATGCATGCTTATTGTTACAGTTTTGCAACAGCTGGAGACTCATTGGTTGTGAAACCAAGTTTGTTACCTAACTACGTCTTTCTCAACCAGTGTCCCTCTAGCTGTTGCCAAAATACAACTCCCAGCATGCACTAAGAGACTGTACATGCTGGAGGCACACTGTTTGCAAAACACTGAGTTAAGTAACAAATGCTCAGTGTTTCGCAACCAATGTGCTTCCAGCTGTTGCATAACTACAACTCCCAGCATGCATGGTCTGTCAGTGCATGCTGGGAGTGCTAGTTTTGCAACAGCTGGAGGTCCCGTCCCCCCCCCCCCATGTGAATGTACAGGGTACATTCACAAGGGTGGGTTTACAGCAAGTTCTCTGCTGCAAATTTGAGATGCGGTAAATTTTCTGCCACAGCTCAAACTCCCAGCGAGAGACCGACTGTAAATCCACCAGTGTGAATGTATCCTAAAAACACTACACTACACTTCACAAAATAAAAAGTAAAACACTACATATACACATACCCCTACACAGTCCGCCCCCCCCCCCCCCCCCAATAAAAATAAATTTAAAAAAAAGGTTTGGAAGGCACCGTTTCCAAAACTGAGCCTCCAGCTGTTGAAAGACAACAACTCCCAGTATTGCCGGACAGCCACTGACTGTCCAGGCATGCTGGGAGTTTTGCAACAGCTGGAGACACCCTGTTTGGGAAACACTGCTGTGGGGTATTTTTGTGGTGGATTCAAATCCCCAATCTAGGCCTCAAATGCGCATGGTGCTCTCTCACTTCGGAGCCCTGTCGTATTTCAAGGAAACAGTTTAGGGCCACATATGGGGTATCTACGGTATGTACTCGGGAGAAATAGTGTTACAAATTTTGGGGGGCTTTTTCTCCTTTTACTCCTTATGAAAAGGTAAAGTTGGGGGTCTACACCAGCATGTTAGTGTAAAAAAAAAAAAATTACACTAACATGCTGGTGTTGCCCCATACTTTTAATTTTCACAAGCGGTAAAAGGAAAAAAGAAAGACCCCTAAAATTTGTAACGCAATTTCTCCTGAATATGGAAATACCCCATATGTGGGCGTAAAATGCTCTGCGGACACACAACAAGGCTCAGGAGTGCGAGCGCACTATGTACATTTGAGGTCTAAATTGGTGATTTGCACAGGGGTGGCTGATTTTATAGCGGTTCCAACATAAACGCAAAACAATAAATACCCAGATGTGACTACATTTTGGAAACTACACCCCTCACGGAATGTAACAAGGTGTATAGTGAGCCTTAACACCCCACAGGTGTTTGACAAATTTTTGTAAAATTTGGATGTGAAAATAAGAAAAAAAAAATTCCACTAAAATGCTGGTGTTACCCTACATTTTTCATTTTCACAAGGGAAGTAAGAACATACCTCATTTGTGGATATAAAGTGCTCTGCTGGCAAACTACAATGCTCAGAAGAGGAGGAGTGCCACTGGGATTTTGGAGAGAGAATGTGTCCGAAATTGAAGGCCATGTGTGTTTACAAAGCACCCATAGTGCCAGAACAGTGGACCCCCCCGACCCCCCCCCCCCCATGTGACGCACAAAGCATTTTCTTGCTTTGCCATTTTACTATCTTATCTCACATACAGTGACCCCCCGAAATACGATGGCCCCAACATAAGATCATTTCAACATGCGATGGATGTTGAAGGCAACATCAACATACAATGCTTTTGTATGTCGGGGCCATCGCATAAACGGCAATCCGGCAATCCGGCAGCGCAGCCTGCTTCTGCTGCCGCCGGATAGCTGCTTACTGTGCCCCGTATGCTTCGGTGATGGTCTCTTACCTGTCCCCGGTGCTCCTTGCCGTCCTTTTTGGGCTCCGCTGCATCACAGTCGCTCTCCATCATCGTCATCACGTCACCGCGCACGCCGTCCCGTCATCCAACAGGAGTGGCGTGCGTAGCGACGTGATGACGGCCATAAGGAACGACGATCCTGGGTAGCGGAGACAGTCTGGAGCGGTAGGGACACCACGGGGACGCGGCGACAGCGATGGACGGCGACATCCAGGGCAGCGGCGGGGACAGGTGAGTATACCTTCCTATATTTAACATTACACGGATCCCTCAACATACGATGGTTTCAACAAATGATGGTTCATTTGGAACAAATTACCATTGTATGTTGAGGGACCACTGTATTTAAAATTTGGCAGTTAAAAATGGAAGCTGTACTGTAATTGGTTGCTATGAGCAACTAAGCCAGTTTTGCTTTGATTTTCAGTCACTGGGCCATTTACTACTGATGTCATTCTAACTATGCCTTTACTTTTGAATATCCTTTCTGAATCACTTTGTATAATAAGCTCCATAACTAAAACTTCAATTATATCTGAACACATTCAAATCTCTACACTTCAAAAAGTTAGCAGAGTCTACAAAATAAAACAATATTGTATATAGGTCTGTTACGCTGGAAAAGTTGTTATTATCCTTTTTTCTTTTTTTTTCTGCTCTATAGAACAGTGTGACTTTGTGGCAAGGGAAGGGTGCATTTCCCTAGCTAATCCTGGAGAAACCTCCACCTGTGACCTAATTAACCCCTTAAGGACTCAGGGTTTTTCCGTTTTTGCACTTTCGTATTTCCCTCCTTACCTTTTAAAAATCATAACCCTTTCAATTTTACACCTAAAAATCCATATTATGGCTTATTTTTTGCGTCGCCAATTCTACTTTGCAGTGACATTAGTCATTTTACCCAAAAATGCACGGCGAAACGGAAAAAAAATCATTGTGCGACAAAATCGGGAAAAAAACGCCATTTTGTAAATTTTGGGGGCTTCCATTTCTACGCAGCGCATATTTCGGTAAAAATTACACCTTATCTTTATTCTGTAGGTCCATACGGTTAAAATGATACCCTACTTATATAGGTTTGATTTTGTCGCACTTCTGGAAAAAATCATAACTACATGCAGGAAAATTTATACGTTCAAAAATGTCATCTTCTGACCCCTATAACTTTTTTATTTTTCCATGTACAGGGCGGTATGAGGACTCATTTTTTGCGCCGTGATCTGAAGTTTTTATCGGTATGATTTTTGTTTTGATCGGACTTTTTGATCACTTTTTATTCATTTTTTTAATGGTATAAAAAGTGACCAAAATACGCTTTTTTGGACTTTGGAATTTTTTGCGCGTACGCCATTGACTGTGCGGTTTAATTAATGATATATTTTTATAGTTCGGACATTTACGCACGCGGCGATACCACATATGTTTATTTTTTATTTTTTTTACACTTATTTTTTTTATGGGAAAAGGGGGGTGATTCAAACTTTTATTAGGGAAGGGGTTAAATGACCTTTATTAACACTTTTTATTTTTTATTTTTTTGCAGTGTTATAGGTCCCATAGGGACCTATAACACTGCACACACTGATCTCCTATGCTGATCACTGGCGTGTATTAACACGCCTGTGATCAGCATTATCGGCGCTTGACTGCTCCTGCCTGGATCTCAGGCACGGAGCAGTCATTCGTCGATCGGACACCGAGGAGGCAGGTAAGGGCCCTCCCGGTGTCCGGTCAGCTGTTCGGGACGCCGCGATTTCACCGCGGCGGTCCCGAACAGCCCGACTGAGCAGCCGGGTCACTTTCAGTTTCACTTTAGAAGCGGCGGTCAGCTTTGACCGCCGCTTCTAAAGGGTTAATACCGCACATCGCCGCGATCGGCGATGTGTGGTATTAGCCGCGGGTCCCAGCCGTTGATGAGCGCCGGGAGCCGGCGCAGGACGTAAATATACGTCCTGCGTCGTTAAGGGGTTAATGAGGTAGCAGAAAGGGGAAGTGTGTTTAAAAGGAAGTCAGACAGTGTAGTCTGAGCTCTCCCCAGAAGACAGCAAGCTGGCTGTAGGGGGAGGCAGTGGTCCTGGTGAGGAACACACAGCCCGAGCTGTGAGTGGCCCCAACAGTGAAGTGTGGACGAGACACACAGCAAGTGGTTGCAAATGCTGTGTGTGAACAGTGAGTAGAAGGTTGCAGGAGGCATAAGTTTAACTGGCCAGGAAAAGCCCACAAGTTGATAGTCAGGGCATGCGGGATTGTTTAGTTAGTGACTAGACGGTCTAGGGTTTTGTTTGTTCTTGTCTTATGTTTTTATTTATCCTGCAACCTGTCTAATAAAGCTGGCAAGGGGCCGGACTTGTATAAAGTACTGTTGTTTGCCTACCGATTGAAGTGGAAACATGTCCTGTGGTGGTGTCAAAGACGATCCCAGAGCTATCCCCAGGGAGAAATCCTTACATTACAATGAATATATAACCAGACCAATAATTTTACATTGTTATTTTAGAAGTTCTTTACATGAATTACTGCTTTAGAGTAGGGTCACACAGAGAGCATCCACAGTATATTTCAGCCTGCGGATCCACCGATGGCAGGCACAAGAGCAAGCTCCCTGCTGCGGCTGGGTAGCTCTGCGTGTCCACTTGTAGCGGCAGATTTACCGCTGTTTACAAAATCCTATAAAATGTTTTAAGAAAGTCATCTAACATAATAAATGTTTACCTCTTAGAAAGTTTTGTTTGAAATGGTAAGTCTGTCCACACAAAGCACTATATACTTTATGTTTTTTTGTGTTTTTTTTTAGGGCTGCAAAGATTAATCGATAAAATCGATTAAATTCGATAACAGAATTCGTTGTCGATGAATCCAATTATCGAATAATCGCCCGATTCGTTGTCTGCGGCGGCAGTGAATGAATGAAGCTGACATGTCCCGCATCTAGGCTTCATTCATTCATCACCGCCGCCCGACATGTCCCTGCTGCATGTACCCGACGGAGATGAGCAGCAGAGAATAGACATGTCCCGCCCCTGCGCTAATTGTGCTAGAAGTAGAGCAGCTGCAGGGAAATGTCCGGCGGCGGCAGTGAATGGAAGTATCGGGCCAATACTAGCAATTTGCATGGTATCGGGCACTTGTTCAGTGTCCCAGATACCAAAACAGATACCTGCTTCTACCGTTCTCCCGTCCGCATCCCGTCCCATGGAGTAGCATGTGACACACATGTCACTCCACCTCCTCCACCGCGCCCAGCGTAACGCTACCGAGGAAGCAGAGTGACGTGTATGTCACATGCTCCTCCATAGGACGACATGATGCGGACGGGAGAACGGGGCAGAGGACAGCCGCAGGTGAGTGCTGTCTACAAGGGTGGGCGCTGCCGTCTACTGGAGGGGCTGCTACCAATGGCTGCTACACATGGGGGGTATCTGCAGAGAATTGCACCCTAGTGTCATCTACAGACACTAGGATGCAATGCTCTGCACATACCCCCATGTGTATAGTAATGTAAGTGTGTACTACATGCACACTGCTATACACATGGTAGTATCTGCAGAGCATTGCATCCTAGTGTCTGTACTACAGACACAAGGGTGCAACGCTCTGCATATACCCCTAAGTGTATATTGGTAAGCAGTGCACACCGCTTTACCCGTGGGGGTTTGTGCAGAGAATTCCACCCTTGTGTCTGTAGTACAGACACAAGGGTTCAATGCTCTGCCCATACCCACATGGGTAAAACAGTGGCCCTCATTTACTAAAAGTGGAGTGTTTATTGTGGTGTGTTTTCTATATCACTCCATTTTTTTCCCAGGCTTATTTACTAATCTGTCGCACATGTCGGTTATTTTTCTGTGGCACGTTTTTTTTGTGTCGCACAAACTCCAAACACATAAAACAAACTTTTTTTGGACCTTAAAGACCATTTATAAATAAAAATATATTTGTGTCAGGCAAAAGGTTTTGGACTAGTTTGTTGATAAACAGTTTAATTAATAAAAATTATTCAGGTGTTATAATGTTTAAAAAAAAAAAAAAAAAAAAAATTATCACCCAAACATTAAATACTTTATTCATAAAAGTGTTTAACTGTACAAAATGTTTTCCGATTATAAACCAAGTTACTGTCACACAAAACACAATGGTAAACAGCCCCTTGTTACAAATCACTCCATTTTTGGAATTTCACTCTGCCTCTTGGCTGTCAATTATTGTGTGAGGCAAACTCACACATTTTCTCGAGTGATTTTGGAAGTACTCCGTGTATTTTTTGTCGGTAAAATGCCCATTTTTGCATAAAACACGCCAATTTCAGAGTGAAAAAAAAACACTCCAAGTGTTTTCTAAAATGTCGGTTGTGCGACTAAAATTTGGTCGCAAAATTAGTTGCACAGACGTTGCGACCAAAATGTAGGCGCAATAATCGAGAAAAAGAGTCGGTTGGACTTTAGTAAATGAGAGCCAGTGTGTATGTAGTACATATACACTGCTATACACATGGGGGGTGCAGAGCATTGCATCCTAGTGTCTGTACTACAGACATGGGTTGGGTGCAATGCTCTGCAGTCTGCAAATACCCCCATGTGTATAGGAGTGCTATAGAAAAAAGTGTAAAATAAAAACAAATTAAATGTAAATAAACCGCACCCCAATAAAAATTAGCTCCACCTTTTCCTACTGCTATACAAAAAAATCGTAAAAAAAATATATATATATATATTTTTTTTTTTTTACATATCTGATACTGCCGCATTGCTTATTGTCTGAACTATTAAAATTAAATGTTAGTAAATCGTTAACATTTTAGTTTAATAATTCAGACAGTAACCCATGCAGCAGTATCAAATTTACGCTGGTTTCTGTACAGGATCATTAATAACGACCCTGTATAGCAACCGGCGCAAACTTAAAAAAAATAATAATAATAATTGCTGTTGTTTGGTCACATCACATGCTAGAATACTTTTAATATGGCCATTGTACATAATTCTTCAAGTAGAATCAGCTGAACCCCTTATTTTGTCATTTTTACGTTTTTTTGCGATTAATCGATAACTAATCGATTATTAAAATAATCATTAGCTGCAGCCCTAGTTTTTTTTTACAATTATCATAACAAAGCTTGGACAGTAATATATAGTTATTAGTGTAGTAAGCTATGGCTGCTTTTTTCTCCAGTGCATTTATATGTTCGAAATCTGCATTTTACAGAGTAGAAATGCATTATATGAACTGTATAACTGAAGGTGTGTGCTTATGTAGCATATGGTAATGGACAAATATAACATTAGTAATATACAAAAAAATTACAATTTATTAACACTTACTGCAATCTCTCTACAGGCTGACATGGATATCCCTGTACCTTCAATTTGCTTCAGTGCATATTCTTTTTCATCTTTTCTG
Organism: Hyla sarda; assembly: GCF_029499605.1. Classification (NCBI taxonomy): domain Eukaryota; kingdom Metazoa; phylum Chordata; class Amphibia; order Anura; family Hylidae; genus Hyla; species Hyla sarda. The sequence continues at coordinate 240,288,809 of NC_079191.1, forward strand.
AAAAAGTCAAATGTTATATTTATTATGTACTTTACGGTTATTCAACAAGATTGTCTATAATTTTTATTTTCTTGCAGTCAGGCTTGCTTATAAAATAAATAGGTGCTACTTACCCTTCAATACCTTATGGGCCTTCACTTTTTGGTCTCCTGTCTCGACACACAAAAGATTGCCAAAAATGTCTGCCCTGCCAATAACTGGCTAAGCCAAGTAAATGCAACTACTTCAGAATGACTTGTGCGTCAAGACAGGACCAGGCAGTGGAGAATAGGAGACACGGAGAGCAAAAGAATGGCATCGGTGGAGGAGGACTGGGAATTAAAGGGTAGCTCCCACCATCCTATTTTTTTTTTTTTTTGCTAGCCCGTTATTCCCCCCCGCTATGGCACTAGCCCGTTCCCTCCGCCCCGCATACCTTGTTCCCTCATTACACTTGCAGTTACTGCAGAGTCCGGCAGCGGGCGTGCATGTGCGGGAGGATGTGCGGGAGGAGTGGCCTCCCAGCCAGTGGCCAGGGAGCCAATGCACTCGCTCCCGCCTGTCTGATTGACAGGCAGGGAGCGAGTGCAGCCTAACTGAAAAAGGACGGATTGCCACTCCAAAATCAGTCCTTTTTCAGTAGCCAGTTTTTAAATGTAAATTAAACCTTTTTAATGAAAAAAAATAATAAAAGTATATTAGAGATATGTTGAAGTACATAAGTACTACAACATATCAAAAAATAAAGTTGGTGACAGTGCCCATTTAAACCTGACCCATTTAAAAATTATTTATTAAACAAATATTTATCCCTCAGATAACCACATAAATACATATCATATTAAAAAGACCATGAATAACTTAAAATGTATCACACCATTTTTATAACTACAAGCATTTAAAAAAATTGCTTCTTTGCCTAGATCTTGCTGTTACATACTTGTTATGGCTCCCCTGTTCTTCTTTTGATTTCTAATTTGAATGCCCACCTAATGTCTAAGTGCTGTGGTCAAACATGCTCAGGAGCTATGTCCCCCTGCCCAGATTTATTCATATACAGTGGGGATCAAAAGTTTGGGCACCCCAGGTAAAAATTTGTAATGTGCATAAAGAAGCTAAGGAAAGATGGAAAAATCTCCAGAAGGCATGAAATTACTGATTAGACATTCTTATAATATGTCAACAAAAGTTAGATTTTATTTCCATCATTTACACTTTCAAAATAACAGAAAACAAAAATATGGCGTCTGCAAAAGTTTGGGCACCCTGCAGAGTTAATATCTTGTACTGCCCCCTTTGGCAAGTATCACAGCTTGTAAACGCTTTTTGTAGCCAGCCAAGAGTCTTTCAATTCTTGTTGGAGGTATCTTTGCCCATTCTTCCTTACAAAAGTCTTCCAGTTCTTTGATATTTCTGGGCTCTTTGTCACCCACTGCTCTTTTTAGGTCTATCCATAGATTTTCAATTATGTTGAGGTGATTGGAGATTGTGAAGGCCATGACAAAACCTTCAGTTTACGCCTCTTGGTGTAATCTCCAGTGGATTTTGAGGTGTGTTTAGGATCATTATCCATTTGTAGAAGCCATCCTCTCTTTAACTTAAGTTTTTTCACAGATGGCATCAAGTTAGCATCCAAAATTTGCTGACATTTTATTGGATCCATTTTTCCTTCTACTCGTGAGATGTTCCCTGTGCCACTGGCTGCAATACAACCCCAAAGCATGACTGATCCACCCCCATGCTTAACAGTTGGACAGAGGTTCTTTTCATTAAATTCTGTTCCCCTTCATCAACAAACTTATTTTTGCTCATTCCGGACAAAAAGTTAAATTTTAACCTCATCGGTCCACAGAACTTGTTTCCAAAATGCATCAGGCTTTGTCTATATGTTCATTTGCAAAGTTCAAACACTGATTTTTGTGGTGAGGATGTAGAAGAGTTATTCTTCTGATGACTCTTCCATGAAGACCATATTTGTACAAGTATCTCTTTATAGTGGAATAGTGTACCACAACTCCAGTGTCTGCCAGATCTTTCTGGAGGGATTGTGCAGTCAAACGTGGGTTTTGAATTGTTTTTCTCACAATCATGTGAGCTGTTCTGTCTGATATTTTCTTGGTCTTCCAGATCTTGCTTTAACTTCCCCTGTTCCTTAATTACATTCCAAACAAAGGATATTGACATCTGAAAACGTTTTGCTATCTTCTTATAGCCTTCTCCAGCTTTGTGAGCGTCAACTATTTTCAGTTTCAGATTTCTAGACAACTGCTTAGAAGAAACCATGGTGCTGATTGTTGGGGCAAGGTCAGATGAGTCTTGGCATTTAAAACCTTTGAGATTGACATCACCTGGTCTTCCCAGATGATGATTGAGAACAATCCATGACACTGGTAGGTCTCAGCTTTGCAAAGGGGGCAGTGCATGCCATATTTTTGTTTTCTTTTATTTTGAAAGTGTAAATGATGGAAATAAAATCTAACTTTTGTTGACATATTATGTCTAATCTGTAATTTGATGCCTTTTGGAGATTTTTCCATCTTTCCGTGGTTTCTTTATGCACATTAATACAAAATTTCACTTGGGGTGCCCAAACTTTTGATCCCCACTGAACTGTATTGGCAGTCGAGTGTTTCACATTACTGTGCAGGAACAAATACTAGGTGGATGCTCTAAAAGTGAATTAAAAGACAACAAGGGGTGTCATAAATATAAACCAGCAATATAAAAGTCCATAACAAAAAATAAATGTATTCAGACAGAAATGTTGGATTGGCAAAACTTGGCATGAATTATGTCTCTGGCAGATATGTAAAGGATTACAGGTTTAGTTTGATGACACACTGGGTCTTACCCCAAGGGGGCATAAAGGTGCGTCCCGTGCTGCCCAATACATAAGGCTCCGATTAGGTTTTCACAAAGTTTTTTTCTGGCATTTTTTTTTTGGTAAACTGACACTGCAGATTCTAAGCCAAAGTCAGAAGTGTATCCAGTAGGAAGGAGAAGTTTAAGTCCTTCCTTTATATTTCCTATTCCTTTTTGGCTTTGATTCAAAAACTGTAGTAGCAGTTTTCCAAAAAACTCCAGAAAAAACTTGTGTGGAAACCTAGTCTCTCAGAGGCAACTTTTGGGTAGTGTATTGCTAGATATTCCTTTACAAAAATAAAAAGAAAGAAAATCCCAAGTAGATCATGTTTTGAACCCCCTTTATAAAACTTCACCTTTTTTACAAGTACTTAAAATGTATACCAGAATTGGTGTGTATAACATATATAAGACACAAAGCATCTTTCCTCTATCATGAATAAGTTTGCTTAAATGGAATCATATTCCTGGCTTTCTTGTGAGTCCTTGTACTATTCTACTCCCCATACTATGTCTATTCATGCTGTTTTAAATATTTGAAACAATTATCCATTTACAGTCCTGAGTTGCAAGAGTTCATTTTAGAAGTTCTCATAGCTCTCCTATGAGCTTTCACATAACTATATTGCCTTTAACCCCTTAAGGACCCTTCCCATTTTAACCTTAAACGGGTACTCCGGTGGAAAACTTTTTTTATATCAACTTGTGCTAGAAAGTTAAACAGATTTGTAAATGACTTCTATTAAAAAATCTTAATCCTTTCAGTACTTCTGAAGTTTAGGTTGTTCTTTTCTGTCTAAGTGCTCTCTGAAAACACCTGTCTCGGGAAACACCCAGTTTAGAAGAGGTTTGCTATGGGGATTTGCATCTAAACTGGGTGTTTCCCGAGACAGGTGTCATCAGAGAGGATTTAGACAGAAAAGAACAACCTTAACTTCAGAAGCTCATAAGTACTGAAAGGATTAAGATTTTTTAATAGAAGTAATTTACAAATCTGTTTAACTTTCTGGAGCCAGTTGATATATATATATATATATATATATATATATATATATATATATATATATATATATAAGCTTTTTCCTGGATAACTCCTTTAAAAGAGCAGTGCGTGACAGACAGCCCAGAAATCTCAAAGAACTGGAAGACTTTTGTAAGGAAGAATGGGCAAAAATACCTCAAACAAGAATTGAAAGACTCTTGGCTGGCTACAAAAAGCGTTTACAAGCTGTGATACTTGCCAAAGGGGGCAGTACAAGATATTAACTCTGCAGGGTGCGCAAACTTTTGCAGACTCCATTTTTTTGTTTGTTATTTTGAAAGTGTAAATGATGAAAATAAAATCTAACTTTTGTTGACATATTATAAGAATGTCTAATCTGTAATTTGATGCCTTTTGGAGATTTTTCTGTCTTTCCTTGGCTTCTTTATGCACATTAATACAATTTTTTACCTGGGGTGCCCAAACTTTTGATCCCCACTGTAATTCTGTGGTTGTTAAGGGGTTAAGGGTATGTTTACACAATGGAATTTGCAGAATTTCCATGCAGAATTCTAATGCGGAATTCCACACAGAGATTCCGCAACAGCAGAGTCCTATCGATATCAATGAGATTCTGCTGCGTTGTGCACACTGCAGAATTTCTGCAGCAGTTGTTTCTACTGCGGAAAATTACGATTCTGGAGTCCGCAAAAAAAACAAATTAGACCTGTCTAATCTTTCTGCGGAGTCTTTTATAGGGTATATTAATAACTGTCAATCTGAAATTTACCCAGGAGTGGAAAGATGTTCAGATCTCATTTCTTGACCTTTGGTTAACTGCTTGTTACGAAAGGTATGTTGGTGAGAGGCAAATGGAACCACACACAGATAGGAACCCAATAGCAAGGAATACTGTATTGAGAGCTAACTCGTGTCACCCTTGACATAACAGTGTACCAGTAGGAGAGTTAAAGACAGCCAGGTAGAACTGCTCTTCTAAAGTGTGGTTTTATCATGAAAATCGAACATGATGTTCGACCGTTTAAGAGCTATAGGTTATCCTGAGTGATTTTTAGCTAGTGCAAGACTTAGAAAATTTGGTGTCACTGCATTCATTCCGTTTCCTGTCATTGACAGCCAGTGACCATCTACTTTGTTTGCATTGGTTATGTGAATAAGAAACCTTGATATCTGTGAAGTAGAACCATATCATCTTTACTGATTAGCCCAGGCTCTGCTTGAGATCCAATGTAGATGTCAGGTTTGAGTAAAGAGACCTCATGGTGAAAACTTTAATCCTGCCTTTGTAATAGAGCGCACACTGCCCCAACTGCTGCTGTGCTGATCCATGAAGAGCCATTGCATACAAGTTTGTCACCCCTAGTAGTGATACAAAGGACACTAACAGCTTAGTGAAATGTGTAGGACATCCTGCGGTCACATTCATTCCCTCTCATGGCAGGGCTTCCAAATGGCATTATTTCCAGCAGAATAATGCTCGCCCACACACAGCAAGGGTTTATCAGGAATGTCTGCGATAGATTGCTACACTTGGTCTGCCCATTAAACAGAGCTTCAGCAACCTACAAGTGTGCAGGCTTTACAGGCCCAGATGCAACATCTGTAGGCAAATATGCTGCAGGATGACATATGAAACCTGTATGTCTCCATGTCATCATATCTAATATAGCGGCCCTACATGGTATTAGATCCTTTTTGCAATTGTACAGTTTTACTCAATAAATTTATCCTTTGACTCTAATATGGTAATCACTTACATACAACAGGTGAAAGTATTGAACATGTTACGATTTTTTTCTCACCCAAATAATCCATATATACAAAGAAGCCAAATCAAATAAGCATAGAAATTAAGTTATGTGTAATAATGTGAAAAGCCACAGGAAAAAGTATTGAACAAATGATGGGAGGTGCAAAAAGGCATGAAAGCAAAAAAAAAAAAAAAAATTGCGGAAATCCGTTAATAAAAAGCAATACAGCCCCTTGTCAGTACAAATTAATATCAGCTGGTTCAGTCCCAGGTCAATTGCCAAGACACATCTCATGATGAGTAAAAGCAAAGAGCTGTCTAATGACCTTTTTGTTGAAAAACAAACAATGGCGTCAGTTCAAGGTGCATTTCTAGGCTACTGAATGTTCCAGTGAGCACTGTTGAGGCCATACTACGGAAGTGGAAAGGCATTCATTTCACAATAAATTTGTCTCGACCAGGTGCTCTCCGCCATATTTCTAAGGAGTGACAAGAATAGTAAGAATTGTCCAAGAGCCAAGGACCACTTGTTGAGAGCTTCAAAAAGACCTGGAACTAGCAGGTTCTGTTGTCTCAAAGAAAACAGTAAGTAATGCATTCCGCCACCATGGCTTGCATGCATGCTCATCATGCAAGACTCCATTGCTGAAAAAAAAGGATGTTGAAGCTCCCTTAAAGTTTGCTGCACAACATGTAGAAAAGCCAGTGAAATAAAGGAGGAATATAGTGTGATCAGATGAGAACAAAATTGAGCTGTTTGAATGCCATAATATAAACCATGTTTAGAGAAGAAATTACACTGCACATCACCCTAAAAACACTATATCAACAGTAAAGTTTTGAGTGGGAAACATCATGGTGAGGGGCTGCTTTTCAGTAATTGGTACTGGCAAACTTCAAATAATTAGAGGATAGATGAATAGGCAAATTCACAGACATTCTTGACAAAAATCTGCTGTCACCTATCAGGATGATGAAGATGAGACTGTCAAGGATGGGTGCGGATAAGGCCTTAAAATGTGCGTGACTGCTGCTGTATACTGCTGAGTGCCGGCACAAGGAATACACACCAGACAGAATGTTGGTATAATATCTCCTTCTCAGCATACTGGCTGAGGAGCTGCCCCAAGGAGTTCTGTTTATTACACAGAAGTACATTGTTTTTACATTTGACAAAAAGGGAGGTTAAGTTATGACATCAAAATCATCATGTTACATTTGGATTGGTTATTTGAGCTTTATCTTTGTATATATTAGCATATTTAAGCATTTATTTATTTCTTGGCCAAAGTTCAGTTATGCGGCTCTTTTACTCTGAAACTGGAAAAACACAGATCTTTGTCCTTCCATACAATGTGTATCTTCTTCAAAAGTTTTTTTTTCTTCTGACGTCTCATCTTGGGCCTCCTGGCGTCATTCCAAGGTCTTCATCTTAGTTGCAAGCAAATAGTATATATCTTTTTTCAGCATTAGAAATGGCATATAAATATATAAGTATTAATATATATTGTGAATTCGGGTAGAAAACTGACATGGTGCACATCTACAATCTTGTATAATGATCTGATTGCTTCTCAGCATAATATCAAAAACTAACAGGTTGTTAGTATACATTTTTGATCAAAAAGTACAAGCCCACTCGCCACATCAAGGCCACCTATTTAGAGTGGGTCCCTAACGTCCCTAGCATAAAATGGCGTAGCACTGGACGGCGACCACCACCGCCGCGACATTAATATATATTGATTGGCAGTCAGAATCCTTTTAACCCCTTAACGACGCAGGACGTATATTTACGTCCTGCGCCGACTCCCGCGATATGAAGCGGGATCGCGCCGCGATCCTGCATCATATCGTGTCGGTCCCGGCGCTCATCAACGGCCGGGACCCGCGGCTAATACCACACATCGCCGATCGTGGCGATGTGCGGTATTAACCCTTTAGAAGCGGCGGTCAAAGCTGACCGCCGCTTCTAAAGTGAAACTGAAAGTATCCCGGCTGCTCAGTCGGGCTGTTCGGGACCGCCGCGGTGAAATCGCGGCGTCCCGAACAGCTGACCGGACACCTGGAGGGCCCTTACCTGCCTCCTCGGTGTCCGATCGACGAATGACTGCTCCGTGCCTGAGATCCAGGCAGGAGCAGTCAAGCGCCGATAATGCTGATCACAGGCGTGTTAATACACGCCAGTGATCAGCATAGGAGATCAGTGTGTGCAGTGTTATAGGTCCCTATGGGACCTATAACACTGCAAAAAAATGTAAAAAAAAAGTGTTAATAAAGGTCATTTAACCCCTTCCCTAATAAAAGTTTGAATCACCCCCCTTTTCCCATAAAAAAAATAAAACAGTGTAAAAAAAATAAAAAATAAACATATGTGGTATCGCCGCGTGCGTAAATGTCCGAACTATAAAAATATATCATTAATTAAACCGCACAGTCAATGGCGTACGCGCAAAAATTTCCAAAGTCCAAAAAAGCGTATTTTGGTCACTTTTTATACCATTAAAAAAATGAATAAAAAGTGATCAAAAAGTCCGATCAAAACAAAAATCATACCGATAAAAACTTCAGATCACGGCGCAAAAAATGAGTCCTCATACCGCCCTGTACATGGAAAAATAAAAAAGTTATAGGGGTCAGAAGATGACATTTTTAAACGTATAAATTTTCCTGCATGTAGTTATGATTTTTTCCAGAAGTGCGACAAAATCAAACCTATATAAGTAGGGTATCATTTTAACCGTATGGACCTACAGAATAATGATAAGGTGTAATTTTTACCGAAATATGCACTGCATAGAAACGGAAGCCCACAAATTTACAAAATGGCGTTTTTTTTCTGATTTTGTCGCACAATGATTTTTTTTTCCGTTTCGCCGTGCATTTTTGGGTAAAATGACTAATGTCACTGCAAAGTAGAATTGGCGACGCAAAAAATAAGCCATAATATGGATTTTTAGGTGGAAAATTGAAAGGGTTATGATTTTTAAAAGGTAAGGAGGAAAAAACGAAAGTGCAAAAACGGAAAAACCCTGAGTCCTTAAGGGGTTAATCAACTTGTCAAGACGAGGTTGGACATTTTAGCAAGACAGTTTCACAGAAAGAAAATAAAGCTGCTAAAATGGCCCAGCCAATTACTTGACTTAAATCCCACTGAGAATCAATGAAAAGAACTGAAGCTTAAGAATCATATAGGAGGTCACTGAACCTTCAAGATTTGAAGACTGCTTGTGTGGAAGAATGGGCCAAAAGCACACACTAGAGCAATGCGTGCAAATAGTTTATCCATATAGGAGCTGTCATTACCAAAAAAAGGTTTTTGTACAAATACTAAATACATTTCAGTAATTGTGTTCAATACTTTTTCCCTATGTCATTTAACACTAATGTACATAACTTACTTTCTAGCTTATTTGTATGGATTACTTGGGTTGTTACCAACATATGGTGAAAATTTCATCTCAGTAGAGCACCTTTAGAAATATATTTGGTGAGAAAAATGTTCACTTATTTCACCTGTTGTATATCTTCATTACATTCACACACATAAAGGTTAAGTCAATCCAACAAACTCTTTCTTGGTGTATCACTAATTATATGTCAATGAGTGTAAGGGCATTTAAAAAAAAAAAAAACACATATAAGGTTGGGTTCACACCACGTCTTTGCAATACAGTTCCTGTATCAGTGTTACGCCGAGCGTTCCAGGTCCCCGCTCCTCCCCGGAGCGCTCACAGCGTTCTCCTGTTCGCAGCGCCCCGGTCAGACCCGCTGACCGGGTGCGCTGCGATAATGTCCCCAGCCGGGATGCGATTCGCGATGCGGGACGCGCCCGCTCGCGGTGTGCATCCCGACCCGCTTACCAGACTCGCTCCCCGTCTGTGCTGCCCCGGCGTGCGCGGCCCCGCTCCCTAGGGCGCGCGCGCGCCGGGTCTTTGCGATTTAAAGGGTCGGTGCGCCACTGATTGGCGCATGGGTTTTAATTAGTGTGTTCACCTGTGCACTTCCCTATATTACCTCACTTCCCCTGCACTTCCTTGCCGGATCTTGTTGCCATTGTGCCAGTGAAAGCGTTCCTTGTGTGTTCCTAGCCTGTGTTCCAGACCTCTTGCCGTTGCCCCTGACTACGATCCTTGCTGCCTGCCCTGACCTTCTGCTACATCCGACCCTGCTCTTGTCTAATCCCTTGTACCGCGCCTATCTCAGCAGTCAGAGAGGTTGAGCCGTTGCCGGTGGATACGACCTGATTGCTATCGCCGCTGCAAGTCCATCCCGCTTTGCGGCGGGCTCTGGTGAAAACCAGTAGCAACTTAGAACCGGTCCACCGACACGGTCCACGCCAATCCCTCTCTGACACAGAGGATCCACCTCCAGCCTGCCGAATCCTGACAATCAGGTTTTGAATTAAAAACGGATTCCTCAAAACCGAACTAAACTAAACAGAACTAAACTGTATCAAAACGTGTGTACAAATTTTAATCCGTATATGGTTGACAACCCTAGATGGTTTGAAAGAGGACGTCGGTTGCATCCGTTTTTTAAGAAAAAAAAGTATACGTTTTTAACTTTTCATTCCATTATGAATAAAGTTTCACTTGTTTGATTGAAATTCCAAGAAAAAAAACTGTGCAAAGCCAAAAACCATATGGTGAAAACCGGATGGAACCGTACGCACATACGGTTCTGTGCGGTTCCCATTGACTCCCATGTTTTAAAAAAAACTTATATGTTTCAATACGGTTTTTCACCTGGACCAAAAACCATGGTAGGCTAAGGTTTTGGGTACAGGCAAAAAACTGACAAAACAGTACAGGTTGCAAAATGGACACAACCTGATGCATCTTTTGGCATACGGTTTTCAATGGAGAGTCAATGCATATGGTTTTCAATACGGTTCCGTACGGTTTTCAAATTGAAAACATATATGGGAACTGTATTGCAAAAACGTGGTGTGAACCGAGCCTAACTGAAAAGTTTTTCACATCACGATTTTGCCATACAGTTTTGCATCAGTTTTTTTTTTTTTTTTGCAGAATGTATGCTTTAAAAGCTGACAAAACTGTATGCAAAGGTGTGCTCTGAAATGAAACTGCATTGTTCTCTGAAATGTAACTATGATTTAAAGCCGTATTGTGGTTTTTAATTTAGCGGTCCGGTTGCAACAGTTTTTGTAAAAAAAAATATATATTATACTTTTTTTGAAGCACGATCACGGGGATCCGATGAGACAAGATGGTGAACGGAGAGCTCATCACCTGCTTCAGGCCCTTCCAGCAATCCTATTGTACAGCCTGCCATTTTGGCAGACTATACAAGTAGACCGCCGATATTACTTTTCAGTGCTATGGCAATGCATAGCACTGAACAATAATAGAAATCAATATATTGCCAGAATAAGGGACCCCAGCCGATTTCAGTAGCTGGGGGCCTCCGCTTAAAGCTGGCAGCAGAGTCTATAGGGACATTTGAATGGTCCCCGGGAGTAAAGTGGTATGGATCCTTCTCCCCTCCCCCAGCAGCGTGAATGCGCTGTCGGGCTAGCCAGAGGGCCTACCTACCATTCCATGGTGTGCATAGCTCTGCAATTGATAGAGCCTTTCTGCACGGTCTGTCAAGCAAATGCACAGCACATACAGTAGATCAGTGTAGTTCAATTGTATTGATCTATATAAGGAATCAAATGATTACGTACTCATAAAAGTCTCCTGGGGGACCACCATAGTGTAAAAAAAGAAAAAAAAAATACACCACACACATTTTTGGAAATATTTTATTATATCTTTTCATGTGTCAACACTGAAGAAATTACATAATGCTACAATGTGAGTGCACAGCCAGTATAACAATGTCTAATGTTGTGTCCACTCAAAATAACTTCACACACAGTCTAAATCTTGGCAACAAAAGTAGGTACACCCCTAAGTGGAAATGTCCAAATTGGGCCCAATTAGCCTTTTTCTTTCCTTGTGACTTGTTAGTGTTACAAGGTCTCAGGTGTAAATGGAGAGCAGGTCTTAAAATTATTTAATTTAAGGTATCTTAAATTGTGTTATTGATTTTATACTCCCAATAATTGAAGTTTAACATGGTACCGCATGGCAAAGAACTCTTTGGGGATCTAAAAAATAATCTACATTAAAATGGCCTTGGTTATAAGTATATTGTCAAGACCCTAAAACTGAGCACTAACACTGTGGACAAAAGCATATAGCAGTCTCACAGTACGGGTTCCACTCAGAACAGGCATCAACCTGGTGGAGCAAAGAAGATGAGAGCATGTGTTCAGTGTCATATTCAGAGGTGGTCTTTGGCTAATAGACGTAAGAGTGCTGCCAGAAGTTGAAGGGCTGGGGGGTCAGCCAGTCAGTGCTCAGGCCATACTCCTAGCACTGCATCAAATTGCCCTACATGTCTGTTGTCCGAGAAGAACGCCTCTTCTAAAAATTATGCACAAGAAAGTCAACAAACAGTTTGCTGAAGAAAAGCAGACTAAGGACATGGATTACTGGAAATATGCCCTGTGGTCCGAAGAGACCAAGATAAAACTTCTTTGTACTCTTCACCCGGTTTCTGCCACACATGCTTGACACCATCTGAACCAAAGACAAGTGTGTCTTGCCTACAGTTAAAGGGGTTATCCTGGGAAAAACTATATATATATATATATATATATATATATATATATATATATATATATATATATCTCAATTGGTTCTAGAAAGTTAAACAAATTTGTAAATTACTTCTATTAAAAAATCTTAATCCTTTCAGTACTTATGAGCTTCTGAAGTTAAGGTTGTTCTTTTCTGTCTAAGTGCTCTCTGATGACACGTGTCTCCGGAACCGCCCAGTTTAGAAGCAAATCCCCATAGCAAACCTCTTCTAAACTGGGCAGTTCCCAAGACACGTGTCATCAGAGAGCACTTGACAACCTTAACTTCAGAAGCTCATAAGTACTGAAAGGATTAAGATTTTTTAATAGAAGTAATTTACAAATCTGTTTAACTTTCTGGAGCCAGTTGATATATTAAAAAAGTTTTTTCCTGGATAACCCCTTTAGGACCCAGCCATTTTACACCTTAGGACCTGCCCATTTTTTGCACATCTGACCACTGTCACTTTAAACATTAATAACTCTGGAATGCTTTTAGTTATCATTCTGATTCAGAGACAGTTTTTTCGTGACATATTCTACTTTAACATAGTGGTAAAATTTTGTGGTAACTTGCATCCTTTCTTGGTGAAAAATCCCAAAATTTGATGAAAAATTTGAAAATTTAGCATTTTTCTAACTTTGAAGCTCTCTGCTTGTAAGGAAAATGGATATTCCAAATAATTTTTTTTTATTCACATATACAATATGTCTACTTTATGTTTGCATCATAAAATTGATGTGTTTTTACTTTTGGAAGACACCAGAGGGCTTCAAAAGTTCAGCAGCAATTTTCCAATTTTTCTCAAAATTTCAAAAAATCACAAATTTTCAGGGACCAGTTCAGGTTTGAAGTGGATTTGAAGGGTCTTCATCTTAGAAATACCCCACAAATGACCCCATTATAAAAACTGCACGCCCCAAAGTATTCAAAATTACATTCAGTCAGCATTTTAACCCTTTAGGTGTTTCACAGGAATAGCAGCAAAGTGAAGGAGAAAATTCACAATTTTCATTTTTTACACTCGCATGTTCTTGTAGACCAAATTATTGAATTTTTACAAGGGGTAAAAAGGAGAAAATGTATAGTTATATTTTTAGCCCAATTTCTCTCGAGTAAGCACATACCTCATATGCCTATGTAAAGTGTTCGGCGGGCACAGTAGAGGGCTCAGAAGCGAAGGAGCGACAAGGGGATTTTGGAGAGTACGCTTTTCTGAAATGGTTTTTGGGGGGGCATGTTGCATTTAGGAAGCCTCTATGGTGCCAGAACAGCAAAAAAAAAAACACATGTCATACCATTTTGGAAACTAGACCCCTTGAGGAACGTAACAAGGAATAAAGTGAGCCTTAATACCCCACAGGTGTTTCACGACTTTTGCATATGTAAAAAAATAAAATAAAAATTTCACTAAAATGTGTGTTTCCCCCCAAATTTCACATTTTTGCAAGGGTTAATAGCAGAAAATACCCCCCCAAATTTGTAACCCCATCTCTTCTGAGTATGGAGGTACCCCATAAGTTGACCTGAAGTGCACTACGGGCGAACTACAATGCTCAGAAGAGAAGGAGTCATATTTGGCTTTTTGAGAGCAAATTTTGCTCGGGGGCAGGTCGCATTTAGGAAGCCCCTATGGTGCCAGGACAGCAAAAAAAAAAAACACATGGCATACCATTTTGGAAACTAGACCCTTTGAGGAACGTAGCAAGGAATAAAGTGAGCCTTAATACCCCACAGGGGTTTCACGACTTTTGCATACGTTAAAAAAAAAAACTAGACCCCTTGAGGAACGTAACAAGGGGTACAGTGAGCATTTACCCCCCACTGGTGTCTGTCAGATCTTTGGAACAGTGGGCTGTACAAAATTGTTTATTTGCACAGGCCTGACCAAAACCCTATTAAGCATCTGTGGGGCATCAGCTCTTGATGACATTATGGAGGATTGGAAGAGGACTCCAGTGGCAACCAATGAAACTTCATTGAACTCCATGCCCAAGAGGCTTAAGGCAGTGCTGAAAAAGACATGGACAGCAACATTAAACCCTGTTATTTAGGCTGTGCACTCACTACTTTGCCTTGTAGTCATTATTTTAGTGTTGTCACAACAAAAGATATTAATAAAATATTTATAAAAATGTAGGGGGTGTACACACTTATGTGAGATACTGAACATTAACCATTTCCACATTAAAAGGTTAACATCCCCTTTTCAAATGAAAAATATTTGACTATATATAAATATAATATAAATCTAATAAAAATAAACATAATTGGTATCGCTGCATGTGAAATTGTCCAAATTATCGAAATTTAAAACACTACTCCTCCCATTGGCGAATGGTGTGAATGCCCCCCCCCCCCAAAAAAAAAAAAAAAAAACAGTTAGCAAACCCCAGAATTGCATGTTTTTGTTGTTTTTTTAAATCACATGCTGTCCTTGAAAAAATGGAGCAAACAGTGAGCCCAGTCCAATTACCTAAAAATTAAAAAGTTATAAGGGTCAGAAAGTAGCATTTAAAAAAATTCTAACATGTTGAATTTTTTTTAACCCCTTAAGGACTCAGCATTTTTCCGTTTTTGCATTTTCATTTTTTCCTCATCACCTTCTAAAAATCATAGCGCTTTCAATTTTGGCTTATTTTTTGCGCCACCAATTCTACCTTGTAGTGACAGTCATTTTACCAAAAAATGCACAGCGAAATGGAAAAAAAATTCATTGTGCGACAAAATTGAAGAAAAAATTTCATTTTGTCACTTTTGGGGGCTTCCGTTTCTACACCGTGCATTTTTCAGTAAAAATGACACCTTATGTTTATTCTGTAGGTCCATACAGTTAAAATGATACCCTACTTATATAGGTTTGATTTTGTTGTACTTCTGAAAAAAATCATAACTACATGCAGGAAAATTCATACGTTTAAAATTGTCATCTTCTGACCCCTATAACTTTTTTATATTTCCGCGTATGGGCCGGTATGTGGGCTCCTTTTTTGCGCCGTGATCTGAAGTTTTTATCGGTACCATTTTTGCATTGATCAGACTTTTTGATGACTTTTTATAAAAAATTTTATGATATAAAAAGTGACCAAAAATACGCTATTTTGGACTTCGGAATTTTTTTGCGCGTGCGCCATTGACCGTGCGGTTTAATTAATTATATATTTTTATAGTTCGGACATTTATGCACGCGGCGATACCATGTATGTTTATTTTTATTTACACAGTTTTTTTATGGGAAAAGGGGGGTGATTCAAACTTTTATTAGGGAAGGGGTTAAATGACCTTTATTATTTATTATTTTTCCACTTTTTTTGCAGTGTTATAGCTCCCATAGGGACCTATAACACTGCACACACTGATCTTTTACCCTGATCCCTGCAAAGCCATAGCTTTGCATGAATCAGTGCATGAGTCCTAACTCTCATAGTGCAGCCTGGACACTGACAAGCACAGCGCATCTCCCTGCATGTCAATCAGACAGACAGAAGCGAGCGCTGTGCATGCTGCATGGCACACCACAGCTACATTGAACACTGCCTGCAGTGAGGAAGCTTTGAAAGAGGATTTTGAAGGAAATACTGGGCGGAAATGAAAAAGAAAAACTGCCGGGGGTAGGTAATGAAGAGGGCAACATACCAGCAGCATAATATAAAGCAATGGAGATGGTGGCAGGTACTCTTTCAACATGACAGGAACTATACAAATGGATATTGTTGTAATCACAACAACATAAAGAATAAAGCTAACATGTTAGCTTCACCGCACAAGTAACAGTGTAAGGATGTGTCCACACTGCGGAATCTCTGCTCGTTGAATTCAGCAGGCGGTGATTCTGCCTGGCGGCCGCCGCCGTGTGTTCTTCGGCACTAGGGCCGTGGGACACTGAGCCGTCACCATTGAGGGCTATGCAGTGCTCGCGGAATCTGTGCAAAGTATGAACATGTTCTTTCTTTGCACGGAACAGTTTCAGCAGCGGAATTGTCTGCCGCTGAAATTCCGCAGTGTGAACGGGTTTCGCGGAGATCCATTAACATTAATGTTAAGTTCAAACGCGGAATTCTGCAGTAATTCCATAGTATGAATGCACCCTAAATATAAAGCCCCTCCCCAAATTAGCAATATATATATATATATATATATATATATATATATATATTGTTTTTTCAATTTAATCTCACAAATCGCTTTTCCCAGTTTCAGAGCATATGTTATGGAAAAGTAAAGGAAGTCATTACAAAGTATAATTGGTCCCACAAAAAACATGCCTTCATATTGGAGTGTAGATGAAAAATCTAAATTTAGCATTATGACTATTAAAGGACAAGTGGGGAAAAAAAAAAAAGCAAACACAAAAATTGTTAAAATAATATATGTAACAGAAGGTCTGTTAGTTGTTTTGCGCTCCGACAACTGTTGAGAGCACTGTAGTAGGATGGGGTGAAAAAAATTAAGTGTAAACATACCTTGAATTATCTCAAGGACAGTAATAAATATAATTAAAAAATATATAAAATAAATAAGTAATGGTTTGCTGAGACCATGCTTCAAATAACTCCCCTCACAGGGCCCTTGTGTGAGGAATATTTTAATACAATTCACATACAATAAACATTGTGGATGAGGTAGTTACATGATAATGTCCAGAGCAGAAAGTAAAAAAATATATGAATTTGCCACTTTGGGAGGACTAAATTCCAGTTTTGAACTGTTTGGATTTTTGTAGGGGATGGATTTGGCTCTAGTAGGGCCTTGTATAAAATGGGGACATCTGCTACAGCCGACTCCATCCAATACTAATGACATCTTCGTGTACACTGTGAATTTTGTGGTTTCTGTTCTAATTTTAATTTTTAATGATCATTTGTAAAAAAAAATTTTCATCGTTATTTATTTTTGATTATTTCATCTTTATACGGATAATCTTCATTTTCTTTTTTGTATTTATTTTTATTTATTCATTTTTGTATTATTTCACTTCTAATATGATCATTCCATTTCTATTTTTATGCCTTTTTATGTATTTGTCACCTATTACTTTTGGTTTAAGTTATTGATATTGATAAACATATAAATGCCGTATTGTGTGAACAATTTATACTATTAGGTGTGAATAGAGGTCTACTTATAACATGAATGAATGTCGTTTCCCTATTCCTGTAATCCATATCTTCCTTTGGGGACTCCACTATTCATCCGCCAATTAAGACCGTGCAGTTATAAATACGATGAACTTTATTCCTTTTGTCAGCATAACTACTGAGGAAGAGGTCGAAAACTTTATGCCAAAGTACCCTGAAACGCATTTAGTTATATGCAGAAGACGCACTTCTATTTGTGTGGACTATCAGCTAATACTAGTCCGTGCTATTCCATGAATCTATCAGCCTCACCTATTTTGTGACCCATTTGCCGCTCCCACTTCTGCCGCTAACGTCAGATGCGGTTACCACGAGGGATTGAAATCTACCTGTACACACATACCCTAGGAGGTCCAGTGTGGCTTACATTGGGTCCGGTGCTGTCTGGACCAGCCGCAACAGTGCCTGCAAGCGCACCACGACCAGCCTGCGATCTGCGAGTGCCTGCCGGCACCATTCAATCAGCGAGAGGAGACAGGATTTGTGGTGAAGCTGGTAATATTGTACACTACCATTTAAAGTGACAGGATCGAATATTGCATTTCTAACAGTTCTTTGCATGGACAATTGTACCATTCAGTTCATTACCATTGTGCTTTGACCATTATTTTTGGTTAAATCATTGCCAGACTATTATTATAGCTATATAGTATTAATTATAAACAACTACAAAGCAGTCTATATACAAAAAATGTTTATTGTATGTGAATTGTATTAAAATATTCCTCACACAAGGGCCCTGTGAGGGGAATTTATTTGCATTTTTATACTATTTATAATAAACTATTTTCATTGTTATTTGAAGCATGGTCTCAGCAAACCATTATTTTTTATTTTATATATTTTTAATTATAATATTTATTACTGTCCTTGAGGTTTGGGCTATCCCCTCTCTTTTTTCACATAATTTTATTTATTCCAATACACCTTGGGTATAGGTGTCTGCCCAACCAAACTTGGCCAGTGATTAATTGTGAGCTGCACCATTCTCTATACCTTGAATTACACTCATGCAATCTGCATGATCCAAAAAAGAATGAATAAAAAAATGTGCAAAGAAATCTCTGCATTAAGTGCTTTCCCAGTCCCCCTCAGATCTGAGTGGCAGCTCTAGGGTCCAAACAGAAGGCTGCTAGAGCCATCACTCAGCTTTCAGAGGTCATTTTAAAACCATTTGTAAAATGAACTTCATTTTGTCTCAACTTATACATTTATGTGGTTTTAAAGAACATTAGACTTGATTCAAAATATGAATACACTACTGCTCTCTAAAGCTATTTAAGCATTGTTTTCTATATTTTATTTCTGTTTTTATACTAGATCAGAAGAATTGCCACAGGCATAAAATGCACTCTATTCAAGTCACTTTGCAAGTGACTTGTATGCTTCAAATAACTAATGCCTGGAGATACATTCATGTCATATTCACTTCTGGTTTGCATAATTTGACACACTATGCTCTGCGGTGACCGTATGTAAATGGAAAAAAAAAAAACACAATGTGCAGTACATACAAGCATTTCTTTATTTTAATGATTTTACAGCAATCTGTAGAGCAGCTGAACTCCCATACATCACATGACAAACAATTAGGTTAGATTCACATTACAGAATTTCTCTGGCCAGAGATTCCGAGTGCGGCCAGTGCTGACTGAATCAGCCGGCACCATTACCGTGCGGACATTGCCATCCTCAAAGACGGCAATGTCTGTGGAGCAGATTCTGTCTGAAGAATGAAGAAGACCATTCTTTTGGCCGCAGAATTTCAGTGGCAGAACATCCTTCGCTTAAATTCTATAGTGTATACTGTGAAGTGGAATCCCATTGCCGACAATGGGATTCTGATGCACCAGATTTTTCTACCAAAAATTTAAAGCGGAATTCTGAATCGTGAACCTAGCCTTATAGTCAGAATACCACAACAGTGGCCTCAGTAAAGAGTTGTGAAAGAATATTAGAATGTCAACGTAACTGTCTCCAGGGCCACCATCTGAAATATTCAGACACCTGAGCTTTCCCACTCACCGTATAGTATCCTACCCTATTGTGCACATTTAGGGGTAGGTTTATCAAAACCTGTGTTAACTAGAGGAAGACGCCTCATGTGCAGGATCAGCAGATCTTGTTAGTGGGGGTGGGGGATGGTAATTCCCAGGCCGCTTACCAAAGTTGGTTGTGCGCCCACACACAACAAGGTAAAATGTAGAATGAATATAAGTGAAGGTCCACTGCAGCCCTCCTGGGTAGAAGTAGAATCAAAACAGGATGACCGTGAGTTCAGGAGTTAGTCTGGCGCAGAGAGGAACCATCAGGGAGCCAAATAAAATCAATGGATTTTTTAAATGCAACGCGTTTCGCGTTTATTTGGCTCCCTGATGGTTCCTCTCTGCGCCGGACTAACTCCTGAACTCACGGTCATCCTGTTTTAAAACCTGCGTTAAGGAAGAGTGGCACAGTTTCCCATAGCAACCAATTAGATAGCTTCTTTCATTTCTCACAGGCCTCTTTAAAAATGAAAGAAGCGATCTGATTCATTGCTATAGGCAACCGCACCACTCTTCCTCTACACAGGTTTTAATAAAACTCCCCCATAGTCTTTTATGTTTTAAATATCTGCTAACCATTTTAAACTAACATCTGACAACTATAAATTAAGCAGTAAGTGTAAAGAAACTGTATTATGACCTTCATAGCAGACTTTCCAGAGCAGAGAACAGGTCTCTTTTTAGATCCATTACAATAAGGTCTGGGTGGAATTCTAACCAAGAGTGCAGGGCTGTAGCTCCCATAAGGCGATTGAGGCAATTCAGGCACACTTCTGGCCAGAGATGTCTGGCACACATTACACTGGGCAGTGATTCTCAATCAATCTGCTGGTTAAAGATGACACCGAAATTTTGTTGAATTTTCCACCCCTGCCTGAGCACCTGTGACCCACTCACAGCGCGCCAGGGTCTGCGATGCTGTAAGTGAGTCAAGGTGCGCAGGCCGGGTGGAAGACAAGTCTATGCGCACTGCTGGGACGGGATGCTGCCGCTCTGGAGTATTCTCCTCCTCCTGTGGAGCATCTGTGGACTCCACACTCCACCAGTCACTCTCACTCACATGCAGCAGACACTTCTTGCTTGCAGGGTGTGAGCCGCGAGGACATGATCGTCATCAAAACTGCCCAGAGATCCTGTCCCCGCCGCTCACACACTAAAAGTATGAAGAGAGGGAGAGAGCTGCTCCTGGGAACGTGGGTTAGGTAAGTAGAATTGTTTTTTTTTTTTTTTTTTTTTTTACTTTTTACTATGGTACAGGGAGCATTATTAAAGCTTGGGGGCACAGGATAGGGGGCATTATATGTGAGGGGCACAGAACAGAAGGCATTATAGGTGAGGGGCACAAAACATGGTCAATTATGTGAGGAGCACTGAACAGGGGGCATTTTATGTGAGGGGCACAGCACAGGCGGGGCTTATATATGTGAGGGGCACAGGACAGGGGGCATTATATGTGAGGGCCACAGGACAGGGGGCATTTTATGTGAGGGGCACAGGACAGGGGGCATTTTATGTGAGGGGCACAGGACAGGGGGCATTTTATGTGAGGGGCACTGGACAGGGGGCATTTTATGTGAGGGGCACAGGACGGGGCATTATATGTGAGGGGCACAAGACGGGGGTCATTATATGTGAGGGGCGCAGGGCAGGGGGCATTATATATGCGGGGAACATGACAGGTGGCATTATATGTGAGGGGCATAGAACGGGGGGCAATATATGTGAGGGGCACAGGGTTATGTGGGGGGCCATTATTATATTTTATATGTGGGGGCACAGAATGGGACATTACTATATGAATATATTATAAGGAAATTCTGAGGTGGTATGGTTTTATGGGCCACAATGTATTACAGTATTGTATTCAGAGGGTGCACTGTACGGCAAGGTTATATTTAAAGGGTACGGTGTGTGGTAGTATTATATTCAGAGGAACTGTGTATGGCAGGTTTATATTCAGAGAACGCAGTGTGTGGTAGTATTATATTCAGAGAACAAGGTGTGGCAGTATTATATTGAGAGAGCGCAATGTGTGGCAATATTATATTCAGAGGGTACGGTGTGTGGTACTATTATATTCAGAAAGTGCAGTGTGGGGTAGTATGGCACATAGTCTGGCACAGTTATAATAGTTATTATTTTCATATAGAAGATCTGAATTGACAAAGTGAGAAGCCAATGTCATTTGGGCGTCACTTCTGCAAAGAGAAGATCTGGAAAAAGTCCCGGCGGTATGTACCATCTGAATTAGATAACGGAAGACTGTAGAGAAGACGTCACCTGTAATCACTGATATCATTATGTATTCTGCCTCACTTTGTCCCATCAGAGCTGTAGTCACTTGTATGTTGAACAGTTATGATGGATGAAACTACAACTCCCAGCATACCCTCACCACTGCTTAGGTCATACTGGGAGCTGTAGTTTAACATACTAAAAACTTATTTAGTGCTGTCCCATTCTGTGGCAATTGGTATATTTGTTTATTATACTGGAAATAATTTCCACAATGCGCTACACCACAAGCGTGTTGTACAGCAGGCTGAAAAATAACTTTTTTTGTGGGGGGAACACACCATTTTTACCACACTGGTGACACAAACCCTAGCATCGCCACTGCTCATACTCAGTATCCTCTGGGTTCTGTAGGCAACGCCTTATTGTCTTCAAAATACTCTGACTCGACTCTGGATCCGCCATTGGCTTCAGGTACTTTACCCCCACCCTTCTGTCACTCATCTACATGCCTTGTTACCCCACTGTCACACCTCTGCAGCCTTCTGTTACCTATGTACACCCCTCTGTCAACCCTCACTACCCCATGTCACCCCTGTAGACTCGTGTCACCCAAGTACACCCCTCTGTCACCCCTGTACACCCCTCTTCACCCATGTCTCCTATGTACACCCCTCAGTCACCCCTTTACATCCATGTCTCCCATGTACACCCTCTGTCACCTCTCTACACCCATCAACCATGTACACCCACCCCTCCGTTACTCCTGTACATCTCTCTGTCACCCATGTACACCACTGTGTCACTCCTGTACACCTATACACCCCTGTACTCTTCTACACCTGTAAAAGAAAAACTGAAGGCATTGTGTGTGGGTGAGACTGGAGGCATTGTGTGTGGGTGAGACTGGAGGCATTGTATGTGGGGAAGGCTTGAGGCATTGTATGTGGGGAAGGCTTGAGGCATTTTGGTAAGGCAGGAGGGATTATGCATTTGTGTGAGGTGGGGCTGAAGGAATTCTGGGGGGGGGGGCTGGAGGCATTTGAGTAAGGCTGGAAACATTCTGTGTTGTAGGGAAGCTGGTGGCATTTGTGTAGAAAAGGGAAGGATAATGCTGGAAAAGTGCAGAGTCTAATATGTTTGTGCTGCAGGTTTTGTGCTGAAGAGTTTTGGCTGGAAGTGATCATGATGTCCTGGGCCAGATGGGGAAGAAAAGAACAAGAGAACGACACCGGGGGGCGCAATCTACTGTCCTCGCCTCAGGCGCAAAAGGAGCTACCTACAGCTCTGCAAGAATGGCATATTGGTGTTTAGTATCATAAAGGAAAATGGAGTGCCAAAGCTGCAAAAAGTGCTCAGTAATGCATCATGTGCCCCACTAAAAATAGTGTGCTCTGACTCACTGACTGAGTCTCACACATAAGTCAGAGAAGGTGCAATGCAAACAACATAAAAAGAGAGTGTATTTTTTATACTGGCATAACCTCAGGGTTAATATATATTTGCTTAGTATTGTAAAATATAAAGTGCAATAAAAATTATTTTGTTTTAATGCTCTGTTTCCATTGTACCAAGTACAGCATTGGAAATTTGTCCAATGCACATGCTGCTGACCATCTGCCACTGACCTCCATAAAAAGAGATAAAGATTTTATATAAAGGCTGCCCTTGTATTGGAAATCAGTGGTAGGTTTGTAGGATATTTTTGCAAATTAAAAAAAAGTGTTGCAAGTACACCAATACCTCCATGCCCAGATGTATATCAAAGGGGACACTTTTTGTCATGCCTACAGCGCATAGAAGTCTATAGATAGGTTCAATTCCTCACATTTAAAGGGGTACTCCGGTGGAAAACTTTTTTTTTTTTAAATGAACTGGTGCCAGAAAGTTAAACAGATTAAAAAATCTTAATCCTTTTAGTACATTTTAGCAGCTGTATTCTACAGAGAAAATTATTTTTTGTCTTGTCCACAGTGCTCTCTGCTGACGCTCTTTTTATTATAAATATATAAAAACTTAACAAAACAGAAAAACAGGCTTAACTAGCAATAACAAAACACAACACAACAAAACCTGCCTAACTGGCCAGCCCAACTTAACTAAACTAACTAAACACATAACATTATACCTACATATAAATTATCAAAAATACTATCACACACACATACCCACACATTCTTTACATAAACATAAAAATAGCTTTACTTAGCTTTAACTAAAAACAACCAGACTTGGTAAAACTCAACCACACATTACATTCACAACTAACCCACCCCAAAAACCCCACCACCACCACCCTTTTATTTTTTTATTTTTTTATTTATTTTTTATTATATATGTTTTTTTAATATATTTTTTTTATTTTTTATTATTATTTTTTTTTTACTAAAATTACATTTTTTCCCTCACATATATACACATATACATATATATATACATACATACACATACATATACACACCCTTTTTTTAATCTACACTACCATAATACAACCAATATTAAATTAAAGTAATATAAAAATGCTAACTAAATCTGATCCGACTGCCTATCCCCATCCCCTCAAATAAGATAACCAATCCATACTATATAATAATATATACAATACGAATATAAAAACACAAATACATAACCTAAATGCAAATACATACCTAAACTATATACACCAACAAACCAAAATATACACCTACAAAACACATGACATCCTACACTAGACTAACCCATTACCCACACAACCACCCACATTGACATGGGTCAGAGTCCATAGTCCATGGATATCGAGTCCAGTCCACAACTGACCCATGCCAGCCCCTCCAAACATCCACCAACCCACCAATTCCCCCACCCAACCTAATCTATACCCAAAACCAACTATGCAAATACAACTTCATAACATAACATATACAAAACAATACAACCCACCTTAGGCCCAAGTTCGGTCGCCTGTAAGCCCTTTATGCAATCCATATTCTGAAAACAAAACAAAAAGACTAGGGTGTACATGCATAGCCCACCACCAGGAAGAAGGATGGCAATCCTGATGTTACTTTATAAACTCTCTCCACTAACTTTTCCCTATGACTCACCCTACTGTTATCCCTTCAACAAACTGACCCTGCACTCACCCTCTCTCTGTCCCTACATTGCTATCCCTAACCAGAAAAAGGGGTACTCTACCCAAGAGGTCTAGTACCTAGGGCACATCAAATGAAAAACCTCTCCACAGGAGAGAAGCCCTGCTGGTACCAAGACTGCCATACTCCAAAGACCTGATCTTCCCGAGGTCACCGGTGATGTTCCTACAGACCTCCACCTCGGAGAGGACTTTCCGCTGTGTAGATACTAGACACCGTGCGTTCCACGTGTAGTACCTAACTACTAAGCTGACTACAAATAAAGTGCCCCGGTCTCGGCCACCCAGGTTCCTGAATGCCCCATAAGCCCACTCCGGATAGGTAAGGCCGGCAAGTTGACTCAAGCCAATGGAAGCGCCCACCCGGTTGTAGACCCCTATATTAAAGGGACAATGAAGCAGGAAGTGGTCCATGCTTTCCAGCATGTCCTCGCACTCTTCTCTGGGACATCCCCGGTCATCAGAGCTCCTACACTTCAAATTGTCCCTCACATATAGCTTCCCCTGAAAGCAGCGCCAGGCCAAGTCCCAAAACTTCTGGGGGATCCTTTTCATGTTTAAAAGGTACAACCCCACCCTCAGATCCCGACCTGGGCAGTCCCTGAGCGCCAGAGGCTTCTGGAAGTGGGTCAACAGAACCCGTTTGTCAAGGAACTGCCTTGACTGGGTCCTGATCTCCCACACTCCCAGACCCCACCGACGTATCGCCTTCAGAATTGGGGTAGCATAAGCCGGAAGATATCAGTGTGGCGTACGGAGGTCCTTCACTTGCCCTCCTGTCTCCCATTCCTGGAAGAAAGGCCGAAACCATTCCCTGCAGGAGATTACCCACGGAGGAGCCCTCTCTGACCAGAGGTTTGAGATGTTAGCTTTCAAGAAGGTGTTTGTTAAGAACACCACAGGATTTACCTCGTGCGGTACGTAACCTCCCTCTTGACTAGGTTCATCCTGTTCCCCATAACAGTTGGAAAAACAGGCTGTAGATCCTAGTGTAGTAAGCCTCTGGCAAGATACATACGCTGCCCAGATAGATAAACAAGGGGAGCAGGTACGATTTGATCAGGTGTACCCTTTCCCTGAGGGTCATAGACCAACCTTTCCATTGGTCCACCTTCTGAGCGGCATCCTGGAGCTTACCATCCCAGTTTTTGGTGGGATAATCATCCTGGCCGAAAGTGATGCCCAAAACTTTTGCTGACTCTTGGGGCCCTGGAAGGGTGTCCGGGAGATCAAACATGGGATCTCCCCCTCCCAGCCAGAGACTCTCACACTTATCCCGGTTGATCTTAGAACCGGATGCCTCAGAGTAGCGGTCCACTTCCGACATCACCACATCGACCTCCTCTCTCTCTCTCGAGGACACGAAAATGGTGACATCATCAGCGTATGCCACCACTCTCTGGGCGACATCCAGCTCCGCCAGACTCATCCCGACTCCCGCCAACGGCCCACAATCTACCCTCCGGACGAAGGGATCAATCGCAAACACGTATAAAAGCGGGCTCAAAGGACAACCCTGACGGACTCCGGACCCCACCTCAAAAGAGCGGCCAGACCAACCGTTCACAAGCGGGAAACTCTCTGCCCCTGCATACAAGATCTTAAGCCAATTAACAAAAGTACTTGGTAAGCCATATCTCAGTAGGACGGACCAGAGGTAGTCATGGTTCACCCGATCAAATGCTTTGGCCTGATCCAAGGACAGCATGTACCCCTTCCAGAGACCCGCACTACTCCGCTCCACTGCCTCCCTGACACTGAGGACAGCACTTAAGGTGCCTCGGCCTGGAACAGAGCAGTGCTGAGCCCCCGAAAGGAGCCGGGGTGCAAACTTCACCAGCCGATTAAACAGTATCTTGGCCAGAAGCTTCCTGTCCGTATTGAGAAGAGCTATGGGCCTCCAATTCTCAATCCGGCTAGGATCTTTACCCTTTGACAGGAGAATCAGGGCGGACCTCCTCATTGACTTGGGCAGAGTGCCCGAGGAGAGACACTCATTGAATACCTCAGTCAAGAGGGGAGCTAAAGACTCCTTAATGGTCCTGTACCACTCGGATGTTAAGCCATCCGGACCTGGCGACTTCTTAGGGGCAAGCCCCTCGATCGCCAGTCTCACTTCCTCTTCCCTGATTTCTTCTGCCAAAACATCAAGAGAGGGGTCTACCCCTGGCTCAGGAAAGGTTTCAGCCAGGAAAACCGACATCCTGTCTCGATCTAGATCCTTCCTTCCCAAGAGGTGCGAGTAGAAGGATCTGACGACTTCCAAGATCCCAGATCTGGACCGATTCAGAGATCCTGTACTATCGATCAGTCCTGAAATGACTTTACTACTCACTGACATCTTAGTTTCTGTAAGGGTCGGGCGAGCGGTACTTCCCGAAATCCCTCTCAAAAACCAAAGATGCGTGCCTATCGTACTGACACCTCATCAGCAAGGATTTCACTCTGGAGATATCCTCTCGGCTACCTCCAGTCGAGATGAGAAGCTCGAGTTTCCTCCTCAGACCCTGATACAAGCGATACCTGTTCAGGGACCTGAGGCTCGAGAGCTGGCGGAAGAACCCCGCAACCCGCTTCTTGAATATCTCCCACCATTCCAGCTTATTACTACAAAGATCCAGTAAAGGTACCTGACTCTGAAGAAAATCCTCAAAGGACTGTCTTACCTCCGCTTCCACCAGAATTCAGCTTCCAATAACCTTTACCCATCCGGGGGGTCTCTGAAACATTCAGGGAAAACAAAATCATACAGTGATCGGAGAACTCCACCTCAACCACGGACACTGCGGAAGAGACGGCTTCCTCCTTTAAATAAAACCTATCTATTCTAGACCTGCGGCTACCTTGATGATAGGTGAAACCCGCGTGGCCCAAGGGGCTCCGGATGTGGGCGTCCTCTAGGCGAGCTTCTCTAGTTATGCTAATTAGTGCCACACTATCGCAAGTCAGTGGACCATTGGAGCCTCTCCTATTCTGGGACCTCGTGACATTATTGAAGTCCCCTCCAAAGATCACCTGCCGACTCGTAAAAAGAAAGGGCTTAATCCTCATAAAGAGATCTTTACGGCCCCGCTTAGTTTGCGGAGCGTAGATGTTAATGAGCCGGAGCTCTTGTCCCTTCATGAAGACATCAATGATCAAGCACCTCCACATTTCTAGCTCAATAACCCATCTGCATTCAACAGGAGCGGAAAAAAGACCGCCACCCCACTATACGGCTCAGCCGCAAGAGACCAGTGGGAGGGACCGCGCCTCCACTCTCTCCTGGCTTTTGCCAGAGAGGCAAGATCTGACAACCTGGTCTCTTGTAAAAAGAAAATGTCGGCTTCAACACGGCCGAGAAAATCAAAGGCTGCAAATCTAGCCGTATCCGACTTTATACTGGCACAGTTAATAGATGCCAGCATCAGTGGGGTGAGTGCCGCCATCATGGGTGATTGAGTTAGATGGCCTCACCCCTTAAACCTTCTTCCTCTCCTTCCCTCCACCCCCATCGGAATCAGAGGAAGACCCTTTACTTCTTTTTAAACTCTGGGACATATCCATCCCAGGATCTTTACCTCCGGCACCTGGTGTTACCTCTCCCCCTGAGGAAACTACCCCCGAGGAAGGAGGCTCGGTACTTCCTGGAGGCCGCACTGCCTCCTGACCCTCGAGAAGAGGAGGGGAGATGGTATCCCCGAGGGCCTCATATCGATTCGAAAGGACGATCAGAGGGTCAGAGACTGAGTTGTTCCTTCTATGGTCTGAGGCTACAATTGAAGAGGAGGACGGCGCCACCTTACTCTTACACTTCTTCCTCCTCTTCTTTTTCTGGCCATCATTTACTGTCTGCCCCTCCTTCTCCTCCTCATCCACAGTTTCGGATTCAGAGGTATGACTGGAGGAAGGAGCATCTTGACCTTCTTCCCTACGCAGTCTCCCTATCTCCTCGTCCAGTTTGACCTCACCCAAAGCCTCAGAGTTATTCTGACCTCCTTCTGAGCCAGTGTCTGGAGTGGGACCCCGAGCTACCCCTGGCACCTGGGCATTCTCAAGGGCCCTCTCCAACCTGCGCTTCTCCTCTCGCCTCCGCATAGAGGGGGTCTTATGTTTTTCCTTCACTGGCTTTGGTGCCCCCTTTCCTCCACTGGTCCCCTCCCCCGCCGGGGCAACTGTTAGGCTTTCCCCAGATGGGGCGGTCACAGCATTAGAGAACGAGCGTGGACACGGGCTGAACGGGTGACCTAAGTCACCACACAAGTTACACCGAATCTGCCCACAGGTGGCCGCCAGGTGATCCACCCCACAGCAGAGGGCGCATATCTGCTGAGTGCAGTTGGCACTAAAGTGGTTTGGGTCACCACACCTGTGACACAGCTTCGGCTGCCCCTGGTAGAAGATCTGAATCCTGTCGCGTCCCAGGAAGGCGGCCGAAGGAATGTGGGTGACCGTGTTCCCGGAACGCCTGAGACGGACGGAAAACGTCCAGGCCCCAGACTATATATTGTGGTCATCAAAGTTTTTCCGGGGGATGTCCGTCACCTCCCCGTACCTGCCCAGCCAGGTCATAATGTCATAACAAGAAAGTGACTCGTTACGGGTCAAAACGGTCACTTTCTTTACCATACTCTGGCGAGATACCGCTTTTACAGCGAAATCTCGCCATCCGGGCTCGTTTTTCACCAGCTCATAATTAGACCAGAAGAGATCTAGTCCCTCCGGCCTAACAAAGCTGACGTCAAACTCAGAGGAGCCGAAAGGGTGGATCAGGGCAAAGATGTCCCTAGCCCTGAAACCAATCTGGAAGAGAAGCTCCACCACCTTGCCCCTTTGGGGGCACACATCTTCGCCTTTCCAGACCAGACGGGCCACATTCCTGCGACCTACCTCCTGCCCGGGTGTCTGTAGGGACCATACAGTCTCCCCATTTCTCTGCCGGAATGCTCCCAGACCATGTCTCTCCACCCAGAAAGATAGGTCCATCTCCTTTCCCTCTACCTGGAGCGTCCTTTCTCCTCTCTTTAGTGCCTCCATGAGGCGCCGTTGCAACTGACCGTCACCAGATACAGGAGGTAAAGATCCCACTGAACCCCCGGCCGCCACGCTGGCATAACTCCTGGCGACCGAGGGGGCAGCCGGACCAGACCCTGTCCCTACGGCCCCACCTAAACCACCTGCACTGCCACAAACGTCACTATTATACACACCACTACTACTCCTCTCATTCACTCCACTATCACTCCTCCCATCTGCACCACTCCCACTCATTCCACTACCACCCCGCCCATTCACTCCACTACCACTCCTCCCATCCGCACCACCACCACTCCTCCCATTCAATCCACCACCACCACTCACTCCACTACCACTCCTCCCATCTGCATCACTGCCACCCCGCCCATTCACTCCACTACCACTCCTCCCATCTGCACCACAACCACTCCTCCTATTCACTCCATTACCACTCCTCACATTCACTCCACCATCACTCCCACATACACTCCTTTCATCCACAGCACTACTACTCCCATCATTCACACACCATGTAGTGACATTGCTTTTGGTTTTATTTGCAGTGTTTTTGGGATCAGCCGCTGCTTCACCCACTACCTCTGGGCTGGCCAGGACGTGCTTTAGCTGGATCTCTGTCGGAGATGCTGATTCCTCCTCCATGTGGGATGTCACCGCAGACATCACATCCCGAGGCCGAGGCTGCCCCTCCAAGCGCACCTCTGCCCCTCCACCTGCCACTGACTTGCAGGGACCCTCCTCCCTCACAGGGGAAATCCCTACAGCGTCCATGCCACACACTGCGCCTGACTGCACGGGATCAGCAGCGGGTCCCGGTGCCTGGACACTCCCCCCCCCCTCTCAGGGGAGTGCCCTGCAGAGCTGATAACAATGCCAGGGACACCCACCATTAACCCATCCTGCTCTTCCCTAACAGCAGGATGCGTGACTGTAGCACCCACGGCCATGTTGGATGCAGCACTGTACCCCCCGTGCTGGTCCCGTTCCACAGCAGAAACTGGATCTGGCAGGGTGGGGGGCCCAGCAGTCTGAACCAACTTCTCAGGTGGCCCAGACTGCTGGATAGGGGAGAAAACAAACATGACTTGCTCCTCAGCCTTTTTCTTCCTCCTGTTCTTTTTCTTCTTCTGGCTCTCCTCAGGGCCCAGGTCCTGGCCAAAACTGAAATTTTCCAGACGGGTGGGTGACTCCTGCATCACTATGGCCCGCAGGAGCCCCCCACCGACTGGGCCGCTGTCACCGCCATCACTACTGTCGCTTTCCTCTGAGGTGGTTGGTAAGGCGACTTGGGCAGGGTTAATATATTCTGCACTTGGGGTGACAGAGGTCTTAGGGGTACACGGGGTATCACACACATCCCCCTCACTCTCATCACCCTCACTGCCACCATCTCCCTCACCACCTTCCTCCATCTTCTCCTCTGTATCACACAGGTGTTCTTCCTCCCCCTGGCTATCCTCTTCCTCCTTCACAGGGGTCCGCATGACTTCAGATCCTCCCTTAACACTTTCAGCTTCTTTCCCAGCTGTTCGTATTCCACCAGCTTTGCCTGCATGCGGGATCCAAACGTGGCAAGCGACTCCCTGGGTCCCTTCACCCCCCATTGCTGGGGTTCCGTAACATTAGAAACAGTCCCTGAAGACACAACAGTTATCTTCCTACCGTATGCCTTGCGGTTTCCAGCGATGGACGGGGGAGTGGGCTCCACATTACTGCGGAGACTGCTGGATCTTCTGACCCCGTCCTTGGAATCGGCCGTAACTCTCTCACTCCCACCCCCCGCCGGCCTAGTACGGGAGGTGGAAGGCCGTGGGTCCATAGCAGGAGGCTCTTCCCAGGAGTCTGCCACCCTTCTGGGGAAAAGGTTGCTGGAAAAAACTCCTTCTCTCCTCTTTCTCTGGAACACTCTGGAAGTGAGACACACCCAACAGCTGCTGTGTTCCACAGGAAGTGCTCTCTGCTGACACCTCTGTCCGTGTCTGGAACTGTCCAGAGAAGCATAGGTTTGCTATGGGGATTTTCTCCTGCTCTGGTCAGTTCCTAATACGGGCATCAGGTGTCAGCAGAGAGCACTGTGGACAACACAAAAAAAGAAATTAAAAAAATAAAGATTTTCCTCTGTAGCATACAGCTGCTAAACAGTAGGACTAAGATTTTTTATTAGAAGTCATTTACAAATCTGGTTAACTTTCTGGCACCAGTTCATAAAAAATAAAAAGAAGGTTTCCACCGGACTACCCCTTTAACAAATTAAGGACAAAGGACGTACTCCTACGCCCCCGTTTCCGAGTCCTTAAGGACCGAGGACGTAGGAGTACGTCCTGTCCATTCCCGGCCCCCCACCGCTAGCCGGAGGGGAGCCGGTGCCCCATAACTGCTGAAATCGTTCAGCAGGCATCGCGGCATATCGCCCAGGGGGGTCATTATGCCCCCCCATGTCGGCGATGGCCGCAGATCGCTGGACAATTCAGTCCAGCGATCTGCGGCGATTCCGGGTCAATCGGGTCTCCAGTGACCCGGAATTACTGTCTGATCGGGGCAGTCAGAGACGGCCCCGCACAGCCATAGACAGCAGGGGTGAGGTGGCACTGGTGCCACCTCACGATCGCCCTGATTCGTTGGCCGGTTTCCCGGCCGACCAATCAGGGCGCCTGCTGCGGGTGTCACTCCTGCAACCCGCTCCGCCCCTCTTCCGGAGGACGTGAGCGGGTGCAGGACGTGCACCCCGGGTGCTGGGGACCCCGATCCCCGGCGTGAATGTTGGGATCGGGGCCCCAGGAGTAGCGGTGGCGGCAGCGGGACTGACCTGCGCGCGGTGGATCGTTAGAGGTGAGTGACAGCCTCCTGCTGTTGCTTAGCAACAGCTCCCAGCATGCAAAAAGGGCATGCTGGGAGCTGTAGTTATGCAACAGGAGGAGGCAGACCACCACAACTCCCAGCATTCCCTTATGGGCATGCTGGGACTTATGGTTTTGCAACAGCTGGAGGCACATTTTTTCTATGGAAAAGTGTATCTTCAGCTGTTGTATAACTACAACTCCCAGCTTGCACAATCAGCTAAAGTGCATGCTGGGAGTTGTAGTGGTGCATCTGGTGGTTGCATAACTACAACTCCCAGCATGACCGTTGGCTGTCGGTGACTGCTGAGCGTTGTAGTTTTGAAGGCACACTGAGTTAAGTAGCAAACAAGTGTGTCTCCAGCTGTTGCATAACTACAATCCCCAGCATCCCCAGCCAAAGTAGTATGCCCCCAGCTGTTGCATAACTACAAGACCCAGCATGCCCTTCCGCTGTCCGTACATGCTGGGGGTTGTAGCTTTTGCAACAGCTGAAGGCACACTGATTGCAAAACACTGAGTTTGTTACCAAACTCTGTGTTTCACAACCAGTGTGCCTCCAGCTGTTGCAAAACTACAACTCCCAGCATGCACTTATAGACCCTACATGCTGGGAGTTGTAGTTTTGCAACAGCTGGATGTTCCCCCATCCCCAATGTGAACGTACAGGGTACACTCACATGGGCAGAGGTTTACAGTAAGTATCCGGCTTCAAGTTTGTGTTGCGGCAAATTTTCTGCCGCAGCTCAAACTGCCAGCGAGAAACTACTGTGAACCCCCGCCCGTGCGACTGTACCCTAAAAACACTACACTACCAAAAAATAAAATAAAAAGTAAAAAAACACTACATATACACATACCCCTACACAGCCCCCCTCCCCAATAAAAATGAAAAACGTCTGGTACGCCACTGTTTCCAAAACGGAGCCTCCAGCTGTTGCAAAACAACTACTCCCAGTATTGCCAGATAGCCGTTGACTGTCCAGGCATGCTGGGAGTTTTACAACAGCTGGAGGCACCCTGTTTGGGAATCACTGGCGTAGAATACCCCTATGTCCACCCCTATGCAAGTCCCTAATTAAGGCCTCAAATGCGCATGGCGCTCTCACTTTGGGGCCCTGTCGTCTTTCAAGGCAACAGTTTAGGGTCACATATGGGGTATCGCCGTACTCGGGAGAAATTGAGCTTCACATTTTGGGGGGTATTTTCTGCTATTACCCTTTTTAAAAATGTAAAATTTTTGGGAAACCAAGCATTTTAGGTAAAATTTTTTTTAATTTTTTTTACATATGCAAAAGTCGTGAATCACCTGTGGGGTATTAAGGTTCACATTACCCCTTGTTACGTTCCCCGAGGGGTCTAGTTTCCAAAATGGTATGCCATGTGTTTTTTTTTGCTGTTCTGGCACCATAGGGGCTTCCTAAATGCGGCATGCCCCCAGAGCAAAATTTGCTTTCAAAAAGCCAAATGTGACTCCTCCTCTTCTGAGACCTGTAGTGCGCCAGCAGAGCACTTTTCGTCCCCATATGGGGTGTTTTCTGAATCGGGAGAAATTGGGCTTTAAATTTTGGGTGCTATTTTCAGCTATTACCCTTTAAAAAAATGTAAAAATTTTGGGAAACCAAGCATTTTAGGTAAAATTTTTTTTTTTTTTTACATATGCTAAAGTCGTGAAACACTTGTAGGGTATTAAGGTTCACATTACCCCTTGTTACGTTCCCCGAGGGGTCTAGTTTCCCAAGTGGTATGCCATGTGTTTTTTTTTTTTGCTGTCCTGGCACCATAGGGGCTTCCTAAAGGTGACATGCCCCCCAAAAACCATTTGTCGCTCCTTCCCTTCTGAGCCCCCTACTGCGCCCGCCGAACACTTTACATAGACATATGAGGTATGTCCTTACTCGAGAGAAATTGGGTTTCAAATCCAAGTAAAAATTTTCTCTTTTTTTACCCCTTGAAAAAATTCTAAAATTGGGTCTACAAGAACATGCGAGTGTAAAAAATGAAGATTGTGAATTTTCTCCTTCACTTTGCTGCTATTCCTGTGAAACACCTAAAGGGTTAATACACTTACTGAATGTCATTTTGAATACTTTGGGGGGTGCAGTTTTTATAATGGGGTCATTTATGGGGTATTTCTAATATGAAGACCCTTCAAATCCACTTCAAACCTGAACTGGTCCATGAAAAATAGCGAGTTTGAAAATTTTGTGAAAAATTTCAAAATTGCTGCTGAACTTTGAAGCCCTCTGGTGTCTTCCAAAAGTAAAAACTCATAAATTTTATGATGCAAACATAAAGTAGACATATTGTGTATATGAATCAAAAAAAATTTCTTTTGAATATCCATTTTCCTTAGAAGCAGAGCGCTTCAAAGTTAGAAAAATGCAAAATTTTCATTTTTTTCCATCAAATTTGGGGATTTTTCACCAAGAAAGGGTGCAAGTTACCATAAAATTTTACCACAAAGTTAAAGTAGAATATGTCACGAAAAAACTATCTCGGAATCAGAATGATAACTAAAAGCATTCCAGAGTTATTAATGTTTAAAGTGACAGTGGTCAGAATTGCAAAAAACGCTCTGGTCCTTAAGGTGTAAAATGGCCTGGTCCTTAAGGGGTTAAGTATTCCATTATTTCCTAACTTGCGGGTTCTATACCCATTCTATGAACAGAGCAGATACTGATAGTGAAGGGCTGGCATTATCAGTGTACTCTTTGCTTTATAGTCCATGATCTGTGCCGAATGCCCTGGAAGGGACCCTGCACCTCACTAGGCAGTAAGGTATACCTCTAAACTGGGTGATTACCTCTTCATCCTTCCCTATATAAGGGTAGTCCACCCCAAGACAGTGATTTTTCTGCCCTCTATATGCTTATTTTCTTCATACAATATTTATTTCTGTTACAGTACTTGTGATTAAGTAGCATCTTACACAGTGGTATCGCTAGTCCCATGTCTGGCCCGACCGCAGTGTTCATCTCTATGCATACATGCATGTCGGGGCCTGCACTGCAGAGGAAGAAGGATGCCACCGGGATCGATGCGTGGCACAGGTATTTGTTTTTGTTTTTTCTTTTACTTTTTTATTTATTTATTTTTAT
Organism: Hyla sarda; assembly: GCF_029499605.1. Taxonomy (NCBI): domain Eukaryota; kingdom Metazoa; phylum Chordata; class Amphibia; order Anura; family Hylidae; genus Hyla; species Hyla sarda. The sequence goes on from NC_079191.1 coordinate 240,324,555, forward strand.
TTTGGGGGGGGGGGGGAGGTGGGTCTCTACCTGGCTGTCTACCTACATAACTGGCTACCCTATCTATCTACATTACTACCTACATACCTAGCTAGCTACCTACATACCTGATACCTAACTACCTAGCAAGCTACCTGGCTACCTACCTACATTTCTGGCTACCTACGAAGCTGGCTAGTTACCTACCTGTATTTTTACTGTGTGGGACACAGGAGGGAAGAGCACTGGCAAAATGTGAAGTCTAACATGTTTGTTCTACAGATGCTATGTTTTGGCTGGAAGAATTCGACATGGCAATCTGATCTGGACACAGTACAAAACAAAAGGGAAAAACACTGATCAGAAAAGACGTACATTGTGAGTTTCTAGATGTAAGTGAAATCACTTATATGGTATACACATCCTATGCAAAGCTGGTATCTACCTTTGTATGGTCTAATATAATTAATCACTTACTCCTCCTTGTATACTGGTATTATTGGTAATATTTTTCTCAGCATACAGGATTTCGTCAGTAACAGTATGATGGCAATATGTATGGTGATAATATTCATCCTTGTATACTGTTATTATTGGTAATATTGGTCTAAGTATACAGCATTTGGTCATTAACAGAATGATGGTAATATGTATGGTGATTATATTTTTCCTTGTGTACTGGTATTATTGGTCTCAGTATACTGGAGTTGGTCAGTAACAATATGATAGTGATATGTATGGTGATAATAATCCACCTTGTGTACTGGTATTATTGGTAATAATGGTCTCTGTATACAAGATCTTGTCAGTAACAGTATAACGGTAATATTTATAGAGATAATTTTCCTTCTTGTATACTGGTATTGTTGGTAAGATTAGTCTCTGTATACAAGATTTGGTCAGTAACAGTATGATGGTAATATGTATGGTGATATTCGTTCCTTGTATATATTTGTTATTTGTGAATGTAGTATTACCTTTTAGGAGTACTATGTTAACATTACATATATTGTCTTACTTTTCTTTTTACTTTAAAAAAATAAATAAATTATAATTTCTTACTACCTGAGCATGTACAGGTTGTGTGAGGGTGAAAGGAGTGTGGTTGCAGCAATCAGTGCCATCTCCAGCATCCATATTTAGGGGGGGGGGGGGGGGACACATGGGGGGGGGGGGCAGTGACAAAAGTGGAGGGGGGCAATTTTAAAATGTGTGTGTATATATATATTCAAAAGCAATGCAGTACTACTTCACCATTAGTTGTCCGGTGCCAGCGCCCCAACTCGAATCAAAGTCCATGTAATAGAAAACACAATGGCGCAGAACTCCAAAAAATGCAAAAAAGTGTCAAATGTATTCCTTAATGTCAAAAAATAAGCTTATTTATATATATCATACGCTTGACAAAGGCAGTTTGTTGCCAAAACGTTGCACATTGGGAAGCGAATAAAGTTATACTCCATCTAAAAACTTGAGTGTCCAGCCGTTTGGTGCTGTATCTACTTTGGATTCTATATCTATATATATATATATATATATATATATATATATATATATATATATATATATATATACACACACACACACACACACACCGTGCAGAACATGTTTCATTTAGGAAAAAAATCTGATTTTTGCAGACTCTTTCTGCAAACTGAACTCTCAGGTAGGTAAGGTAGCCGCACTGCTCGCTCCACTCATTCCCTCTGTAAACTGCTTTCTCATGTAGATGATGTGTAGCCGTACTGTCCGCTCCACTGGCTCCCTCTGCAAACTGCAATCTCAGGTAGGTAAGGTATAGCCGCACTGTCCGCTTACTCTGCTTCCCCTTTTTTGCTCAGGTCCCCCTCACTTGCTCTGCTCCCCCTTACTTGCTCAGCCCCTTGCTGCTCCTTACTTGCTCAGCCTCCCTTGTTTGCTCAACCCACCTCACTTGCTCAGTCCCCTCTTACTTCCTCTGCTCCTGCTTACTTGCTCTGCTCTCTGCTCCCGCTTCCTTGCCCAGCCCCCTTACTTGCTCAGCCCCCTATTAGCTAAGCCTCCTCTTACAGCTCAGCCCCCTTAGGAGCTCAGCCCTCCTTACTTGTTTAGTTCCCCCTTAATTTACTTGCTCATCCTCCTTATTTGCTTAGCCTTCCCCCCTTATTTGCTCATCCCCTCTTGTTAGCTCAGCGCCCTCTATTTGCTCATCCCCCTCTTACAGCTTCCCCCTTATTTGCTCAGCTCCCCTTACTTGCTCAGCTCCCCCTTACCATATTTGCTCAGCCTCCCTCCCTTATTTGTTCATCCCCTTTAATTGCTCAGCTCCCCCTTAACTTACTTGCTCATTCCCCCTTGTTAGCTCACCCCCCCCCCTTTAAGTTATTTGCTTAGTCCCCCTTTATTGGCTCATCCCCCCTTACTTGCTCAGCCCCCCTTATTAGCTCTGCCCTCCTTATTGGCTCAACCTCCCACCTTATTTGTTCAGCCCCCCCCCCCTTAAGTTATTTTGTCAGACCCCCCTTGTTTGCTCAGCCCCCCCCAGACCCCCTTACTTGCTCTTCCTACCGAGTGATCATTTCTAAAGAATTTGTATGATTCTGTTCTATTTATTTCTGTATTGTTCTTTTGGCCTTGTTTGTTATCTATTGGCCAATTCTGTTTTGTGAAAAATTTGTCTTGAAAAATTCAATAAAAACTTATTTGAACCTAACTGCTCCTAACTGCTCTTGGCTCTTCTCACTCTACTCCCCTTTCCTTGCTCAGTTCTCCTTACTTTACTTACTGCTCTTGCTGTGTCTTGCTCTTCAAGCCATAACTTCTTCTCACTGCTTACACTCTGTCTCTTCGCATTCCAAAATGTGGGCTCCCGCTGCTCTTCCTCTCCCTTCTGTCCGCCGAGTCCAACTGTCAGAAAGCAGGGGTTGCACACACGTGACCCTGGCGCCGTTCAGCCACATCAAAATAATCAGCCACGAGGTGAGAGGGAGGGGGAAAAGGAAGCAGTGCTCCCTTGCGGCGCCGGGGCGGCTGTATATGTCGCCAGAGCGGCGCCAGCTGAGTTATTAGAATATAACTTAGTTTATTTTAAATTGGGGGGGGCATGGCCTCGTCTGCCCCCCCCCCCCCCCCCCCTAGCGACGCCAGTGGCAGCAATTACATTCCTATTACTTTCAGGTAGTGTGTACAAGCTGAGATCTGAGGGTAATGAGAGTGTGATTGCTGAACCACACTGTACATTGCTGGTAGTAATGAATATATTGAAGGAAGAGGCAGTGTGCCATTTGGTGCAGATAAGGGCGTGGTTAGGGGTGTGGCTAAGGATGTGGTTAGGGGCATGGCGTGGGCTCTATCCCCTGGTCTTTGGGAGACCTAGCAATGCTCCTGTATATATTTCATATATACACACACACACACACACGTCTATCTACATTTATATTTGAACCACATTAATGTATTAAGGTTGGCATCTGACATAATTTTTGAGAGGGCAGAGTCGTACCTAGATGGTGCCAATTACAGTATATTTAAAGGGACCCTTTCTGTGCAACTGAACCAGTTTTGTATGGCTGTCTCTGCCAGGAGTGTATTCTCTGGCTTTTCCCCTCCTTTTTTCATGGGATCAGGAGTATGTCTAGGATTTTCTTATGTCTAGGGACTGCTTATTCTTACATGTTTTTGTTTTTTAATTTCTTCCCAGGTGTCTTCTGTGGGTTCTGGTGAGAGAAGGTCTGCTGGGAAGGCGACTTCCTGTAAAAAAAAAAAAAAGGATTTAGCTGCTGTATGCTCCACAGGAAGTTTTTTTCTTTTTGTATTTCTTTTCCGTCTGATTATAGTGCTCTCTGCTAACATCTCTGTCCATGTCAGGAACTGTCCAGGTTTGCTATGGGGATTTGCTGCTTCTCTGGATAGTTCCTGACATGGACAGAGGTGTCAGCAGAGAGCACTGTGGTCAGACAGAAAAGAAATTCAAAAAGAAAAGGACTTCTTGTGGAGCATACAGCAGCTGATAAGTACGGGAAGGATTAAGATTTTATAATAGAAGTAATTTACAAATCTGTTTAACTTTCTGGCACCAGTTGATTTAAAAAAAATTGTTTCCCAGCGGAGTACCCCTTTAAACAACCCTTATATTTGTAAAGCAACAAAGGGCTCTAAAATAATCTATTCTAGATTAATCTAGACCCTTCAAAAGGGTCTTTGAGGAAGTCCCTATACACAAGCTAAAATCAGGAGTGTATTTTATTTTTTAGCTCCAAAACAGTCTTGGGATTGGAGGATGATAATAGACATGAAACCATTGAGATTCTGGATAAGAAAGAAAAAGTTTGGATGGAGACCATCTTTTGTCAATATTCTGCAGACAAGGAGAATACGTAGTGAACTTGGACATAAAAGGACGCATACCTGCACATATACCTGCATACCAGTATGTCAAGAACATGAAATATATCAGAATTGTAGTCTGGGTCTGACACACCTTCAGTTTATCGCCTTTCACTTCCCATTATCTTTAGCTCTTCACACCTATACAAAGCTTACAGCAGCAGTTGTGATAGCTCAAAGGCAAGTGGGTCCAGAGATTAATACCTTAAAAGTGTTACCACAAAAAAAATGTATTTAACCAATATGCCCAGGCTGTATAACAAAAACCCAAAAAGCTTGTTGCCTCCGGTATGAGCACCCAGTCTCTGCAGCCACTGCCAATCACTGGCCACTGCGATGTCCTACTCCAGTTATAATGGCGATCGAAGGACTTCTGCTAACCTCCCTGCCGCCTATCATGTTCTTCCTGTACAGTTTGCCTCAGGCAGACTGTTCAAGCAGAAACCAGCATCACCGATCAATGCTATACAATTGCATAGCATTGAACAGTGAAAGCAATTGAAAGATTGTTCGCCATAGCCCCCCCCCCCCCCCCAAGGAGGAGTTAAAGTGTGAACAAAAATTTTAAAATATAATAAAAATTTTAAATCACCTAATTTTTTTAAAATGCAAACAAAAACATTTTAGTTCTTGCCATGCGCAAAATGTTTGAATTTTCAAAAATGTTAACGAAACTGCATGGTAAATGACATAAACAGAACAAAATAACACCAAATGCCAGAATTGCAGATTTGTGTCACTTCATATATTGTACATATATAAATAAATAAATGAAAAAAGGATAAAAACAACAGATTATGTGCAAAAAAATGGCCCTCATACAGCTCCATACATGGAAAAATAAAGAAATTGCAGGGGTCAGAATAGGGCAATTTTAACCCCTTGAGGAAGCAGCAATCTTACGTTTTTTACATTTTCCACCTACATGGCTACATGAGGCCTTGTTTTATGTGGGACCTTTTGAGGGTTTTCTAAGCTTTTGAGGGGTTTCCAGTTAAAATGACATGTTATTGTTATTCTGTAGGATAATAAAGCACCAAAAATGTGAGCCAAATATTGTTTTTAATGGGAACCTGTCATCATATTTTACCACATATAATGTGTGGCATTGTGGTATATATTGAAAAATCTTTATTTAACCCTTTAGCTGCAAGGGGTATTTAGAAATTTTGTACCTCTGGTAGCCAGAGGTACAAACTCACCTCTCATACCCATATATATTCTGAAAGTAGATTATTACTTTATTAATTACGATTTTTATTATTTCTGTCACTCTGCAGCATGTTCATGCAATGTGTCACAATGTAATTTTCCTTTATAAAAATTGACAGTTGTTGCTCAAAGTGGGACCCAAGCAGAAAGTTATATGCATAACTTCTCCTAAAAATAGGCGACCGTAGAAAAAAAATTCTGTGTCTCTCAATTGCGCATATAGCACAGGGATTGTGTAAAGGTGGATTTACTGGTCCAAAGAATAAAAGCGTATACAAGAACTATATACAAGAACTAATAGAACAAGTGGCTGCACAAGATATACAGTATATAGACGGTGTTGGCACCAAAATCTCTGCAAAGACCGACACATGATGCATCCATAACAATAAAGTACAATCAAACACAATAAAACATACAGAAACTGGACTTACATGTATGTATCGTGTGCTTTCTCGGCATCCTGTGTATGTTGCACCCATGAGGGACGTGACACATTTAGCAGATTATGACTACCAAAGAAGGTTATTGGCCAGCCATTTTAAAGAAAAAAAGTTACCCGATACAGGTTGTCCATGCAGAACAGAACTTTGCCAGAAGTTTCACCCAATTTTAAAGGATACAGCCCAGTAAAAATAAACCATCCATAGCAGAGAACTTAGATTGTCATTTTTAAAACCTTTAATACTTCACATAGTGCTGGGTGGTATGACCAAAAATGTGTATCACAGTATTTTCAAACCTATGGTGGTTCCACGGTATTTGACGGTATTTTTTTCACCCGTTTCCCCCTAACCCCCCTTCGAATTAATTATCAGCCGCAGTGCGCTGGGGAAATAATCATATATATGACCCGCGGGGGCTGCTCTGCTTTTCCTCCCCCCCACAAGTGAACTATCAGCCGCAGTGCTGTCCCCATATCGGGGAACTAATCCTGTAACCCGCAGGCGCTGCTCTCCTTCTCCTCCTGTGAGCCACGGCGCTGGAAATGAATGCGTTGTGAGCCCCGGGTGCAGCACGGAGAACTGAAGCAGTCACCTCCCTCTGCAAGCGCTGAAAGCCAGTGAGCCGCAGGCACTGCAGAGCTTCTGATCAGAAGTTCTCCTATCAAATAAATGCACCAGACGTGAAAATATAAATAAAATAACAAGCTTTATTAACCCCTTAAGGACCAGGCCATTTTATACCTTAAGGACCGGAGCGTTTTTTGCAATTCTGACCACTGTCACTTTAAACATTAATAACTCTGGAATGCTTTTAGTTATCATTCTGATTCCGAGATTGTTTTTTCGTGACATATTCTACTTTAACTTAGTGGTAAAATTTTATGGTAACTTGCATCCTTTCTTGGTGAAAAATCCCAAAATTTGATGAAAAAAATGAAAATTTTGCATTTTTCTAACTTTGAAGCTCTCTGCTTGTAAGGAAAATGGATATTCAAAATATACTTTTTTTGGGTTCACATATACAATATGTCTATTTTATGTTTGCATCATAAAATTTATGAGTTTTTACTTTTGGAAGACACCAGAGGGCTTCAAAGTTCAGTAGCAATTTTGAAATTTTTCACAAAATTTTCAAACTCGCTATTTTTCAGGGACCAGTTCAGTTTTGAAGTGGATTTGAAGGGTCTTCATATTAGAAATACCCCACAAATGACCCCATTATAAAAACTACACCCCCTAAAGTATTCAAAAAAACATTCAGTAAGTGTATTAACCCTTTAGGTGTTTCACAGGAATAGCAGCAAAGTGAAGGAGAAAATTCAAAATCTTCATTTTTTACACTCGCATGTTCTTGTAGACCCAATTTTTGAATTTTTGCAAGGGATAAAAAGGAGAAAATTTTTACTTGTATTTGAAACCCAATTTCTCTCGAGTAAGCACATACCTCATATGTCTATGTTAATTGTTCGGCGGGCGCAGTAGAGGGCTCAGAAGGGAAGGAGCGACAAATGGTTTTTGGGGGGCATGCCGCATTTAGGAAGCCCCTATGGTGCCAGGACAGCAAAAAAAAAAACACATGGCATACCATTTTGGAAACTAGACCCCTCAGGGAACGTAACAAGGGGTAAAGTGAACCTTAATACCCCACAGGTGATTCACGACTTTTGCATATGTAAAAAAAATATATATTTTTTTTACCTAAAATGCTTGGTTTCCCAAAAATTTTACATTTTTAAAAAGGGTAATAGCAGAAAATACCCCCCAAAATCTGAAGCCCAATTTCTCCCGATACAGAAAACACCTCGCATGGGGGTGAAAAGTGCTCTGCTGGTGCACTACAGGTCTCAGAAGAGAAGGAGTCACATTTGGCTTTTTGAAAGCAAATTTTGCTCTGGGGGCATGCCGCATTTAGGAAGCCCCTATGGTGCCAGAACAGCAAAAAAAAAAACACATGGCATACCATTTTGGAAACTAGACCCCTCGGGGAACGTAACAAGGGGTAACGTGAACCTTAATGCCCTACAGGTGTTTCACGACTTTTACATATGTAAAAAAAAAAAATTATTTTTTACCTAAAATGCTTGTTTTCCCAAAATGTTTACATTTTTAAAAAGGGTAATAGCGGAAAATACCCCCCAAAATTTGAAGCCCAATTTCTCCCGATTCAGAAAACACCCGATATGGGGGTGAAAAGTGCTCTGCTGGCGCACTACAGGTCTCAGAAGAGAAGGAGTCACATTTGGCTTTTTGAAAGCGAATTTTGCTCTGGGGGCATGCCGCATTTAGGAAGCCCCTATGGTGCCAGGACAGCAAAACAAAACCACATGGCATACCATTTTGGAAACTAGACCCCTCGGGGAACGTAACAAGGGGTAATTTGAACCTTAATACCCTACAGGTGTTTCACGACTTTTGCATATGTAAAAAAATATATATTTTTTTTACCTAAAATGCTTGTTTTCCCAAAAATTTTACATTTTTAAAAGGGTAATAGCAGAAAATACCCCCCAAAATTTGAAGCCCAATTTCTCCCGAGTACGGCGATACCCCATATGTGGCCCTAAACTGTTGCCTTGAAATACGACAGGGCTCCAAAGTGAGAGCGCCATGCGCATTTGAGGCCTAAATTAGGGACTTGCATAGGGGTGGACATAGGGGTATTCTACGCCAGTGATTCCCAAACAGGGTGCCTCCAGCTGTTGTAAAACTCCCAGCATGCCTGGACAGTCAACGGCTATCTGGCAATACTGGGAGTAGTTGTTTTGCAACAGCTGGAGGCTCCGTTTTGGAAACAGTGGCGTACCGGACGTTTTTCATTTTTATTGGGGAGGGGGGTTGTATAGGGGTATGTGTATATGTAGTGTTTTTTACTTTTTATTTTATTTTGTGTTAGTGTAGTGTAGTGTTTTTAGGGTACAGTCGCACGGGCGGGGGGTTCACAGTAGTTTCTCGCTGGCAGTTTGAGCTACGGCAGAAAATTTGACGCAGCTCAAACTTGCAGCCGGATACTTACTGTAATCCTCCGCCCATGTGAGTGTACCCTGTACGTTCACATTGGGGGGGGGAACATCCAGCTGTTGCAAAACTATAAACTCCCAGCATGTACGGTCTATCAGTGCATGCTGGGAGTTGTAGTTTTGCAACCGTTGGAGGCTCAGTTTTGGAAACAGCGGCGTACCAGACGTTTTTCATTTTTATTGGGGAGGGGAGGGGGGTTGTATAGGGGTATGTGTATACGTAGTGTTTTTTACTTTTTCTTTTATTGTGTGTTAGTGTAGTGTAGTGTTTTTAGGGTACAGTCACACGGGCGGGGGTTCACAGTAGTTTCTCGCTGGCAGTTTGAGCTGCGGCAGAAATTTTGCCGCACCTCAAACTTGCAGCCGGATACTAACTGTAATCCTCCGCCCATGTGAGTGTACCCTGTACGTTCACATTGGGGGGGGGAACATCCAGCTGTTGCAAAACTACAACTCCCAGCATGTACGGTCTATCAGTGCATGCTGGGAGTTGTAGTTTTGCAACAGCTGGAGGCACACTGGTTGTGAAACACCGAGTTTGGTAACAAACTCAGTGTTTTGCAACCAGTGTGCCTTCAGCTGTTGCAAAAGCTACAACCCCCAGCATGTACGGACAGCGGAAGGGCATGCTGGGTGTTGTAGTTATGCAACAGCTGGAGGCATACTACTTTGGCTGGGGATGCTGGGGATTGTAGTTATGCAACAGCTGGAGACACACTGGTTTACTACTTAACTCAGTGTGCCTTCAGCTGTTGCAAAACTACAACTCTCAGCAGTCACCGACAGCCAACGGGCATGCTGGGAGTTGTAGTTATGCAACCACCAGATGCACCACTACAACTCCCAGCATGCACTTTAGCTGATTGTGCAAGCTGGGAGTTGTAGTTACACAACAGCTGAAGGTACACTTTTCCATAGAAAGAATGTGCCTCCAGCTGTTGCAAAACTACAAGTCCCAGCATGCCCATAAGGGCATGCTGGGAGTTGTGGTGGTCTGCCTCCTGCTGTTGCATAACTACAGCTCCCAGCATGCCCTTTTTGCATGCTGGGAGCTGTTGCTAAGCAACAGCAGGAGGCTGTCACTCACCTCCAACGATCCTCGCCGCACAGGTCAGTCCCTCGTCGTCTCCGCCGCCGCCGCTGCTCCTGGGGCCCCGATCCCAACAGGGGCGCCGGGGATCGGGGTCCCCAGCACCCGGGGTGCACGTCCCGCACCCGCTCACGTCCTCCGGAAGAGGGGCGGAGCGGGTTGTGGGAGTGACACCCGCAGCAGGCGCCCTGATTGGTCGGCCGGTAATCCGGCCGACGAATCAGGGCGATCGTGAGGTGGCACCAGTGCCACCTCACCCCTGCTGGCTCTGGCTGTTCGGGGCCGTCTCTGACGGCCCCGATCAGCCAATAATTCCGGGTCACCGGGTCACTGGAGACCCGATTGACCCGGAATCCGCCGCAGATCGCTGGACTGAATTGTCCAGCGATCTGCGGCCATCGCCGACATGGGGGGTCATAATGACCCCCCTGGGCGATATGCCCCGATGCCTGCTGAACGATTTCAGCAGGCATCGGGGACCGGCTCCGCTCCAGATGGTTGCGGGGGGCCAGTAAAACACATGACGTTCTCATACGTCATGTGTCCTTAAGGACTCGGAAATGGAGACGTATGAGAACGTCATGTGTCCTTAAGGGGTTAAACATTTATAATAATTAAATAAAAAACATAAATAATGAGAATCAGCAATAGCCTCCCTGACGAAGCGGGTAGCGAAACGGCGTAGGGGTTGTGTGTGATCTCTGATGTGAGTATAACGTGGTGACTCCGGATGCACTGTGGCAGCGTGTTTATCCTCTCTTCCCTTCCGTGGGCTGGTGTATTTCTCTAGTGGGAACTAATCCTGTAACCCGCAGGCGCTGCTCTCCTTCTCCTCCTGTGAGCCACGGCGCTGGAAATGAATGCGTTGTGAGCCCCGGGTGCAGCACGGAGAACTGAAGCAGTCACCTCCCTCTGCAAGCGCTGAAAGCCAGTGAGCCGCAGGCACTGCAGAGCTTCTGATCAGAAGTTCTCCTATCAAATAAATGCACCAGACGTGAAAATATAAATAAAATAACAAGCTTTATTAAACATTTATAATAATTAAATAAAAAACATAAATAATGAGAATCAGCAATAGCCTCCCTGACGAAGCGGGTAGCGAAACGGCGTAGGGGTTGTGTGTGATCTCTGATGTGAGTATAACGTGGTGACTCCGGATGCACTGTGGCAGCGTGTTTATCCTCTCTTCCCTTCCGTGGGCTGGTGTATTTCTCTAGTGCAGTGATGTTGCTGTGGATGTACTTGTTAATTTTTTCAGGTCTCATACCAACACACTTTTGTCTCTAGGCTTCTCAGGCTCCCACAGTGCACCAATAGATCACCTGTATACGTTGTCTCTCTTCTCTTATTATCATTTATTTTTTGTTTGCCTTTTCTATGTGTGCTCAATGTCGCAGTGCTGTTCTGCAGTAAGTGTTTAACTGGTAACAGCAAACCTTTAAGAGAATAGTCTTCATTAGATCATAGCACATTTTTCTGGCTATTGCTGATTCTCATTATTTATGTTTTTTATTTAATTATTATAAATGTTTAATAAAGCTTGTTATTTTATTTATATTTTCACGTCTGGTGCATTTATTTGATAGGAGGTATACTAAAGTGTTTGGCACCAAACGCAATTTACTTTTCGAGTTGAAAAGCAACTTTGGTCACATATCTTTGGTTGATCAGAAGTTCTGCAGCGCCCAAAGCCTTCTGCAGCGCCCAAAGCGGCTCACAACTCATTCCAACTCATTCATTTCCAGCACCGCAGCTCACAGGAGGAGAAGGAGAGCAGCACCTGCGGCTAATATGATTAGTTCCCTGATGTGGGGACAGCGCTGCGGCTGATAGTTCATTCATTCGAGGGGGGGAGGTGCCTGACCGGTATTGCGGTATAGGGAAAAATTCATATCGTAGAGTAAAAACACACTGATGTTCGGGATGAACCGGTATATCGCCCAGCACTAATAGAAACTTTCAAAAAGGTCCTAGCCAAACACTGCCACATCTTGCTAAATGATCTTTTTCTTAGTCTAGGCTTGCCATCTAGACCAAAAATCATTTATTGTAGTGTTAAGATCATTAAAAGTCCGGTAGCTCCTAGCCACCTGAGAAATAAGTAATCTAGCAATCCTGTTGAGGATCGAGTTAGATCAGTACCTTTATTGAAATGTGAATATTGTTTCCACATATTCCAAGGGAGAAATAAGTTTTCTAGCAATTCTACAGGAAAACGTTTCAGATTAGGCAACCTATTGGCTGTGGGTCCACCTTTGTGATATATATTCTGGAGTGCATGTGCCAGCTGCAGTATGTGGGCGGTACAACCTTAAAGGGGTATTCTGGATAGCAAAAATGTTGTTCCCTCATGGCCAGACCAACTGTATTATAACATACACTTATTACTTGTTATGAGCCATTTTCTCTGTTGGAATATGCAGGGTTTTTTCATTTTTGCACTTTTGTTTTTTCCTCCGCACCTTCTAAAAATGATAATGACTTATGTTCCCACCTACAAATCTATATGAGGGCTTTTTTTTTTTCCATCACCAATTTTACTATGTCTTCTGACCCCTATAACTTTTTTATCTTTTAATATACAGGGCTAATTTTTAACGTCATTATCTGTAGTTTTTATCGGTACCATTTTTGGGACTTATTGATCGTTTTTAGACATTTTCTTAAGGGTACACAAAGTGACCAAACATACACAATTCTGGACTTGGAATTTTTTTTTTTTTTTTTTTTTTACGTATACATCATTAACCGTGCGATTTAATTTAAAATATATATTTATAGTTTGGACATTTTCGCATGTGGCGGTACCACATGTTTATTTTTGTTTACATAATTTTTTTATAAACGGGAAAAGGGGGGTGATTCTAACTTTTATTAGGAAAGTGGTTAAATTACATTTAATTCATATTTGTTTATTGTACTGTATGTTGTCTTTTTGGCATTATTTGTGTGGGTTTATCTGTGCTTTGGTGGTGTGCATGCATGTTTCTGGTAGCACCTGTGTTTGAGCTACAGTTTACTTGTGCTCCATGGGTAGCTCCTGCTGTCTCTCTAGCAGCGTTAGTGTTTCACTGGATGATACCTGTGTTCCACCCATACAGAAAGAGATGCCTATCAGGTGACCAGCGCTTGAATCAGGTGATCTGTGATCACGTCCCTTTTGGGTGCCGCATACACAGGATGCCAGGGAACCACAAGATACATACATTTAAGTCCTGTTTATGTATTTTTTATTGTATTTTATTGTTATGAATCCATCAGGTGTCAGTGCCTTTGCAGAAGTTTTGGTGCCAAAACCCTTGTCTATTTATATCTTGGCTGCCATTTGTTCTATTAGTCCTTGTATCTGAGGATGGAGACTTAATGTCTCCAAAAACGCGTCTATGCTTTGGACCAATAAATTCAATAATGTATTTTTTTTAACCATCTTTTAATCCTTGTTCTATTTACGAAATGTTCTGCTGTATGCTATTTTAGTACACACCCTCCTTTGGGGTAGTGTATATGGGACTCTGTGACTACATTTATTGGGACATCTTTCTCCCCGTAGTGCCATTGCTTTCCCGCTATTGGAGTTGTAGCCATTCCACAATCCATCAGGTGAGAACTTGGTTGCTTTGGAATTTATATTATACTAGCTGAGTACCCGGCACTGCCCGTTTTTTTAACTACCTAATCCTTGGGGGAGGAAAAGCAACAAAGGAGGAAGCTTTTGTCCTCATATCCAGTCCTTAAATCCTGACCCCATATCCCTTCCTCATATTCCGACCTCATATCCTGTCTTCATATTTTGTCCTCATATCTCGATCTCATATCCTGTCCCAATTTCAGGTCCTCATAGCCTGACATCATATCCCGTCCCAATACCCTGTCCCCATACCCCGTCCCAATATCCCAACCTCATATCCCATCCCCATATCCCGCCCCAATATCTAATCTTCATATCATGTCCTCAGATGGGGCTGAGTTGTGATGAAGATACTGTAAGCTGAAAATAAAATGGGTGTGGCTTCAAGGGTGAGCGTGTCTTTGCGAGATGGGGCATGAAATGCGGTAGGGGTGTGGCTGAACTGACACTTTCACCAGGAGATGCGGAGTGGAGCTTGTGGAGTAAGGTACCAGAAGTCCTATATACTTGCATGGGACTTAAAGGGGTAGTCCAGTGGTGAAAAACTTATCCCCTATGCTAAGGATAGGGGATAAGTTTCAGATGGCAGGGGGGTCCGACCTCTGGGGCGCCCAGCGATCTCCTGTACGGGGCCCCGACTCGCTGGCCAGATAGCGCGTTTTGACCACTGCACAAAGCGGGTGCCGACACGCCCCCTCAATACAACTCTATGGCAGAGCCGGAGATTGCCGAAGGCAGCGCTCCGGCTCTGCCATAGAGTTGTATTGAGGGGGCGTGTCAGGTGCCGCTTTGTGCGGTGGTCAACACGCCCCCTTCCCGCAGGCTGTCGGGGCCCCGTACAGGAGATCACGGGGGGTCCCAGCGGTCGGACCCCCTGCAATCTGAAACTTATTAAATACACTAATATTTGGTATCGCCGCATGCGTAAAAGTCTGAAATAAAATATATTGTTAATTACCCCGTACAGTGAGCGGTGTAAACGTAATTTTTTTTTTAAAAAGTCCTAAATTGCTGCTTTTTTGTAACATTTTATTACAAAAAAAATTATACAAAATTTATAAAAAGTAAAACCTAAGCAAATGTGGTACTGATAAAAACTACAGATCATGACGCCAAAAATTAGCCCTCATACCGCCCCATATACGGAAAAAATTGAAGGTTATAGGTGGTCAAAATAGGGCAATTTCAAACATACTAATTTTGTTAAAATGGTTTGAGATTTATTTTAAGTGGTACAATTATAGAAAAGCATATAACATGGGTGTCATTATAATCGTATTGACTCACAGAATAAAGAAAACATGTCATTTTTTACCGGAAAGTGTACAGCGTGAAAACAAAACCTTCCAAAATTTGCTAAATTGCGGTTTTCTTTTCAATTTTCCCACATAAATAATATTTATTTGGTTAAGCAGACCCACGCCAGCACCGCTCATTACAGGAACCCCACAAGTGCAATCTTGCATCTGATCCACCCCAGAATTTGCACTGTATGTTTGGACCTGAGGAAGGCACTGTGTGCTGAAACGCGTCGTCCATTGTGTCTAATAAAATATTAATTGTCCTGTGCTGCTCAAACTGGCCCTTAAGCAAGGGTCCAGTCCCGGTCAGAGTGCGGCAGCGATTACCTACTGAAACCATACTCCCACCGGTCCACTGCAAGTATTGATCCCAGGAAACCTGGGACTAAGGCTTGCCATATGATCTGGTGAGTATATCACTTAGGTGTGGTGGAGGGTCACACCAAGTCCTACGACTTCTGTAGTATACAGCAGCTGATAAGTACTGGAAGGATTAAGATTTTTTAAATAGATTTACAAATCTGTTTAACTTTCTGGCAGCAGTTGAATAAAAAAAAAATTGTTTTCCATCGGAGTACTTTAAAAGGGGTACTCCCGTGGAAAACTTTTTTTTTTTTTTTTTAATCAACTGGTGCTGGAAAGTGAAACAGATTTGTAAATTACTTCTATTAAAAAATCTTAATATTTCCAGTACTTTTTAGGGTCTATATACTACAGAGGAAATGGTTTTCTTTTTGGAACACAGAGCTCTCTGCTGACATCATGACCACAGTGGTCTCTGCTGACATCTCTGTCCATTTTGGATTGCGAGAAGGCTGACTGACTCACTCACCAGGAGATGCAAAGCAGAGCATGGAGTAAGGTACTTGAAGTCCTATATACTTGCATGGGACTTAAAGGGGGTTATCCAGGAAAAAAACTATATATTTTTTTTTTTTTTTTTTTTTTTTTTACATATATCAACTGGCTCCAGAAAGTTAAACAGATTTGTAAATTACTTCTATTAAAAAATCGTAATCCTTTCAATAGTTATGAGCTTCTGAAGTTAAGGTTGTTCTTTTCTGTCTAAGTGCATTTAGACAGAAAAGAACAACCTTAACTTCAGAAGCTCATAACTACTGAAAGGATTAAGTAATTTACACATCTGTTTAACTTTCTGGAGCCAGTTGATATATATATATAAGTTTTTTCCTGGATAACCCCTTTAAGTCTCATGCAAGTATATAGGACTTCAAGTACCCTACTCCAAACTCTGCTTTGCATATCCTGGTGAGTGAGTCAGTCACACCCTTCTCGCAATCCACCCCTCAACTTGCAAAGTCTCACCCGCCATTTAAGCCACACCCTTTTTATTTTCTACCCTTTTTGTGCATTGGTCAGGCTTGCAAGTAATGCCCACTTCCACAAAACCACACCTCCTATTTTCTGCCTACAATCTCTTCATCACAACTGAGCCCCACTTGAGGAAGGGATAAGAGGACAGGAGATGAGGGCAGGAGAGGAAGACGAGATAAGGCATAATCTTGTCTGTCTGTGGGTGTTTGTGTGTATGAAGTATATGGGAGCCATCGAGGAATCAGGGCTTAAAAGGGGTATTCCAGTAAAAAAAACTTTTTTTTTTTATATCTACTAGCTCCAGAAAATTGATTTAGTGGCTGTTACTGAGACATGGCTTAATGTAGATTTAGTGGCTGTTACTGAGACATGGTTAATTATGCTGTCTGCTCACATCTCGCCTAGCATTAGCAAAACTACAACTCCCAGCTTGTCCTCACTGAGAGTAGCGGGACACAAGCTGACAGTGGGAGGATTTTTCCTCCAGCTGTGAGCCCTGCGCTCACAGCTGTCAATCAAGGAAATGGTTTCATGACGTAGGTGATGATGCATGGACACAGCAGGACCAGTATGTGTCCAAGCAGGCAGGGGTACAGTTGTTTGACTGTCTTTTTCAGTATGAAATACTGAAACTTTTCTAATGAAAGCAATTGCAAAACCTATTGGTTTTGCATGCTTTACAACATATCAAAAGTTTTTTTTAATCTGACAGTTACCATTTAAGGATTTAGCCCTTTTTTGCAATTCTGACCACTGTCACTTTATGCATTAATAACTCTGGGATGCTTTTACTTTTAATTCTGATTCTGAGACAGTTTTTTCGTGACATATTCTACTTTATGTTAGTGGTAAATTTTTGGCGATACTTGCATAATTTCTTGGTGAAAAATTCACAGTTTTGCAGCAATTTTAAAAAATTTCACGAAAATCTCAAAATCTGAATTTTTTTTTTTACACTCGCATGTTCTTGAAGAGCCATTTTTAGAATTTTTACAAGTTGTAAAAGGAGAGAAATCCCCCCAAAATTTGTAACCCAATTTCTCTCGAGTAAGGAAATACCTCACATGTGGATGTAAAGTGTTCTGCTGGCGCAGTAAAGGGCTCAGAAGGGAAGAAGTGACAATGGGATTTTGGAGAGTGAATTTTGCTGAAATGGTGTTTGGAGACATGTCCCGCATTTAGGAAGCCCCTATGGTGCCAGAACACATGGCATACTATTTTGGAAACTACACCCCTCAAGGAACGTAACAAGGAGAACAGTGAGCCTTAACACCCCACAGGAGTTTGACAAATTTCCACTAAAGTTTGACATGAAAATGAAATATTAGACTTTTTTCACTAAAATGCTGGCGTTACCCCAAATTTTACATTTTTACAAGGATTAATAGGAGAAAATGCCCTCCAAAATGTGTAACCCCATTTCTTCTGAGTATGGAAATATCCCATACGAAGGAAGTAGAATACTTTCGAAACACTTCAGAGTTGTGTCCTCCTCTGCTACCTGTAGTGACGTCACTGGCAGAGACCGCCGATTCATCGGAATCCACTGGAATCCAGCGGAAAAGACAACGGTAGAGATGCCACCGGCCGGGGCTGTCTCCCGTTCCCTCCCGATATCCTCACATCAGACCCCGTTACTTGCCATCCACCTTACGGATAATCATCGAAGGAATACGTGCATTTTTGTCCGGAGCGGCAAAATCACGGAGAAAATCAGGTACTACTATAGCCTACATTGATATATACTGTACCGGAGCCTACTCCCCCCACTAGAGGACAGGTAACCTCTTTACAAGTACTGGTCAGATAACATATATGCATCGTTCTTCCATTCACTAATATCTGACATTGTTTTGCTCGCAGCATATTGCACCTTACCAGACTTACAGCACGTTTGCACTTTCTACTGCAGCACGTCGCACTTTTCATATATCGTTCTGCGACCATCCAACTTACATATCATGTTCATGAACAGGTAACCATTCTAGAGGAATCCTAATACATGCCACTCCTTTCTACTTACTATACATGCTAATCTATATATACTTGTTCAATTTACCTCTAGCATTTTGCACTTTACCTGGTCTGCAGCACGTTGCACCTTAATAGCAGTCCGTCTCATTCGGAGGCCAAATATTGTGAACACCGGACTGACAGTTCTCCAAATAACTATAAAGGTAATCACTTACTACCATACACCTCCCTATCTCATGCAATAGATGATACCCAATAGTAAAATATATACAAATCTTTCTTCCAGCTACTGCTCCCGTTAAACACCTATCAAATCTTGTACTATCCTGAATATCCCTACATACCCTGTAAATAAAACGGGTATTCTACATTCACATTGTACTCAGTGTATTTATTATTAATATCAGTTCCTTTTTAGTGCCGATTTTTATTAATATATATATATCCTTTTATATATGGTATACAGGGAACCATATATTATTAATCCGCAGCTATTTCTAGTATCCAAGGTAGCGCGTGTATATACATATATAGCTAAATATCCCATATGTTGACATCAAGTGCTCTGCTGGCGCACTACAATGCTCAGAAGAGGAGTCACATTTGGCTTTTAGAATGCAAATTTGTTTGTTGGGGGGGCATGTCACATTTAGGAAGCCCCTATGTTGCCAGCACAGCAGGAAAAAAAAAAAAACATGGCATACTATTTTGGAACTATGCTCCTCAAGGAACGTAAAAAGGGGAACATTGAGCTTTAAAACCCCACAGGTGTATGACGTATTTTAACTATAGTTGGACGTGAAAATTAAAAATTTGACTTTTTCCACTAAAATGCTGGTGTAACCCCAATTGTTTAATTCTCAAAAGTGGTATTAGGAAAAAAAAAGCAACCCAAAATTTGAACCATATTTCTTCTGAGTATGGAAATACCCCATATGTGGATGTAAAGTGCTCTGCCGGCGAACTAAAATGCTCAGAAGAGAAGGAGCACCATTGAGCTTTTGGAGAGAGAATTTGTTTGGAACGGCCCCCATGGTGTCAGAACAGATGACCCCCCCCCCCCCCCAAACACACACACACACACACACACATGACCCCATTTTGGAAACTACACCTCTCACAGAATTGAACCTGTTGGGGATGAAGGGCGTACCTGTACGCCCTTCGCCCACTCCCTTTCTATAACACGGGGCCACGCAGAACCTGTGTCTAATAGCGTGCCACCGATTGTGGTGCCGCGTGCTATTAACCCTTCAGACGCGGCGTTCAAAGTTGATTGCCGCATCTAAAGTGAAACTAAACTGCTACCGGTTAGCTCAGGGGGCCGCAGCGTCCCGAACAACTGTAGGACACGAGGAGGGTCCCCCTACCTGCCTCCTGGCGTCCGATCGCCAATTGACTGCTCAGTGCCCGAGATCCAGGCATGAGCCCCTATGGGGGCTACAACACTGCAAAAAAACAAAAGGGAAAAAAAGTGGTATCGCAGCGTGCGGAAATGTCCGATTTCTAAAAATATATCATCAATTAAACTGCATGGTCAATGGAGTACGTGCAAAAGAATTCCAAAGTCAAAAATAGCACATTTTTGGTCACTTTTTACATCATGAAAAAAGATCAGATCCCGGTGCAAAAAATGAGCCCCAATACCGCCCCGTACGCAGAAAAGTAAATATGTTATAGGTGTCAGAAGATGACAATTTTAACCGTATAAATTTTCCTGCATGTAGTTATGATTTTTTCCAGAAGTATGACAAAATCAAACCTATATAAGTAGGGTATCATTTTAATGGTATAGACCTACAGGATAAAGGTGTCGTTTTTACCGGAAAATGTACTGAGTAGAAACGTAAGCCCCCAAAATTGACAAAATGTCGTTTTTTCTACAATTTTGTCGCACAATGATTATTTTTCCGTTTTGCTGTAGATTTTTGGATAAAATGACTGATGTCACTACAAAGTAGAATTGGTGGTGCAAAAAATAAGCCATCATATGGATTTTTAGGTGCAAAATTGAAAGGGTTATGATTTTTAAAAGGTCAAGAAGAAAAAACAAAAGTGCAAAAATGGAAAAACCCTCTGTCCCCAAGGGGTTAATAAGGGCTGCAGTAAGCATTTACACCCCACTGGCATTTGACAGATCTTTGGAACAGTGGGCTGTGCAAATGAAAAAAAAAAAAAAATTTCAAGGATCACTGTTCCAAAAATCTGTCAGACACCTGTGGGGCGTAAATGCCCACTGTACTCCTTTTTACATTACGTGAGGGGTGTAGTTTCCAAAATGGGGTCACATGTGGGGGGGGTCCATTGTTCTGGCACCATGGTGGCTTTGTAAACACACGTGGCCTTCAATTCCGGACAAATTTTCTCTCCAAAAGCCCAATGGCACTCCTTCTCTTCTGAGCATTGTAGTGCGCCAGCAGAGCGCTTTACATCCACATATGGAGTGTGTTTTTACTCAGCAGAAATGGGGTTACAAATTTTGTGGGGCTTTTTATCCCCATTTCCCCTTGTGAAAATGAAAAAGTTTGCATAACACCAGCATTTAAGTGATTTTTTTTTCCATTTTTCCATCCAACTTTAACCCTTTAAGGACGCCGGGCCTATCCATACGCCCCCGTTTCAATGTCCTTAAGAATTGAGGGCGTATGGGTACGCCCAGTCGGAATTCCGGTCCCCGCCGCTTGCCAGGTCGGGACCGGGGTGACTGCTGATATCTATCAGCAGGCAACCCGTGCAAAACCCTGGGGGGGGGGGGGGTCCTGAGACCCCACCCATATCGGCGATTTTCAGCTATTCCGGGTCAATCGGGTCTCTGGTGACCCGGAAGAAATGGGTGAATGGGGCTATCCGAGACAGCCCCATTCACCCTTACCTAGCAGAAGTGAGTTGGCACGGGTGCCGACTCACGATCACGACCCTCAGGAGCAGTGGCGGCGACAGGAGCAGCAGAATCGGTGGCAGCAGCGGCGGTCTCGGCGGCAGGATACAGCAGGAGGTGAGGCCTGTTCACCTCCTGCTGTTACTTAGCAACAACTCTCGGCATGTAAAGCCAAAGGGCATGCTGGGAGTTGTAGTTATGCAACAGCTGGAGTTCCAACTACAACTCCCAGCATGCCTTTTGGTAGTCTGTGCATGCTGGGGGTTGTAGTTATGCAACAGCTGGAGGCACATTTTTTTTCACACTTTTTTTTTGCATAACTACAACTCCTAACATGCACAGACTACCAAAGGGCATGCTGGAAGTTGTAGCAGTGTGCCTCCACCTGTTGCAAAACTACAACTTTCAGCATGCCCTTCGACTGTCAATGCATGCTGATTGTTGCAGTTTTGCAACAGCTGAAGGCACACTGGTTGTGAAACAGAGTTTATCTAACTAAGTGTTTTTCAACCAGTGTGCCTCCAGCTGTTGCAAAAATACAACTCCCAGCATGCACTGAGAGACTGTACATGCTGGGAGTTCTAGTTTTGCAACAGCAGGAGGAATACTGGTTGCAAAACACTGAGTTAAATAACAAACTCTCAGTGTTTTGCAACCAATGTGCCTCCAGCTGTTGCATAACTACAACTCCCAGCATGTATGGTCTGTAAGTGCATGCTGGAAGTTGTAGTTTTGCAACAGCTGAAGGTCCCCCCCAATGTGAATGTAGAGGGCACATTCACACAGTAGGGTTTACAGTGAGTTTTCTGCTGCAAATTTTCCGCCGCAGCTCAAACTCCCAGCGAGAAACTCACTGTAAACCCACCCGTGTGAATGTACCCTAAAAACAATACACCTACACAAAATAAAAAAGTAAAACACTACAT
Source organism: Hyla sarda (assembly GCF_029499605.1). NCBI lineage: Eukaryota > Metazoa > Chordata > Amphibia > Anura > Hylidae > Hyla > Hyla sarda. The sequence continues at coordinate 240,346,706 of NC_079191.1, forward strand.
ATACATATAATACATATACTACAAAACACGTCTTGTATGGCACTGTTTCCAAAACAGAGCCCCCAGCTGTCGAAAAACAACAACTCACAGTATTGCGGGACAGCCACTGACTGTGAAGGTATGCTGGGAGTTTTGCAACAGCTGGAAACACTGCCGTAGGGTATTTTTGTGGCGGATTCAAATCCCCAATTTAGGCCTCAAATGCATATGGCGCTCTCTCATTTTGGAGCACTGTCGTATTTCAAGGAAACAGTTTAGGGCCACATATGGGGTACCTCAGTACTCGGGAGAAATTGTGTTACAAATTTTGGGGGTCTTTTTCTCCTTTTACCCCTTATCAAAAGGTAAAGTTGGGGGTCTACACCAGCCTGTTAATGTAAAAATATAAATTTTTACACTAACATGCTGGTGTTGCCCTTTCCTGCGGTAAAAGGAAAAAAGGACCCCCAAAATTCTGAACACAATTTCTCCTGAGTACAGAACTACCCCATATATGGGCGTAAAGTGATCTGCGGGCGCACAACATGGCTCAGGAGTGAGAGCGCACTATGTACATTTAAGGTCTAAATTGGTGATTTGCACAGGGGTGGCTGATTTTACAGCGGTTCTGACATAAACGCAAAACAATTAATACCCAGATGTGACCCCATTTTGTAAACTATACCCCTCACGGTATGTAACAGGGGGTATAGTGAGCCTTAGCACCCCACAGGTGTTTGACAAATTTTTGTTAAAGTTGGATGTGAAAATGGAAATAAATTATTTTCACTAAAATGCTGGTGTTAACCTACATTTTTCTTTTTCACAAGGGAGAATAGGAAAAAAGCCCCCATATGTGGATGTAAAATGCTCTGAGGGTGAACTACAATGCTCAGAAGAGAAGGAGCCCCATTGGGCTTTTGGCAAGAGAATGTGTCCGAAATTGAAGGCCATGTGTGTTTACAAAGCCCCCATAGTGCCAGAACAGTGGACCCCCCCCACCACATGTGACCCCATTTTGGAAACTACACCCCTCATGTAATGTAATAAGGAGTACAGTGAGCATTTACACCCCACAGGTGTCTGACAGATTTTTGGAATAGTGGTCTGTGAAAATTAAAGATTGTATTTTTCATTTGCATAGCCCACTGTTCCAAAGATCTGTCAAACGCCAGTGGGGTGTAAATGTTCACTGCACCCCTTATTAAATTCTGTGAGGGGTGTAGTTTCCAAAATGGTCACATGTGGGGGGGGGGTCCACTGTTCTGGCACCATGGGGGGCTTTGTAAACGCACATGGCCTCCTACTTCTATTCCAACCAAATTCTCTCACCAAAAGCTCAATGGTGCTCCTTCTCTGAGCATTGTAGTTAGCCCGCAGAGCACTTTACATCTACATATGGGGTATTTCCACACTCAGAAGAAATGGGGTTACAAATTTTGGGAGGCTTTTTCTCCAATTACCCCTTGTGAAAATGAAAAATTTGGGGTAACACCAGCATTTTAGTGAAAAAAATCAAATTTTTCATTTTCACATCCAAATTAAGCGGAAATTTGTCAAGCACCTGTAGGATGTTAAGGCTCACTGTACCCCTTGTTAGGTTCCTTGAGTGGTGTAGTTTCCAAAATGGTATGCCATGTGTTTATTTTTTATTTTTTTTGCTGTTCTGGCACCATAGGGCTTCCTAAATGCGACATGCCCCCCAAAAACCATTTCAGCAAAATTTGCTTTCCAAAAGCCAAATGTGACTCCTTCTCATCTGAGCATTGTAGTGCACCTTCATAGTACTTGACGTCCACACATGGGGTATTTCCATACTCAGAAGAGATGGGGTTACAGATTTGGGGGGGGGGCATTTTCTCCTATAACCCCTTGTAAAAATGTTAAATTGGGGGGAAAACCAGCATATTAGTGGAAAAAAAAGAATAAAAAATAAAAATTCATTTACACATCCGACTTTAACAAAAAGTCGTCAAACACCTGTGGGGTGTTAAGGCTCAGCGGACCCCTTGTTACGTTCCTTGAGGGGTGCATTTTCCAAAATAGTATGCCATGTTTTTTTTTTGTTTTTTTGCTATTCTGGCACCATAGGGGCTTCCAAAATGTGACATGCCCCCCAAAAGCCATTTCAGAAAAACTCACTCTCCAAAATCCCATTGTCGCTCCTTCCCTTCTGAGCCTTGTAGTGCACCCACAGAGCACTTGATATCCACATAAGAGGTATTTCCTTAATCGAGAGAAATTGGGTTACAAATTTTGGGGGGCTTTTTCTACTTTTACCCCTTGTAAAATTTCAAAAACTGGGTCTACAAGAACATGCGAGTGTTAAAAAATGAAAGGGGTATTCCAGGAAAAAACTTTTTTATATATATCAACTGGCTCCAGAAAGTTAAACAGATTTGTAAGTTACTTCCATTAAAAAAATCTTAATCCTTTCAGTACTTATGAGCTTCTGAAGTTAAAGTTGTTCTTTTCTGTCTAAATCCTCTGTGATGACACCTGTCTCGGGAAACGCCCAGTTTAGAAGAGGTTTGCTATGGGGATTTGCTTCTAAACTGGGAGTTTCCCCGAGACAGGTGTCATCAGAGAGGATTTAGACAGAAAAGAACCACCTTAACTTCAGAAGCTCATAAGTAATGAAAGGATTAAGATTTTTTAATAGAAGTAATTTACAAATCTGTTTAACTTTCTGGAGCCAGTTGATATATAAAAAAAAAGTTTTTTCCTGGAATACCCCTTTAACCCCTTAAGGACACCTTTTAAAAATCATAACCCTTTCAATTTTGCACCTAAAAATCCATATGATGGCTTATTTTTTGTACCACCAATTCTACTTTGCAGTAACATCAGTCATTTTACCCAAAAATCTACAGCGAAACGGAAAAAAAACAGGAAAAAAAATTGTGCGACGAAATTGAAGAAAAAACGCCATTTTATAACTTTCGGGGGCTTCCGTTTCTACACAGTACATTTTTCGGTAAAAATGACACCTTATCTTTATTCTGTAGGTCCATACGGTTAAAATGATACCCTACTTATATAGGTTTGATTTTGTAGTACTTCTGTAAAAAATCATAACTACATGCAGAAAAATGTATACGTTTAAAAATTGTCATTTTCTGACCCCTAAAACTTTTTTATTTTTCCAGTTATGGGGCGGTATGAGGGCTAATTTTTTGCGCCGCGATCTGAAGTTTTTAGCGGTACCATTGTATTGTTTTGTATTGATCAGACTTTTCGATCGCTTTTTATTCATTTTTTCATGATATAAAAATCAACCAAAAATATGTTATTTTGGACTTTGGAATTTTTTTGCGCGTACGCCATTGACCGTGCGGTTTAATTAATGATATATTTTTATAGTTTGGACATTTACGCACGCGGCGATACCACATATGTTTATATTTACATGGTGTTTGTTTTTTATGGGAAAAGGGGGGTGATATGAACTTTTATTAAGGAAAGGGTTAAATCACATTTATTAACCTTTTTTTTTTACACTTTTATTTTGCAGTGTTATAGCTCCCATAGGGACCTATAACACTGCACATACTGATCTTATACCCTGTTCACTGCAAAGCCATAGCTTTGCAGTGATCAGGGTTATCAGCAGTCGATTGCTCAAGCCTGAATCTCAGGCTTGGACCAATCGATCGCCGAGGGGACATGCCGGGGGCAGGTAAGAGGACCTCCGCTCGTGCCCCAGCTGATCGGGACACCGCATTTTCACTACGGTGGTCCCGATCAGCCACGCTGAGCAGCCGGGAAGGTTTTACTTTCAGTTTAGACGCGGCGTTCAACTTTGAACGCCGCGTCTAAAGGGTTAATAGCGCACGGCACCGCGATCGCTGCAGCGTGCTATGAGCCCCGGGTCCCGGCATCAGATACATGCCGGGACCGACCCGATATGATTATATCGCGGGAGCCGGCCAAGGACGTAAATATACGTCCTTGGTCGTTAAGGGGTTAAGATTTTGAATTTTCTCCTTCACCTTGCTGCTATTCCTGTGAAACACCTAAAGGGTTAACACACACTTTCTGAATGTCATTTTGAATACTTTGGGGGGTGCAGTTTTTATAATGGGGTCATTTATGGGGTATTTCTAATATGAAGACCCTTCAAATCCACTTAAAAACTGAACTGGTCCCTGAAAAATTCAGAATTAGAAAATCTTGGGAAAAACTGGAAAATTGCTGCTGAACTTTGAAGCCCTCTGATGTCTTCCAAAAGTAAAAACATGTCAAATTTATGATGCAAATATAAAGAACACATATTGTATATGATTTATTTGGAATATCCATTTTCCTTACAAGCAGAGAGTTTCAAAGTTAGAAAAATGCTAAATTTTCATGAAATTTGGTGATTTTTCACCAAGAAAGGATGCAAGTAACGACGAAAATTTACCACCGTGTTAAAGTAGTATATGTGACGAAAAAATTATCTTGGAATCAGAATAATCGGTAAAAGCATCCCAGAGTTATTAATGCATAAAGTAACAGTGATCAGAACTGCAAAAAAGGCTCAGTCCTTAAGGTGAAAAAAGGCTCAGTCCTTAAAGGGGTACTCCGCCCCTGGCATCTTATCCCTTATCCAAAGGATAGGGGATAAGATGTTAGATCGCCGCAGTCCCACTGCTGGGGACCCCGGGGATCGCCGCTGCAGCACCCCAACATCATTACTGCACAGAGCGAGTTCGCTCTGTGCGTAATGATGGGCGACCGGCCCCTGTATTGCCCGTCATTACGTGCAGAGCGATCTCGCTCTGCGCAGTAATGATAGCGGGGTGCTGCAGCAGCGATCCCCGGGGCCCCAGCAGCAGGATCCCGGCGATCTGACATCTTATCCCCTATCCTTTGGATAGGGGATAAGATGTCTAGGGGCGGAGTACCCCTTTAAGGGGTTAATGTAAGGGTGTTAAGGCTCACTATACCCGTTGTTACGTTCCGTGAGGAGTGTAGTTTCCAAAATTGGCTCACACGTGGGTATTTATTTTTTTGCGTATATTTCAGAACTGCTGTAAAATCAGCCACCCCTGTGTGCAAATTTAGACCTCAAATGTACATATAGGGCGCTCTCACTCTTGAGCCATGATGTGCGCCCGAAGAGCATTTTACGTCCATATATGGGGCATTTCCGTACTCAGGAGAAATTTTGGGGATTTTTTTTTCCTTTTACCTCTTGTGAAAATGAAAAGTTTGGGGCAATACCAGCATGTTAGTGTAAAAAAAATTTAGGTTGTAGTTGCGTGCCTCCAGCTGTTGCAAAACTCCCAGAATGTACTGATCATGAACGGCATGCTGGGAGATGTAGTTATGCAACAGCTGGAGGCACGCAACTACGACTCTCAGCATGCCGAGACAGCCGTTTGTTGTTCATGCATGTTGTGAGTTGTAGTTATGCAAGATTTAGAGGAACACAGTTTAGAGACTACCGCACAGTGATCTCAAAACTGTGGCCCTCCATATGTTGCTAGGCAACAACTTACCAGCAGGATCGCGAGAGGAGGATCGCCGCCTGCTGCACCAGGAGAAGGATCACAGCCTGCCGCTGGTAAGGGACCTCCGCTGCCGCTGATAGTCCGAGTAGAGCGGAGGAACTGTCCTATCGTGGGTGGGCAGAGCGAGGGAACCGAACTTTAACCCCCCTGATCTGCTATTGGTTGACGCTTCTGACTGACAAATAGAGATAGGAGGGGTCCCACCTCACTCCTATCCGGGTCACCACCGAACCATATGACCCGGAATCGCCACAGATAACCGGTCTGAATTGACCGGCGATTTGCAGCGATCGCCGACATGGGGGGTCTCAGGACCCCCCCCAGGCGTTGGCACGGGATGCCTGCTGAATGATTTCAGCAGGCATCCCGGTCCGGTTCCCGCCCAGTGAGCTGCGGGGATCGGAATTACCATGAGCGTACAGGTAATTAAGGATCGGGCATGCAAGGCATACCTTTACGCCCTGCATCCTCAAGAGGTTAAAATTGCCCTATTTCGACCACCTATAACCCCTGTACGAGGGCTCATTTTTTGCACCATGATCTATAGTTTTTATCAATACCACTTTGGCGTATGTGATTTTGTCTAAAAAAAAATTTGCCATGTGATTGATTCAATATATAATCCTGATCACATACACAATTTTTATGTGTGTAGCAACTATAATTTTCACATTTCCTGTTGCTCACTTGGTTTATTATTATTTGCTTTGGAGGGGTGTGCCCTCACTCATGACTCATCTTCCTCCATGAATGCTGAGTCTCTTCATCAAATCACTGCAGGCTACTCCTTTCTGCTGCAGTATGATAGGACAGGAGTGAGCACAGAGGAGTGCTTGTCCCTCCCTCACTTACTGGACTTTGTCTATGCTTATAGACAAAGATGATGCTGCAGCCAGACAGGATTACGTTCTGGATGATATTTTTTTATGATTTCTATAAAAAGGAAATTACATTTTCTTATGAATTATATTAGGTATAAAGGTTAATGTTTTGAAAAGATGTACAACATATAAAGAGTTTTTGTATCTGACAGTTCCCATTTATGGAGTGCTGCCTAGTGCAGAACTCTCATAAGAGTAATTGAGAGGCAAAAATGGCACTTCTTGCCTGGCTGGGAAGCTCCACCTATCTACCGGTGGGAAGGTTGTTAAGATTTCCATTAGATACAGAGAGATGATTTCTGATACCACCTATTTATTTATCGCCTGCAGTTAACTAAATTGTTTTATGTAAATTAGAGTGATGAAAATGCTTAATTCTGGAAGAGTAGAAATTGGTCATGAAATAGTTAAAGCAGGTGAGTCATAAAACATCATAAGGGAGTAAGTGTATCAATAAAAAACCTGCATGAGATGACAGTTTGGTAAGCAGACTGGGCCTGTAACAACAATTAATGTGGGTGTGGTATGAGGAAGCAGACACAGCACCAGCCCAACAAAGTTAACTATGTGAAAATGTGTATAAAATATTGCACCATCAGCACAGGCATAAAGTAGGATAGTAGGTCAGGGGTAATGGTGGAATAATGTACTGACTGTAATAAGTAACTAGTGTCTGGCTGATAATCACTGCAGAATTTTATCTCACAACTAAATAAATTTATTAACAGCATTAGGAAGTACTGTAAATAACTGATTGGCATCTTACAGAATTAGGCATCTAGCCCTGCTTCCGGCAAGCAGGGCTAAATGCCGAAAGACTTCACACACTTCGGCAAACATTGCTACATGTGACCCGATGCACATATGATGGGGCAACCAGTCTTGCCCGGTCACTAAACTGCTACTTCTACCTGCGGGGACTTCCTGGTGGAGGTGCACGCGGGGACCAGTCCTTGGGTTAGTTCCAACACTTTTTTTCCCAGGACTTGACCCCTGCATGCGATGATGTCACTTATAGAGTGCACCTCCGCCAGGAAGTCCCCGCAGGCAGATGAAGTAGCGCAGTCCAGGTGGGGAATCTGTGCTTCATCTACCTAATGTGGGGAACCTGTGCTGCGCTACCTAATGTGGGGAAACTGTGCTGCGCTACCTAATGTGGGGAAACTGTGCTGCGCTGCCTAATGTGGAGAATCTATGCTAAGGATACCTACTGTGGGGAATCTGTGCTAAGGCTACCTAATGTGGGGAATCTGTGCTACCCAATGTGGGGAAACTGCTACCTTCCTAATGTGGGCAAACGGCTGCCTACCTAATACTCCCCCCCCCCCCCCAGCAGTAGCACCCCCATCATCCATCAGCTCATGCTATTACCAAAGGGGGGTAGGGAGGATGGGGGGGGGGGGTGTTGCTTGTGGATGATGGGGGTGCCACTGCTGGTGGGGTGTGTTGCTGGTGAATGATGAGGGACGCATGCGGCCCAGCCTCACCCAGCCGCTATCTCCAGTGGCCCCCAGATAATTTGAGTATGAGACCCCTGATCTACTGTATAGTTCATTCATTTTGTACAATCCATTCTTTAGATAAAGTTCTTGTTGTTTTTGTAAAGCCTTCATAACATGTTTTCCTCTCCTTGGGATGTGGATTCTTGCAGCATGCTCCTACAATAGTCAAAAGGCTGTGTTTCATCTGTATACTAAATTTAGAATCCTAGGAGGGTACAATATGAAAATTTTGCAAAGAACATGGTTTACCTAGCTTAGGACTAAATTTCAGACCACCCTTACAAAAGTAATCACACTAGATGTGAGTAAAAGTAGCAATCTTTTTTAATAGTTGTATTGACACTTAGCGTTTTTTGCTTCCCACAGGCAATATTTAAAGTTGCAGTAAAACCACCAACTGCAATTCACAAACAACTTTTACAGCCTGTGCTACAGCAATTTTGTTTTTTATATTATCTAATTCATTATGATCTTCAAAACTTGGCTTTAAAAGTCATGACAAAACCTGATCAAAACTGCACTGTGTAAGCTGCGTTCCCACATGCCGGTAAGCGTATTTAGTGGAAATCATGCACCTTTCATTTACTTTTGGCCGCATGATGTTGCTGGGATTATCAGCTTTAGTGAATGCATGGGGGCATGTGGAAACGCGGCCTAGAAGTACCTAATGGAGCTACCTATCAAATCACTATTATCTGATCTAATAACAGTAATAATAGTTGTTATCAGATGAAAATATGTAAAAGAATATTCCGGATATTAAAAAAATTCTGATTTTAGAGGAAAAAAAAAAAAGCTATTCTTACCTAACCCCAGTCTCAGCCAAGGGCATCAGGAGACCAGACGGAGCTGAATGGGAACAGCCAGGAGGGGATAGCGGGTGCTCTGGGGACCAGGGGTAGATAAATATGTATTTTTCTCTATTATTCTACAGCCACAGAAATATCAGAATTTTTTTTAGAGTTGTTGCTTGACTAGGCATTGTTCACACTAGCATCATGACTTCTGTCAGGTTTCTAGTTTTACTGTTTATGATTTTTTTTCTATCGTAGACAATTCCTTCATGTAGAACTACTTGTACATTATGTCAATATCAATCAAACAATGTCGTGCTGTCAGGTTAAAAGATTTTCCCTTTACATGAAGTGCATAGTCCCCTAGAATCGGAACCTCATACTTCTATTTGAATGTTTTATGCTGCAATGTAGTTGCTAAGGAACAAACTAAGAGATTCTTGACACCCACTCTGGATTCCCTAGCTATCATTTACAGCAAAGACTAGCTATAACAGCACTCTTACACCATAGATAAAGGGGGTTTCCCACCACTGCATTACTTGCATATACCATCATCAAATAATAAGTGGGGATTCAACTGCCAGGATCCCTACAATGAAGAAGCCATAGCAATGGAATGGGACTGTGTTGTAGTTTCCTAAAGAGCCAATATACAGAAGCAACTCTGTACAGGAATAAAAGCCAAAGGGGCATTTTACCTTTTGTTCTTGGAATAAGTGGGTGTCCTAGCAATAACAATGTTCTTTGGTAGGAATAACTCAATTCACAGTTGTTTACATACAGGAGTTACTACATCTTCCAAAGATAATCAAACATTAAAAAGGAAAAGCACAGATACGTGATAGCTACCTGTGCATATATGTAGCATCTACTAAAGTCTATAGCTTACTTGTATTCTTCACTACCACAGGTAGTAAATAGATGACTTACTTGGGGCTTAAATAGGTACTCCGGTGGAAAAAAAAATTTTCATATCAACTGGCTTCAGAGGTGTCAACAGAGAGCACTGTGATCAGACAGAAAAGAATAACTTGACTTCCTCTGTAGCATACAGCAGCTGAAAAGTACTGGAAGGATTAAGATTTTTCTAACTGAAGTAATTTACAAATCTGTTTAACCCCTTAACCCCTTAACGACGCAGGACGTATATTTACGTCCTGCGCCATCTCCCGCGATATGAAGCGGGATCGCGCCGCGATCCCGCATCATATCGCGTGGGTCCCGGCGCTAATCAACGGCCGGGACCCGCGGCTAATACCACACATCGCCGATCGCGGCGATGTGCGGTATTAACCCTTTAGAAGCAGCGGTCAAAGCTGACCGCCGCTTCTAAAGTGAAACTGAAAGTATCCCGGCTGCTCAGTCGGGCTGTTCGGGACCGCCGCGGTGAAATCGCGGCGTCCCGAACAGCTGATCGGACACCGGGAGGGCTCTTACCTGCCTCCTCGGTGTCCGATCGACGAATGACTGCTCCGTGCCTGAGATCCAGGCAGGAGCAGTCAAGCGCCGATAATGCTGATCACAGGCGTGTTAATACACGCCAGTGATCAGCATAGGAGATCAGTGTGTGCAGTGTTATAGGTCCCTATGGGACCTATAACACTGCAAAAAAAATGTAAAAAAAAAGTGTTAATAAAGGTCATTTAACCCCTTCCCTAATAAAAGTTTGAATCACCCCCCTTTTCCCATAAAAAAAATAAAACAGTGTAAAAAAAAATAAAAATAAACATATGTGGTATCGCCGCGTGCGTAAATGTCCGAACTATAAAAATATATCATTAATTAAGCCGTACGGTCAATGGCGTACGCGCAAAAAAATTCCAAAGTCCAAAAAAGAGTATTTTGGTAACTTTTTAGAACATTAAAAAATGAATAAAAAGTGATCAAAAAGTCAGATCAAAACAAAAATCATACCAATAAAAACTTCAGATCACGGCGCAAAAAATGAGTCCTCATACCGCCCGTACGTGGAAAAATAAAAAAAGTTATAGGGGTCAGAAGATGACATTTTTAAACGTATAAATTTTCCTGCATGTAGTTATGATTTTTTCCAGAAGTGCGACAAAATCAAACCTATATAAGTAGGGTATCATTTTAACCGTATGGACCTACAGAATAATGATAAGGTGTAATTTTTACCGAAATATGCACTGCGTAGAAACGGAAGCCCCCAAAAGTTACAAAATGGCGTTTTTTTTTCGATTTTGTCGCACAATGATTTTTTTTTTCGTTTCGCCGTGCATTTTTGGGTAAAATGACTAATGTCACTGGAAAGTAGAATTGGTGATGCAAAAAATAAGCCATAATATGGATTTTTAGGTGGAAAATTGAAAGGGTTATGATTTTTAAAAGGTAAGGAGGAAAAAACGAAAGTGCAAAAACGGAAAAACCCTGAGTCCTTAAGGGGTTAAGGACCAGGCCATTTTACACCTTAGGACCGGAGCGTTTTTTGAACATCTGACCACTGTCACTGTAAATATTAACTCTGGGATGCTTTTACCTATCATTCTGATTTCGAGATTGTTTTTTCGTGACATATTCTACTTTATGTTACTGGTAAAATTTTGTCGATACTTGCATCGTTTCTTAGTGAAAAATTCCAAAATTTGATGAAAAAATTGAAAATGTGGCATTTTTCTAACTTTGAAGCTCTATGCTTGTAAGGAAAATGGATATTCCAAATAAAAAAATTTTTTATTCACAAATACAATATGTCCACTTTATGTTTCCATCATAAAATTGACGTGATTTTACTTTTGGAAGACACCAGAGGGCTTCAAAGTTCAGCAGCAATTTTTCAATTTTTCACAAAATTTTCAAACTCACTATTTTTCAGGGACCAGTCCAGGTTTGAAGTGGATTTGAAGGGTCTTCATATTAGAAATACCTCACAAATGACCCCATTATAAAAACTGCACCCCCAAAGTATTCAAAATGACATTCAGTCAGCGTTTTAACCCTTTAGGTTTTTCACAGGAATAGCAGCAAAGTGAAGGAGAAAATTCACAATCTTCATTTCTTACACTCGCATGTTCTTGTAGACCCAATTTTTTTTATATATACAAGGGGTAGAAGGAGAAAATTTATACTTATATTTGTAGCCCACATACCTCATATGTCTATGTAAAGCGTTCGGCGGGCGCATTAGAGGGCTCAGAAGGGAAGGAGCGACAAGGGGATTTTGGAGAGTACGTTTTTCTGAAATGGTTTTTGGGGGGCATGTTGCATTTAGGAAGCCCCTATGGTACCAGAACAGCAAAAAATCCCCACATGGCATACCATTTTAGAAACTAGATCCCTTGGGGAACATAACAAGGGGTAAAGTGAACCTTAATACCCCACAGGTGTTTCACGACTTTTACATATGTAAAAAAATATATATTTGTTTTCACTAAAATGTGTGTTTCCCCCCGAATTTCACATTTTTGCAAGGGTTAATAGCAGAAAATACCCCCCAAAATTTGTAACCCCATCTCTTCCGAGTGTGGAGTTACCCCATAAGTTGACCTGAAGTGCACTACGGGCGAACTACCATGCTCAGAAGAGAAGGAGTCATATTTGGCTTTTGGAGAGCAAATTTTGCTCGGGGGGCATGTCGCATTTAGGAAGCCCCTATGGTGCCAGGACAGCAAGATAACCCCCACATGGGATACCATTTTGGAAACTAGACCCCTTGAGGAACGTAACAAGGGGTACAGTGAGCATTTACCCCCCACTGGTGTCTGTCAGATCTTTGGAACAGTGGGCTGTACAAAATGTTTAATTTGCACAGCCCACTGTTCCAAAGATCTGTCAGAAACCAGTGGGGTGTAAATTCTCACTGCACCCCTCATTACATTCCGTGAGGGTGTAGTTTCCGAAATGGGGTCACATTTTTTTTTTTTTTTTTGTGTTTGTCAAAACCGCTGTAACAATCAGCCACCCCTGTGCAAATCACCTCAAATGTACATGGTACACTCTCCCTTCTGGGCCTTGTTGTGCGCCCCCAGAGCACTTTGCGCCCACTTATGGGGTATCTCCGTAGTCGGGAGAAGTTGCATTACAAATTTTGGGGGGCTTTTTTCCCTTTTACCTCTTGTCAAAATGAACAGTATAGGGCAACACCAGCGTGTTAATGTAAAAAATTTATTTTTTTACACTAACATGCTGTTGTAGACCCCAACTTCACCTTTTCATAAGGGGTTAAAGGAGAAAAAGCCCCCCAAAATTTGTTAGGCAATTTCTCCCGAGTACGGCAATACCCTATATGTGGCCCTAAACTGTTGCCCTGAAATACGACAGGGCTCCAAAGTGAGAGCGCCATGCGCATTTGAGGCCTGAATTAGGGATTTGCATAGGGGTGGACATAGGGGTATTCTACGCCAGTGATTCCCAAACAGGGTGCCTCCAGCTGTTGCAAAACTCCCAGCATGCTTGGACAGTCAACGGCTGTCCGGCAATACTGGGAGTTGTTGTTTTGCAACAGCTGGAGGCTCCATTTTGGAAACAGTGGTGTACCAGACATTTTTCATTTTTATTGGGGAGGGGGGCTGTGTAGGGGTATGTGTATATGTAGTGTTTTTTTACTTTTTATTTTATTTTGTGGTAGTGTAGTGTAGTGTAGTGTAGTGTTTTTAGGGTACAGTCACATGGGCGGGGGATTACAGCGAGTTTCCCGCTGTGAGTTTGAGCTGCCGCGCAAAATTTGCTGCATCGCAAACTTGCAGCCTGATACTCACTGTAAGCCCCCTGCCCATGTGAATGTATCCTGTACATTCACAGAGGGGGGGGGGGCCTCCAGCTGTTGCAAAACTACAACTCCCAGCATGCACAGTTTATCAGTGCATGCTGGTAGTTATAGTTTTGCAACAGCTGGAGGCACACTGGTTGGGAAACACTGAGTTAGGAAACAGACAATGTTTCCCAACCAGTGTGCCTCCAGTTGTTGCAAAACCACAACTCTCAGCATTCTCAGGCATGCTGGGAGTAGTAGTTCGGCAACATCTTTAGAGCCAGATGTTGCCGAACTACAACTTCCAGCATGCTTGGAGTTGTAGTTTTGCAACATCTGGAGGACTACAGTTTGCAGACCACTAATACAGTGGTTCCCAATCTGTGCCCTTCCAGATGTTGCAAAACTACAACTCCCAGTATGCCAAAACTGTCCAGGCATGCTGGGAGTTGTAGTTCTGCAACATCTGAAGGGCCAGATGTTACAGAACTACAACTCCCAGCATGCCTGGACAGTAAGGGCAAGCTGAGGATGTGTAGTTTTGCAACATCTGGAAGGGCACAGTGGTCCCAAAACTGTGGACCTCCAGATGTTGCAAAACTGCAACTCCCAGCATGCCCAGACGCCAAGGGCTGTCTGGGCATGCTGGGAGTTGTAGTTTACAGGGTCCAAATACAGCAATGCATGTCGCTTTACGGCGACGTGCATTGCTGTAAAAGGCCGACCGCGGCTGAAGATCAACTCACCTGTCGCCGCTGCCGCCGTCTCCGTCGCCGGCATCCGGGTCTTCAGGGACGAGGTAAGTACCGGGGCTGGGCCCCAGCACTCCCCCGTCCCCCGCCGCGTCCTCCGGTCATCCTCCCGTCCTCTCCACACTTCAAGGGGCCGGGCAGGACGGGAGGAAGTATCCGCCCCCCCCCCCCTGCGATTGGTCGGTTAGTTAACCGACGGATCGCAGGGGATCGGAGGTGGTGGCAGGCTTGCCACCTCGCTCCAAGTCTTCAGCATGGTCCTGGCTGTCTAACAACCGGGATCATGCGAAATTACCGGGCGGTCGGGTCCCAGAGACCCAATCAGCCCGGTATCGGGCTGATCGCAAGGGCGATTTCCCTACATGGCCCCCCTCAGCGTTTGCCCTGGATGCCTGCTGAAGGATTTGTATTGAAGGAAATACAACAGGACGTTCTCTAACGTCCTTGGGCATTAAAGCCCAGGTAGTGAGGACGTTAGAGAATGTCCTATGTCCTTAAGTGGTTAAAGGGATACTCCGGTGGAAAACTTTTTTTTTATTTTTATTAACTGGTGCCAGAAAGTTAAACAGATTTGTAAATTACTTACCGTATATACTCAAGTATAAGCCGAGTTTTTCAGCACGATTTTTCGTGCTGAAAACACCCCCTCGGCTTATACTCGAGTGAACTCTCCACCCGCAGTGGTCTTCAACCTGCGGACCGACAGAAGTTTCAAAACTACAACTCCCAGCAAGCCCGGGCAGCCATCGGCTGTCCAGGCTTGCTGGGAGTTGTAGTTTTGAAACCTCTGGAGGTCCGCAGGTTGAAGACCACTGCGGCCTTCGACATCATCCAGCCCCCTCTCACCCCCTTTAGTTCTGTACAGTACTCGCCTCCGCTCGGCGCTGGTCCGGTGCTGCAGGACTGTCCGGTGGGGAGGTCGTCCGGTGGGATAGTGGTTCCGGGCTGCTATCTTCACCGGGGAGGCCTCTTCTAAGCGCTTCGGGCCCGGCCCCAGAATAGTCACGTTGCCTTGACGACGACGCAGAGGTACGTTCATTACCAACGTACTTCTGCGTCATCGTCAAGGCAACGCCTCTATTCTGGGCCCGAAGCGCGGAGAAGAGGCGCCCCCGGTGAAGATAGCAGCCCGGAACCACTATCCCACCGGACGACCTCCTCACCGGACAGTCCTGCAGCACCGGACCAGCGCCGAGCGGAGGGAGTACTGTACAGAACTAAAGGGGGTGAGAGGGGGCTGGATGATGTCGAAGGCCGCAGTGGTCTTCAACCTGCGGACCTCCAGAGGTTGCGAAACTACAACTCCCATCAACCCCGGACAGCCGATGGCTGCCCGGGCTTGCTGGGAGTTGTAGTTTTGAAACCTCTGGAGGTCCGCTGGTTGAAGACCACTGAGGGCAGATGATGACAAGAGGATGATGAAGGGGGGTGTGGGATGATGACAAGGGGATGATGAAGGGGGGGTGTGGGATGATGACAAGGGGATGATGAAGGGGGGGTTGTGGGATGATGACAAGGGGATGATGAAGGGGGGTGGGATGATGACAGGTGATGATGAGGGTCTGGATGATGACAGGGTGAGGATGATGAGGATGTTAATGACGGGGGTCTGGATGATGACAGGGGGGGTGATGTATTTCCCACCCTAGGCTTATACTCGAGTCAATAACTTTTCCTGGGATTTTGGGGTGAAATTAGGGGCCTCGGCTTATACTCGAGTATATACGGTATATTAAAAAATCTTAATCCTTCCAGTACTTATTAGCTGCTGAATACTACAGAGGAAATTCTTTTCTTTTTGGAACACTCTGGAGCTCTCTGCTGAATCACAAGCACAGTGCTCTATGCTGACATCTCTGTCCATTTTAAGAACTGTCCAGAGTAGGAGAAAATCCCCATAGCAAACATATGCTGCTCTGGACAGTTCCTAAAATGGACAGAGGTGTCAGGAGAGAGCACTGTGCTCGTGATGTGAGCAGAGAGCTCTGTGTTCCAAAAAGAAAATAATTTCCTCTGTAGTATTCAGCAGCTAATAAGTACTGGAAGGATTAAGATTTTTTTAATAGAAGTCATTTACAAATCTGTTTAACTTTCTGGCACCAGTTGATTTAAAAGAAAAAAAAATTACCACCAGAGTACCCCTTTACGTTTCTGGAGCCAGCTGATATGAAATTTTTTTTTTCCACCGGAGTACCCCTTTAACCCCTTAAGGACCAAGGACGTACCGGTACGTGGCTAAGAGCGCGCGGCACTGATTGTGGTGCCGCGCGCTATTAACCCTTTAGACCCAACTTTGAACGCTGCGTCTAAAAGTGAAAGAAAACCAATGCCGGTTAGCTCAGGGAGCTGTTCTCGATCGCCGCAGTGAAATCGCGGCATCCTGAACAGCTGTAGGACAGCAGGAGGGTCCCCTTACCTGCCTCCTGTTATCCAATCGCCAAATGACTGAGATCCAGGAATGAGCAGTCAAGTGGCAGAATCATTGATTAATGGTTGCCTATGAGAAACCATTGATCAATGTAAAAGATCAGTGTGTGCAGTGTTATAGCCCCCTATGGGAGCTATAACACTGCAAAAAAAGGGAATAAAAAAAAGTGATTAAAGATCATTTATCCCCTTCCCTAATAAAATTTTTAATCAACCCCCTTTCCCCATTAAAAAAAAAAAAACTGTGTAAATAAAAATCAAAACAAACATGTGATATCGCCGCTTGCGGAAATGTCCGAATTATAAAAATATATTGTTAAATTAAACCACACGGTCAATGGTGTACGCGCAAAAAAATTCCAAAGTCCAAAATAGTGTATTTTTGGTCACTTTTTATATCATGAAAAAATGAATAAAAAGCGATC
Source organism: Hyla sarda (assembly GCF_029499605.1). Classification (NCBI taxonomy): domain Eukaryota; kingdom Metazoa; phylum Chordata; class Amphibia; order Anura; family Hylidae; genus Hyla; species Hyla sarda. Next base: position 240,363,678 of record NC_079191.1, read on the forward strand.
AAAAAGTCCAGCCAATACAAAAATGGTACCGCTAAAAACATCAGATTATACTGCCCTGTACGCGAAAAAAAAAAAAATAATAATTATAGGGGTCCAGAAGATGACAATTTTAAACATATAAAATGTTCTGCATGTAGTTGTGATTTTTTCCAGAAGTACGACAAAATCAAACCTATATAAGTAGGGTATCATTTTAATATTATCGACCTATAGAATAAAGATAAGGTGTCATTTTTACCGAAAAGTTTAGTGCGTAAAAACGGAAGCCCCCAAAATTTACAAAAATAAATTTTTTTCTTCAATTTTGTCGCACAATGATTTTATTTTCCGTTTCATCACAGATTTTTGGGTAAAATGACTGATGTCCTTACAAAGTAGAATTGGTGGCGCAAAAAATAAGCCGTCATATGGATTTTTAGGTGGAAAATTGATAGAGTTATGATTTTTTAAAAGTAAGGAGGAAAAAATGAAAGTGCAAAAACGGAAAAAAACCCTGGTCCTTAAAGAGTACCTGCCATCAACAAAAACTTTTAATATGTTGTTCATAATCATTAATGAAGAGATATTGTAATATATCTTCATTAAAAAATATTAATATTTATACCAGTTTTTTCATTTTATACTTTTGGCCACTAGGGGTCACTCTTCTATGCCTGGTCTGCAAGCAGCATCCTATGCTTTTCATAGTAAGTGTACAGCTTTTAGGACTAATGCTGAAGGGCTCTGGTCCTTCCACCGGAAGTGCAGTACTGTGAGCTACAAGCCTGCACATGCCTCTCATATAACAGCCAGTCACCTCCCCCTCCCCCCTGCTCTGTGTTCTCCCTGCCCCTCACCAAACGTTATCTTATACATTGTATTATCTCACTGCACTCCCTGCCCCCCCCCCCCCCCTGACATTCATCTTAATCACTGCCTCTGTAATTGCTCCCACCGCCCCTGGTTCTCAGCATTGACTTTTTAGTGCAGAGACACACAGGAGATAGAGACAGGCTGCTGTCCCTCCCCTGTACTTAGTCTGTATGCACACTGCAGAGCAGTGTTTCCCAACCAGGGTGCCTCCAGCTGTTGCAAAACTACAACTCCCAGCATGCCCGGACAGCTGTTGGCTGCCTGGGCATGCTGGGAGTTGTAGTTTTGCAACAGCTGGAGGTGCCCTGGTTGGGAAACACTGCTGCAGAGGGAGAGCAGCATACAGTTAGACTGGCAGAAGCAGAGTCCCAGCCAGGCTTCATGTGACATCATGCCTGCCGGGACCCGCCTCCTTCCACCCCTCAGAAAGACAGTGCTCCTGAGCTAATGAAGAGGGATAAAAAAAAAAAAAAAGGTATTTCCACAGCGTTTTAAACCTCAATAAACACAGGGATAGGCATAGTTAGAGAAGGGGACAGATGGGGAGGGGGATCAGGGAAAGTTTAGATGATGACAGGTACTCTTTAAGGGGTTAAAATGACTTTGGGGGTCAATTTATCAATTTGTTTTGCATAGTCAGATTTGACGGTTTGTTGGTATTTTTGACGGTGTTAAACAAAATTTATAAAACAGACGCACATGCTTTGATAAATTTTGTGCAAATAAAAATCCATTCAGAAAACAGTGTCAGCAACAAAATTTCACCTAAGTAATTGAAAACGTGCCCCATGCAGTGTTACCTGCTTGTTTTTACTTAGACAAAAATAGGATAGAATGACTTTTGGATTTTGCTAGATTTAACCTGTGTGACCCCCTACTTTCCACTAAAGGGGGCTCAGAATCTCCCTGTGCTAAAAGCACAGGGACCACACACCCCTCCAAGCATTTTCAATTGGAGTAATGGCAACACACGAACACTGTACTCCGTTTTAGTCTGAGCTACAATACAGAATATATGAAGGAGTGTCTCAACATGACGCTTCATGCAGAGGATAGCCACAGCCTTGGCCGAGTCTTATAATACCATATGAAAAATACGTATAACATATGCTACAAAACGGAAAAAAAAATTTTATTTGTGAGGTGAAATTGAAAAACAAAAAAAAGCTATTTTGCTAATTAAGGGGGTGTCCCTTTTTTACACCATTCACCATATGGTCAAACGGACATGTAACCTTGATACTATAGAAATCACAAGATTAGAGTGCAGTTCACTACACCCACAGATAACTGATGTTACTGTAAAAAAAAAAAAAATCAAAGAGTCCCATCAAAACAAAAATGGTACCGATAAAAAAAAATTCAGATCACGGTGCAAAAAAATTAGCCCTCATACATTCCTGTATATGGAAAATTATAAAAGTCAGAAGGGGTCAGAAGATGCAAATTTTAAACATATACATTTTGGAGCATGTAGTTATTTTTTTAAACTAGTAAAATTAAAAAACTATATAAATTTGGTATCCTTGTAACCATATGGACCTACAGAATAAAAATATGGTGTCATTTTTACCGAAAAGTGCACTGTGTAGAATTGGAAGCCCCCAAAATTTACAAAATGGCGCTTTTTTTCCAATTTTGCCCCACAAATATTTTTTTTTCTGGTTTCACCGTAAATGTTGTGGTGAAATGATTGGTGTCATTACAAAGTACAATTGGTGGCGCAAAAAATAAGCCCTCATATGGGTCTGTATGTGCAAAATTCAAAGCGTCCTGATTTTTTAGAAGGTGAGGTGGAAAATACGAAAGTGCAAAAATGAAAAAACCTGTGGTCCTTAAGGAGTAAAGGACTCATTTTTGCACTTTCGTTTTTTCCTCCTCACCTTTTTTCCTATTTATTTGGGAACAAAAAGGTGCAAAATTGAAAGCGTTCTGATTTTTTAGAAGGTGAGGCGGAAAATACAAAAGTGCAAAAATGAAAAGTGGGGAGAAAAGGTGCAAAATAGAAAGTGTTCTAAGTTTTTAAAAAGGGGAGGTGGAAAATACAAAAGTGTAAAAATGAAAAAAACTGTGGTCCTTAACCCCTTGCGGACGGATCCCATTATAACCCTAAGGACGGGAACATTTTTTGCAAATCTGACCTCTATCACTTTAAGCATTAATGGATGTTTTTACTTATAAATTTGATTCAGAGATTTTTTTTTCGTGACATATTCTACTTTATGTTAGTGGTAAATTTACGTCAATACTCGCGTCATTTCAGGAAAAATTTGAAAATTTAGCATTTTTCTAACTTTGAAGCTCTCTGCTTGTAAGGAAAAAGGTACATGTCAAATAAATTATATATTGATTCACATATGCAATATGTCTACTTTATGTTGGCATCATAAAGTTGACAGGTTTTTACTTTTTGAAGACATCCGAGGGCTTCAAACTTTAGCAGCAATTTTCTAATTTTTCCTGAAAATTTCCAAATCAGAATTTTTCAGGGACCAGTTAAGTTTAGAAGTGAATTTGAGGGTCTTTACGTTGGAAATTCCTTATAATGGACCATTATGAAAACTGCACCCCTTAAAGTATTCAAAATGACATTCAAAAAGTTTGTTAACCCTTCAGGTGTTTCACAGGAATAGTAGTAAAATGGAGGAGAAAAATCTAAATCTCACTTTTTTTACACTAAAATGTTATTGTAGCCCCATTTTTTTTCATTTTTACAAGGGTAAAAGGTAAAAAGGCCCCCCAAAACTTGTAATTAATTTTCTCTCAAGTAAGGAAATGCCTCATATGTGGATGTGAAGTGCTCTGTGGGTGCACTAGAGGGCTCAGAAGGGAAGAAGCGACAATGGCATTTTGGAGAGCAAATTTTTCTGAAATGGTTTTTGGGGGGCATGTCCCATTTAGGAAGCCCCCATGATACCAGAACAGTAAAAAAAAAAAAAAAAAAAAAAAAAAGCATACTTATTTGGGAACTACACCCCTCATGGAATGTAACTGTGAGCCTTAACACCCCACAGGTGATTGACGAACTTTCGTTAAATTGGGACATGAAAATAAAAAAAAAAATATTTTTAATACAAAAAAGCTGGTGTTACCCCAAACTTTTCATTTTCACAACAAGTAATAGGAGAAAATGCCCCCAAAGAATTTAAAACCCCATTTCTCTAGAATAAGGAAATACCTCATATGTGGATGTAAAGTGCTTTGTGGGTGCACTAGAGGGCTCAGAAGGGAAGGAGCCAAATTGGCCTTTTGGAGAGAGAATTTTGCTGAAATGGTTTTTGGGGGGCATGTCGCATTTAGGAAGTCCCCATGATGCCAGAACAGAAAAAAAAAAAAATAATAATAATATATATATATATATATATATATATATATATATATACCACATGGCATACTATTTTGGAAACTACACCCCTCAAGGAACGTTTGTTAATATTAGTAACTGTGAGGAATTTAAATTAGTCTTTGTTTAGAACATTATCGGTATGAGCCTTATGAAAAAAATACAAAGTTTTTTGAATAGATGGAAAAGGGTCTTTGGAGGCCTTTCCATAATATTCAGGATCCATCAGGATCCTGAAAGTCTCAGGATGGAAGTTTTCATAGTACATAATTTCCAGCCCTATACCTTTTGGCTGCTGGTCTAAGTACAATGTCCAAATTTTTTTCTGTAGTTTTTTCAAAGCCGATATTTCAGAGCTGATCATGTTTTAATTATATTTTTTTAGGAGGTTGATCTTGGAAATCCTTCTGTACTAGTTCATGAAAAGTTGAAATATATTGGCCCTGTGCATGAACCGGGTAAAATTTGGAGGGAGCTTCACTTCTTGATGTACAAACATATTGGACATGGTAGTGGATGCCGGTTCTTCTGGATCCATATGGTTATTTTCATTTTTCATACTGAAGAATCTTTTAAGGGTTATTTAAAACTTATGTAAATCTATAAAGAGTTGGAAGGGATTGGCCTGGTTTGTGGGGCAAAAGGATAACCCTTTTTTCAAGAGGGACAATTCATAGGGATTCAGAACAGAAGATGATAAGTTAAATATTTTAATCATTTCAGCAGGATCCTCTGGTGATTTTGTTGATAGTTTTTTCCTCTTTTTGCTCCCCCTGGTTCCTCGCTTTCTTTTTTGTAAGAAAATCTCTGCACGGGGTCCATCCCTAAAAAAAAACGCTGAGGTTTCCGGAACTGAAGTCAGATGGTTGGTTGTGTTCTATAGCCATATCAGTTATAGCAGTTTTGAGAAAGGGAACAAGAGTGGAACAATTATTGGTGTTATCTATAAAAACAAGGTCATTGTGGGTTGAACCATCCATGCTTTGAGCCACAGTGGTCTGGGTTTCTGTAATTTTGTGGATCGATAGTTCTAGGAGTCCCTGGATGGCGGGGTCTGATTCCTGGAGTGGTGTGTTATGGGTGTAGGATGAGTTTCCCATAGATTTGCAGAAAGTTATCCTCCTAGATACTGTCTCACATTTTTTTCTATGGCTGGCACTTGCTTGTATAAAATAGTGTCATGGGAGTGTGAAATTGCTCTTGTTCCTCAACCTGACCATGGCTAATGTTTTTTTTCTCGGGGGTTCCAACTCTGTTAACTTCTGTGGGGTCTGATGATTGATTTAGTACTTAATGAGCATTATCATTTAGGATGTTGAGTTGGATCAACAACTGGATGTGACCCAATGTGTGGTTGTTGTATGGGATCAATGTTTTTATCTGAAACTGGACCTTTTGCTTTCCTTTCATCCTTTTTCTTATAGTCCGTGTAGATATAAATCCTTCGTTGTGCTCTGTTCGCAGGGCATCTCTCTGTTTCCATATTTCTGGGGCGGCCTTCAGGGTTAAGATTTTGGGGGCCATACGGATGCCGCATTTTGGACGGGGGATAATTATTTTGCCTTGGACCCTGCTGGATAGGAGTAGGATAGTGGTTATCCATTAGAGGTTGTGGCTGTTGATGTCCTGGTTTGTCTGGTTGGGTGGTGTTGTGAATTTGTTTTCTCTCTCGATGGGGTGGTGAGGGTAGTTCAACCCCTTATACTCTCACCCATTCCATGGGTCACCTCTTGTATAGTCTGCTCTATTCCTGTTAAGTTTCTGTACCTTTTTTTTTCTCTATCAATTCGGTTTCAAGTTTATTGAGGGGCCCTGTGATATTGCGATTAATATGGGAAAAGTTACTGTGTGGCTGATATTTTTGTAATTGTGACATGGTAAGTTTTATATGAGTGTTAGCAGTGTTACATATATCTAATCTTTTATCAATCAACATCTGTAACATATTAAACATACTTTTATCAGGTAAGTCATACCAATTTTTATTATACAAAGCATCGTCATTAAAGGTGGGTTTAAAAGTCAGTCTAAGACCCCCTCTGGGTTATGCGTTCCTTTAGATAAATCTCAAGAAAAGAAACATCCACCTGGTGAGTTCAGTAGTGGTCACTTCAAGAAGTGGCTTGAGAATATACCTTTTTCACAACACCAGAGGATTAGAAAGAACTGCTCTAGGGATGAAGACTTCCGGATCCAGGCCAGAACATTGGAAAAACGCTTTCAAGCTAAAAAGTATCCAAAACGTCTGATCACTAAAGCCTATCGGGAAAATAAAAAATCTGACTCAAGCACAGTGTCTCATTCCAAAAGAAAAACAAGAAAAATTGAACTAAATTTTATTATCACTTTTAATGCATCTTCCCCTGAACTAAGAAATATTCTTAAAAAAAACTTTGGCATATTTTAAAAATGGAAACATTTTTAAAAGATCTACTTCCTGAATATCCACAGGTTACTTTCGTAGAGCTCCGTCTCTTAAGAATATTTTAGCACCATGCCAATTAAATCAACACAAAAAAGGAAAAATAGAATCAAAGCAGGAATTTTTCGATGTGGAAAAAACAGATGTCTTTGCTGTAAGGAAATTAAACATAAGTGCACCAGCTTTAAGTCAAATACTACCGGCAAATCTTTCCAGATCAAATCTCATCTGACGTGCGACACAGAATACGTACTTTACCTTATCGAATGCTGCTGTCACCTACAATATGTGGGTCGCACCACACAAAAACTAAGGAACAGGGTGAATAAACACCATCACAATGTTAGAATACAATTCCAAACGCATAATAGTTTATAACAACACTGTGCCGCAGCCCATCGGGATATAAAAAATCCATACTCCATCATACCAATAGACTCTGTGCCTGAACACTTCTCTAACAGAAATCATTGTAAAGAAAAAATGTACGGAACACTGACCGGTTGAAATGTGGCAGGATTTTTTTTTTTCTTCCACAGGTAGGGCCTGATGAAGCGCTAATGCATGATATGGTCCGTTGCCCGAAGGTCTGCCCAGCAGTTCGCTCCCCCGCACAATGTGTTCCTGTGGAAGAAAATAAAGAATCCTGCAGCATTTCAATCGGTAAGTGCTCCGTACTTTTTCTCTACCATGATTTCATTTTACCGACTGTTATACGTGTAGCACTAAATACCAGGAAGGATATGGGATTACAGCTAAATGGTGTAACAGCTGCACGTTATGGTTAATAGTGTCTGAGTATTATATAGAAAGGTGTGGTGATCAGCTTTCCTTTGAAGATAGTACTTCTCTAATAGATTTGAAGCATTTAGAAGTATTTTGGATTCTAGCCCCCTTAGGGCTCAATGAAATATCGGAGACAATCCTGGTTTAAATTCTATTCTTTTACCATACCCAGTTTCTTCTAGTTAAATGTTAACGCATCACATATATACCATAAACTACGTCCACATATCATTACCTATATTCTCCCCTAACATATATTAATAACAATATACCACCCTGTATTTGTTACTATTGTCATAACTGATTCTTACCAATTTTTGAAACATTTATACCCTGTATTAACAGTACATTACTTATTTATTCTATACTACTACTAGTATAGTGCCTCTGCCTTGACACCAGCAATGATATCGGCGCATTCTGCAAGCGCCAATAGCGGCGCACACTATCCTGGAGCATCATAAAAACTCTGCCCCTCTTGCCCTCCCCCACTGCTCTGTAGCGCTCTCTGCATAAACCTTGACACCAGCGATGGCCCCGGCACCTGCGGCCGCCGCTGTCAGCGCTGAACAATGGTCACACATATACATATTAAAGTAACCTAAAATTCCTCTGGTCCTGCTAAATATTAGTTTGTAGTTCCGCCCCTTTTGAACTAAGATCCTACTGCATAGCGCTCACTACACCGGAACTCACCAGTATTTACTCTATTTCACCAAATACACGAGGAGGTACGCTCTTCCACTATAGGGACCCCTAATTCTAGCTAATTTTTTATTATTTTTTTTAACTGCATGTCACTTGCTGTTATCATATATGTATATTAACCCTTCAATCACATAAATGTATGTGTTTTTAACATGTGTAGTGGCAACTATCTGCCTTTCTATTTTAGAGTGGTTACGTCACTTACTTAGTAGCTCTTTGTGGATACCCTAATCTTCATTGAAGAAAGTCTGGTTTGTAATGAATCTTTGTGTGAATATAATTCCAGTACCTCACAACTTTTTTATTTATCCATCTGTTAGAGCTTAGTCTCTTAATAAACTGCTGCAGAAAATATCCCCTTTTTTACCCATTACATCTATTTACCACAGATGACTGAGGCCAGTGATCGGAAGGATTGCGAGCTGCAGGACTGTTGATATCTACTCTACAGGCGAATATATGGCTAGTGGAATACTTGTTTCCTTTTTACTGCAACTGTTTTACAATACTTCACTAGGGGCACGTGTCTTCCTTTCTTTCTTCCTTTTCACTATTCAGGAGTCAGAGAAAGCTTTGGATGTTCAAGCATGCTGTGAGTTGTAGTTTTTCATTGCAATGTAGCTGAGGTCTGCCATGCAGCGTGAATGACAGGCAGGGAGATGCGCTGTGCTCGTCAGTGTCCAGGTTGCACTATGAGAGTTAGGACTCATGCATGAGTCTGAACTCTATGAGAGACTTGCGGCCGGGAAATGTAGGGAGACCCCTAGTGGTCAGTTTTTACAAGTCTAAATAAATATTTTTTAATGACATGGTAACAGAAAGTTGCTTTTAATACATTAATTTACAACATTTAAAACGTTTTTGTGATGACAGGCACTCTTTAAACTTTGAGGGGTTGTATGCCTTTCATGAAGGATTCTGTATTTCAAGTTGACACTAGATGCTGATCCAGGGACAGATTGAGATAAATGTCATAAATGTAATAGAAAGGAAGTTTCCACCCAAAATGGGACTTCTGTCTCAGTATGTCCATAATAACAGTTTGCTGATTAAAAGTACCGTATTTTTCGCCCTATAGGACGCACCGGCATATAAGACACACCCAATTTTAAAGGTGCAAAATCTAGAAAAAAGAGATTCTGAACCCAACAGTGATCTTCAACCTGCGGACCTCCAGATGTTGCAAAACTACAACTCCCAGCATGCCCGGAAAGCCGTTGGCTGTCCAGGCATGCTGGGAGTTGTAGTTTTGCAACATCTGGAGGTCCGCAGGTTGAAGACCACTGGTATAGGAGGTAATACTCCCGTGTCCCCGCCGCTCCGGACCCGTCACCGCTGCCCTGGATGTCGCTCCATCGCTGTCGCCGCATCCCCGTGGTGTCCCCGACGCTCCGGACGTCTTCTTCCCCGGGATTCATGCTCTCCGTCGCCGTCATCACGTCCCTACGCGCGCCGGCCATGCAGGGGATCCCAGCACAGAGCAGACACCGAGGAGGCAGATAAGGTCCCTCCCGATGTCCTGTAAGCTGTTCAGGAATGCCGCGATTTCACCGCGGCGGTCCCGAACAGCCCGACTGAGCAGCCGGGTTAGTGTTCCTTTCGCTTCAGACGTGGCGGTCAGCTTTGATCGCCGCGTCTGAAGGGTTAATACAGGGCATCACCGCGATCGGTGATGTCCTGTATTAGCCGCGGGTCCTGGCCGTTGATGCCCGCAGGGACCGCCACGATAGGTGTGTATTCGCCGTATAAGACGCACCAACTTTTCCCCCCTAGTTTCGGGGGAAGAAAAAGTGCGTCTTATACGGCGAAAAATACGGTAATCCCCAATGGCTACTTTCTTAATGTTACTAGGATTTTATTGGATTGTAGCATTGCTTGTTATACTACATTATACAAGCCAGATCACTTCATATAATTTCAAGAAAAAGTGGACTCTGGTCATTTTAAAGGTTTCACTTCACTTTCTTGCAACTGTAGGCGATCCATAAGAGAGTGCCCGGAACAAATTTAAGAATACATTGTGCAGTCATTTAACCCCTTAAAGCATTTCTGTCATTAAAAAAAGAAACTTAAACACAAAAAGTTGTTGATTGCACTTAGTCTCACTCCGATTAGGAGTTATTACCTGGGGAAGTGGGCCACATTTTGCTCCGCTCCCCAGCCAGCCGAGAGATCCATACATTTCTTTGCATAAATGTCTTTGCAGAGAAATGGACTGATCTCTTGGCTGGCAAGGCAGAGGAGCCCAATGCCGCCTACTTCTCCGACTAATAATAATAACTCATGATTGCTTCGGGTCTCGGGTGAGACCCGATGCGATGAACAACTTATGACATGTCTGATTAACATGTCAATTAAAAGTTTTTTGTTTTTTTTTAATGAATCTGTCTATTTTGGCTTCAGAACACAGCCCCATTTTTTTATATATCTTTTTATATGGTGTTATAAATTGGTAACCAATTCACATTTGAAATATGTACATTTATGTTGGCATCATTTGTTAAACATTTGTTTACTTTTAAAAAACATTAGAAGAATTATAATATCAGCAATTTTCCAAATTGGAAGGAAATATAAAAATCATATTTTTAGGGACCACTTTAGCTTTGAAGTAGATTTGAGAAGCCTGTATGCTAAAAACCCTCATATATCACCCACTTTGAAAAACTGCACCCTTTAGAGTTCAAAATGGGACTTAGAAAATTGGTAAAACTTAATGCAGTGAAATCAATGTGGTCTGTGCCAGATTTTCCACACTGCGGAGAGTCCGCCCCTTTCAAACTCGTACCAGGAAAGCCATTGCAAGTTTGAAACACTAAGTATGTTTACAAGATTTAAAGGGGTATTCCAGTGAAAACCTATTTTTTTTCATATCAACAGAAAGTTAAACAGATTTGTAAATTACTTCTATTAAAAAAATCTTCATCTTGTAAAAGATCAGTGTGTGCAGTGTTAGCCCCCTTTTGAACTTTATTTAAAAAAAGTTAAAAAGATCATTTAACCCCTTCCCTAATAAAAGATTGAATCACCCCCCTTTTCCCATTAAAAAAGAAAACTGTAAATAAAAAATAAACATATGTGGTATCACCGCGTGCGGAAATGTCCGAATTATAAAAATATATTGTTAATCCACACGGTCAATGGCGTACGCACAAAAAATATTCCAAAGTCCAAAATAGCGTATTTTTGATCACTTTTTATATCATGAAAAGATGAATAAAAAGCGATCAAAAAGTACGATCAATACAAAAATGGTATCGCTAAAAACTTCAGATCATGGTGCAAAAAATTAGCCTCATACCGCCCTGTAGCCGGAAAAATAAATATGTTATAGAGGTCAGAAGATGACAATTTTTCCTGCATGTAGTTATGACAGAAGTAAGACAAAATCAAACCTATATAAGTAGGGTATCATTTTAAATTGTATGGACCTACAGAATAAAGAGAAGGTGTCATTTTTTCCGAAAAATTTACTGCGTAGAAACGGAAGCCCCCAAAATTTACAAACTTTTTTTTCTTCAACTTTGTCGCACAATGATCTATTTTTCCGTTTCGCTGTAGATTTTTGGGTAAAATCACTGATGTCAATAAAAAATTGAATTGGTGGCGCTAAAAAAAGTCATCATATGGATTTTTAGGTGCAAAATTGAAAGAATTAGGATTTTTTTTAAAGGGAAGGAGGAAAAAACAAAAGTGCACAAATAAGGGGTTAAAGCAAAGTGAAGGTGAAAATTTATTTATTCATTTTTTTCAAATTTGCAATTCCAATCCATTTTAACAGGTATTAGCAGAAGAATTTAAATCATTTTGTATTACCTTAAAGGGGTATCTCCGTACTCGGGAGAAATTGCGCTACAAATTTTTGGTGGCCTTTTCTCCTTTTACCTCTTATGAAAATGTAAAGTTGGGGTCTACACCAGCATGTTAGTAAAAAAAAAAAAAAACACAAAGAATCCCATCTGACACCTGTTTAGATAAATTGCCATCCTGGCTACATGGTGCCTAAATAGATCCTATTTTTTAAGTGGAAAAACTCAATCATAAATGCAACACAAGAGAAAAAAAAATGGGAGTTCACACTAAACCGCTTGAAGAAAACATATAATTTTATTGGTTAAACAATTAAAAGAACAATATGTATATGGACTAGAGGTGCACCGAAATGGAAATTTCAGAACCGAAACGAAACCGAAATAAAAAAAAAAAATGTCCGGCCGAAACCGATACCGATACCGAAAATGACTTCTCCCCGTCTTCTGGTAAAATGCAGCGCTCCGCTCATTAGATTAGATTCCCCCACATTAGATTGCCAGCTCCCCCACATTAGGTCGGGAGTTCCCCCACAATAGTAGGCAGCTCCCCCACAACAGTAGGCAGGTTCCCAAATTAGGTCAGCATTTCCCCCCACAATAGTAGGCAGGTTCCCCACAATAGTAGGCAGCTCCCCCCAACAATATTAGGCAGCTCCCCCCACATTAGGTCAGCAGTTCCCCCACAATAGTAGGCAGGTTCCTCACATTAGGTCAGCATTTCCCCCACAATAGTAGGCAGCTCCCCCCAACAATAGTAGGCAGTTCCCACACAATATTAGGCAGCTCCCCCCAACAATATTAGGCAGCTCCCCCCACATTTGTAGGCAGCTCCCCCCACATTTGTAGGCAGCTCCCCCCCCCCCACAATATCAGGCAGCTCCCCCCAACAATATTAGGCAGCTCCCCCCCCACAATATCAGGCAGCTCCCCCCACAATATCAGGCAGCTTCCCCCCCCATAATATCAGGCAGCTTCCCCCCCCCCCCCCCAATATCAGGCAGCTTCTCCCCCCCCCCAATATCAGGCAGCTTCTCCCCCCCCCCCAATATCAGGCAGCTTCTCCCCCCCCCACAATATCAGGCAGCTCCCCCCCCCCACAAGATCAGGCAGCTCCCCCCCCCCCCACAATATTAGGCAGCTTCCCCCCCCCCCACACACACACACACACACACACACATTTGTAGGCAGCTCCCCCCCACATTTGTAGGCAGCTCCACCCCACATTAGGTCAGCAGTTCCCCCACCCCACAGACATACAGCTTCCAGCCATATACAGTGTATGGCTGGAGGCTGTATGTCTGTACTGCTGCCCCCACAGTGTTCCGGTCACCGCTCCTCCGGCCTGGGGTCACATCTACTGCTATGGCCTATGGACCATAGCAGTAGGTGCCGGGACCGGAGGAGCGGTGACCAAAACACTGAAGAAGATGACGTGGTCACTTACCAGGCCCCGGCCGGCGTGCGTTCTCCTGCGACGATCCTGCGGTCCTCCTGCGTCTCTATGGTTGTCAGTGACGTCCCGTGCGTACGACCATAGAGGCAGAGAAGCGAGGGACCGAAGGAGGATCGCAGGAGGACGCCGGGGAATGGTGAGTGACCGCCGGACATCCTTATGTCCCGAAAAGATTTTTCGGGACACAGGCATGTCCGGGATAGGATTAGGAATACTTCTTTTTATGTGCCCGGGCCGGCTCCTGTGTGTGGCTGCAGGCGGGGGCCGGCCAGAGCATATAAAACCTAATACTGTGTACTAAAAACCAGGGGGCCTCCAGCTGTTGTGAAACTACAACTCCCAGCATGCCCGGACAGACTTTGCCGGTCCGGGCATGCTGGGAGTTGTAGTTTCACAACAGCTGGAGGCCCCCTGGTTTTTAGTATACAGTATTAGGTTTTACATGCTCTGGCCGACCCCGCCTGCAGCCACACACAGGAGCCGGCCCGGGCACATAAAAAGAATTATTCCTAATCCTATCCCGGAGAGCGCAACCCCCCCCCCCCCCCCAGATGTTGCGGCCGCCCCCCCCCCCCCCCCTGCACCGCCCACGAGTGCCTCTGCCACTGGCAGTGTTTGTAACTTGTGCTGTGGGCGGGCAGGGGAGGTGGGTCATTATCGGCAGATTTTTAGTTGTTTCGGCATTTTGCCGAAATAGCTATTTTCGGCCGATATGTATCGGCCGCCGATATATCGGTGCATCCCTAGTATGGACAGCAATCACAAATACTGGACCAATATGATGACTACAGCGATAAGACCGGGCAACAGACAGAGAGCTTATGAATTATAATAAAGTATATCTGGGAGCACCTATATTGTATAGTACTTAGATTTAGTGCAAGGAGCCATTAAGTAATGGTACGTGTTCTGTGATGCCCCACAGCAAATAAAGCTTAACAATTTGGCATTCAATTATCCCCTTATATCTACACAAAAAAATCTCAAAGTGCAGAAAAACCGCTACTGAAAATAAGTAAAGTACATTAGTATACCAAGGTATACGGTGCCTATATCTTACCCATGATTGCGCTGTTCTGTACCCTAACACCATTTCGTATCCTTTTTCAAGGGGCTGTTGCGGGCCCACAGCATGGCTCAGGAGTGAGAGAGTGCCATGTACATTTGAGGCCTAAACAGGCGATTTGCAGGTTGCTGCTGGTTACAGCGGTTCTGACATAAACGCAAAATAAACACCCACATGTGACCCCATTTCGGAAACTACCCCCCTCGCGGAAAATAAGGGGTACAGTGAGCATTTACACCCCACAGGTGTCTGACAGATTTTTGGAACAGTGGTCCGTGAAAATGAAGAATGTCATTTTTCATTTGGACAGCCCACCGTCACAAAGATCTGTCAAACACCAGTGGGGTGTAAATGCTCACTGCACCCCTTGTTACGTTCCTTGAGGGGTGTAGTTTTCCAAATAGTAAGCCATGTGGGGTGTTTTCCGCTGTTCCGGCACCATGGGGGCTTCCTATATGTGACATGCCCCCCAAAAACCATTTCAGCAAAATTCACTTTCCAAAAGCCCAATGTCGCTCCTTCCCTTCTGAGCCCTCTAGTGCACCTGCAGATCACTTTACATCCACATGAGGTATTTCCTTACTCGAGAGAAATGGGGTTTAAAATTTTGGGGGACATTTTCACCTATTACCCCTTGTGAAAATGAAAAATTTGGGGTAACATCAGCATTTTAGGGAATTTTTTTTTTTCATTTTCACGTCCATCTTTATTGAAAATTCGTCAAACACCTGTGGGGTGTTAAGACTCACCGGACCCCTTGTTATGTTCCTTGAGAGGTATAGTTTCAAAAATAGTAGGCCATGTGGGGTGTGTTTTTTTTTTTTTTTTTTGTTCTTCTGGCACCATGTAAATGTGACATGCCCCCCCCAAAACCATTTCAGCAAAATTCGCTCTTTAACCCCTTAACGCAAAATGACGTGCATAGCGACGGGTATACCCGTCGTTCACATATTTGCAGCTGCTGCTGTATCCCAGGGGCTGGAATTTTCACCTCCGGTTGTCTCCGGCAGGTGAGAAGTTCGGCTTAACCCCCGTCGCGCTGAACCCGCATTTATACGGCGGATAACGAGATACCTTCGCGCATTCCGCCGTATAAAGGTGGCGTTCATTAAGTGCGCGCTCCCGCTGCGCTGATCGGGTTAATTAGCTAAAGTCCCGGGGTGTCCGGGAGGAAACCACTCCTGCCCAACACCCCGGGACTCCATTTGATTAACTCGATCAGCGATCGGGTGTGCAGGGGCAGCGCAGGGGGGTGGCGGGTGCGCGAAGGTCCGGCAGCGGCGAGCCGAAGGCAAGTGCCCCCGCCATCGCCGCTGCCGAACCTCCGCCCACGTGTGGAAATCTGGGGTGAATGAGGCACGGCGGGGTGAGGGGGAATAAGAAGTAATTGCTTAGGGAATGCAGCCTTACCCGGTGGCGCCGTGGCGGATCCTGCAGGCTGCGGAGGGATCTGGCTTGCTGGTGAGTGATGCTCCAGATGTTGCAAAACTACAACTCCCTCCATGCCCAGACAGGCATTGGCTGTCTGGGCATGCTGGGAGTTGTAGTTTAGCAACATGTGGAGGACCACTGTTTGGAGACCAATGTATAGTCCTCCAGATGTTACAAAACTACAACTCCCAGCATGCCCGGCTGCAAACGGCTGTCTGGGCATGCTGGGAGTTGTAGTCGTGTGCCTCCAGCTGTTGCAAAACTGCAACTCCCAGCATGCCCAGACAGCCAATTTCTGTCTGGGCATACTGGGATTTGTAGTTTTGCAACATCTGGAGGGCCACAGTTTGGAGATCAGTGTGCAGTAGTCTCTAAACTGTAGCCCTCTAGATGTTGCAAAACTGCAAATCCCAGGATGCCCAAACAGCAAACAGCTGTCTCAGCATGCTGGGAGTTGTAGTTGCGTACCTCCAGCTGTTGTATAACTACATCTCCCAGCATGCCCTTCGGCAATCAGTACATGCTGGGAGTTGTCGTTTTGCAACAGCTGGAGGCACCCTGGTTGGAAAATATTGAATTAGGTAACAAAAGTAGTTTTGAAACAGCTGGAGGTTTGCCCCCCATGTGAATGTACAGGGTATATTCACACAGGCAGGTTTACAGGAAGTTTCCTGCTTCAAGTTTGAGGCAGAAAATTTGCCTCAGCGCAAACTCCTAGCGGGAAACTCACTGTAAACCCGTCAGTGCGAATGTACCCTAAAACACTACACTAACACATAATAAAGGGTAAAAAACAACATATACACCCCCTTACACTGTCCCCCCCCCCCCCAGTAAAAATGAAAAAAAAATCGTATGGCAGTGTTTCCAAAACAGAGCCTCCAGCTGTTGCAAAACAATAACTCCCAGCATTTCTGGACAGCCACTGACTGTCCAGGCATGCTGGTAGTTTAGCAACAGCTTGAGGCACCCTGTTTGTGAATCACTGGCGTAGAACACCCCTATGTCCACCCCTATGCAATCCCTTTTTTAGTCCTCAAATGCGTATGGCACGCTCTCACTTCGGAGACCTGTCGTATTTCAAGGAAACAGTTTAGGGCCACATATGGGGTATTTCCGTACTCTGGAGCAATTGCGTTACAAATTTTGGGGGTCTTTTTCTCCTTTTACCCCTTATGAAAAGGAAAAGTTGGGGACTACATCAGCCGGTTAGTGTAAAAAAAATTTTTTTTTTTTACACTAATGTGGTGTTGCCCCATACTTTTTATTTGCACAAGAGGTAAAAAGAAAAAAATACCGCCAAAATTTGTTACGAAAACTTCTCCCGAGTACGGAAATACCCCATATGTGGGTGTAAAATGCTCTGCGGACGCACAACAAGGCTCAGGAGTGAGAGCGCACTATGTACATTTGAGGCCTAAATTGGTGATTTGCACCGGCATGGCTGATTTTACAGCGGTTCTGACATAAACGCAAAAACATAAATACCCACATGTGACCCCATTTTGGAAACTACACTCCTCACAGAACTTGACAAGGGGTATAGCGAGCCTTAACACCCCACAGGTGTTTGACGAATTTACGTTAAAGTTTGATGGGAAAATGAAGAAAATCAAAAAAAAATCAAAAAAATGCTGGTGTTACCAAAAAATTTTCATTTTCAAAAGGGAAAATAGGAAAAAAGCCCCCAAAATTTGTAACCCCATTTCTTCTGAGTAAGATCATACCCCATATGTGGATGTTAAGTGCTCTGCGGGCGAACTACAATGCTCAGAAGAGAAGTAGCGCCATTGGGATTTTGGAGAGAAAATTTGTCCGGAATTGAAGGCCATGTGTGTTTACAAAGCCCCAAACAAGTGCCAGAACAATGGACCCCTCCTACATGTGACCCCATTTTGGAAACTACACCCCTCACGGAATGTAATAAAGGATGCAGTGAGCATTTACGCCCCACAGATGTCTGACAGATTTTTGGAACAGTGGTCCATGAAAATGAAAATTTTAATTTTTCATTTGCACAGCCCACTGTTACAAGGATCTGTCAAACGCCAGTGGGGTGTAAATGCTCACTGCACCCCTTATTAAATTCTGTGGGGGGTGGTCCACTGTTCTGGCACCACGGGGGGCTTTGTAAACGCACATGGACCCCAACTTCTATTCCAACCAAATTCTCTCTCCATAAGCTCAATGGCGCTCCTTCTCTTCTGAGCATTGTAATGCGCCTGCAGAGCACTTTTAGTCCACACATGGGGTATTTCCATACTCAGAAGAAATGGGGTTACAAATTTTGGGGGGCATTTTCTCCTATTACCCTTTGTAGAAATGTAAAATTTGGGGAAAAACCAACATTTTTGTGAGAAAAAAATAAAAATGTATTTACACATCCAACTTTAACTAAAAGTAATTTAACACCTGTGGGGTGTTAAGGCTCACTGGACCCCTTGTTACGTTCCTTGAGGGGTGTAGTTTCCAAAATAGTATGTCATGTGGGGGTTTTCTTGCTGTTCTAGCACCATAGGGGCTTCCTAAATGGGACATGCCCCCCAAAAACCATTTCAGAAAAATTCACTCTCCAAAATCCTATTGTCGCTCCTTCCCTTCTGAGCCCTCTAGTGCACCCACAGAACACTTCACATACACATGAGGTATTTCCTTACTCGAGAGAAATTGGGTTACACATTTTAGGAAGATTTTCTCCTTTTACCCCTTGTAAAAATTCTAAAACTGGGTCTACAAGAACATGTGAGTGGAAAAAATGAAGATTTAGAATTTTCTCCTTCACTTTGCTGCTATTCCTGTGAAACACCTAAAGGGTTAACACACTTACTGAATGTCATTTTGCATACTTTGAGGGGTGCAGTTTTTATAATGGGGTCATTTGTGGGATATTTCTAATATGAAGGCCCCTCAAATCCACTTCAAAACTGAACTGGTCCCTGAAAAATTCTGATTTTGAAAAGTTTGTGAAAAATTGGAAAATTGCTGCCATACTTTGAAGCCCTCTGATGTCTTCCAAAAGTAAAAACATGTCAACTTTGTGATGGAAACATAAAGTAGACATATTGTATATGTGAATCAATATATAATTTATTTGGGATGTCCATTTTCCTTATAAGCAGAGAGTTTCAAAGTAAAAAAAAAATGCTACATTTTTCATGAAATTTGGGAATATTTCACCAAGAAATTATGCAAGTATCGACGAAATTGTACCACTAACAAAAAGTAGAATATGTCACGAAAAAACAATCTTGGAATCAGAATGAAAGGTAAAAGCATCCCAGAGTTATTAATGCTTAAAGTGACAGTGGTCAGATTTGCAAAAAAGGCCTGCGTCCTTAAAGGAGTACTCCGGTGCACACTTTTTTCATTGTATCCCGTCCGGGCTGCAAAATAAAAGAAAACACACTTAATCTTACCTGCCAACGAGCCCCCGGAGCTCCGGTACAGGTGTTCGGTTCCCGGGCTGTATTCTTCTTACTTCCTGTTAGCCCGGCACGTCACACGGAGCTTCAGCCTATCACTGGCCGAGGCGGGACATCGCTGCGGCCAGTGATAGGCTGAAGCTCCGTGTGACGTGCCGGCTAACAGGAAGTAAGAAGAATACAGCCCGGGGACCTAACACATGTACCGGAGCTCCGGGGGCTCGTTGGCAGGTAAGATGAAGTATGTTTTCTTTTATTTTGCAGCCTGGACGGGATACAATGAAAAAAGTGTGCACCGGACTACTCCTTTAAGGTGAAAATGAGCTGTGTCCTTAAGGGGTTAAAATCACATTGTCGCTCCTTCTCTTCTGAGCTCTCTAGTGCACCCACAGAGCATTTTACATCCACATGAGGTATTTCCTTACTCAAAGAGAAATTGGGTTACAAATTTTGGGGGGCTTTTTCTACTTTTACCCCTTGTAAAAATAAAAAATATGGGTCTACAAGAACAAGCGAGTGTAAAAAATGCAGATTTTGATTCTTCTCCTCCACTTTGCAGCTATTCTTGTGAAACACCTAAAGGGTTAACAAACTTTCTGAATGTCATTTGAATACTTTGAGGGGTGTAGTTTCTATAATTGGGTCATTTATGGGGTATTTCTCACAGAAAGGCCCCTCAAATCCACTTCAAACTTAACTGGTCCCTGAAAAATTCAGATTTTGAAATTTTCATGAAAAATTGGAAAATTGCAGCTATACTTTGAAGCCCCCTCATGTCTTCAAAAAGTAAAAACATGTCAACTTGATGATGCAAACATAAAGTAGACATATTGTATTTGTGAATCAATATATAATTTATTAGGAATATCCATTTTCCTTACAAGCAGAAAGCTTAAAGGAGATGTCCGGTTCTCACTTTTCTTATTTTATCTGTTCCGGGCTGGAAAATAAAAGAAAACAAATTTTCTCTTACCTGCCTACGCTCCCCCGGTGCTCCGGTACAGGTGTTCGGTCCCCGGGCTGTATTCTTCTTACTTCCTGTTAGCCCGGCACGTCACACGGAGCTTCATACTATCACCGGCAGCAGCGATGTCCCGCCTCGGCCAGTGATAGGCTGAAGCTCCGTGTGACGTGCCGGGCTAACAGGAAGTAAGAAGAATACAGCCCGGGGACCGAACGCCTGTACCGGAGCACCGGGGGAGCGTAGGCAGGCAAGAGAAAGCTTATTTTCTTTTTTTTTTTGCAGCCCGGAACGGATACAATAAGAAAAGTGAGCACCGGACATGTCCTTTAACCCCTTAAGGACCGAGCCCTTTTTCACCTTAAGGACCGGAGCGTTTTTTGCAATTCTGACCACTGTCACTTTAAACATTAATAACTCTGGAATGCTTTTAGTTATCATTCTGATTCCGAGATTGTTTTTTCGTGACATATTCTACTTTAACTTAGTGGTAAAATTTTATGGTAACTTGCATCCTTTCTTGGTGAAAAATCCCAAAATTTGATGAAAAATATGAAAATTTTGCATTTTTCTAACTTTGAAGCTCTCTGCTTGTAAGGAAAATGGATATTCAAAATAATTTTTTTTTGGGTTCACATATACAATATGTCTACTTTATGTTTGCATCATAAAATTTATGAGTTTTTACTTTTGGAAGACACCAGAGGGCTTCAAAGTTCAGCAGCAATTTTGAAATTTTTCACAAAATTTTCAAACTCGCTATTTTTCATGGACCAGTTCAGGTTTGAAGTGGATTTGAAGGGTCTTCATATTAGAAATACCCCATAAAAGACCCCATTATAAAAACTACACCCCCAAAGTATTCAAAATGACATTCAGTAAGTGTATTAACCCTTTAGGTGTTTCACAGGAATAGCAGCAAAGTGAAGGAGAAAATTCAAAATCTTCATTTTTTACACTCGCATGTTCTTGTAGACCCAATTTTTGAATTTTTGCAAGGGGTAAAAAGGAGAAAATTTTTACTTGCATTTGAAACCCAATTTCTCTCGAGTAAGCACATACCTCATATGTCTATGTTAATCGTTCGGCGGGCGCAGTAGAGGGCTCAGAAGGGAAGGAGCGACAAATGGTTTTTGGGGGGCATGTCACCTTTAGGAAGCCCCTATGGTGCCAGGACAGCAAAAAAACACACATGGCATACCATTTTTTTTACCTAAAATGCTTGATTTCCCAAAAATGTTACATTTTTAAAAAGTGTAATAGCAGAAAATACCCCCCAAAATTTGAAGCCCAATTTCTCCCGATTCAGAAAACACCCCATATGGCGCACTACAGGTCTCAGAAGGGAAGGAGTCACATTTGGCTTTTTGAAAGCAAATTTTGCTCTGGGGGCATGCCGCATTTAGGAAGCCCCTATGGTGCCAGGACAGCAAAAAGACACACATGGCATACCATTTTGGAAACTAGACCCCTCAGGGAACGTAACAAGGGGTAAAGTGAACCTTAATACCCCACAGGTGTTTCACGACTTTTGCATATGTAAAAAAATATTTTTTTTTTTTACCTAAAATGCTTGGTTTCTCAAAAATTTTACATTTTTAAAAGGGGTAATAGCAGAAAATACCCCCCAAAATTTGAAGCCCAATTTCTCCCGATTCAGAAAACACCCCATATGGGGGTGAAAAGTGCTCTGCTGGCGCACTACAGGTCTCAGAAGAGGAGGAGTCACATTTGGCTTTTTGAAAGCAAATTTTGCTATGGGGGCATGCCGCATTTAGGAAGCCCCTATGGTGCCAGGACAGCAAAAAAAAAAAAAAACACATGGCATACCATTTTGGAAACTAGACCCCTCGGGGAACGTAACAAGGGGTTAAGTGAACCTTTATACCCTACAGGTGTTTCATGACTTTTGTATATGTAAAAAAAAAACATTTTTTTTTACCTAAAATGCCTGTTTTCCCAAAAATTTTACATTTTTAAAAAGGGTAATAGCAGAAAATATCCGCCAAAATTTGAAGCCCAATTTCTCCCGAGTACGGCGATACCCCATATGTGACCCTAAACTGTTGCCTTGAAATACCACAGGGCTCCAAAGTGAGAGCGCCATGCGCATTTGAGGCCTAAATTAGGGACTTGCATAGGGGTGGACATAGGGGTATTCTACGCCAGTGATTCCCAGACAGGGGGCCTCCAGCTGTTGTAAAACTCCCAGCATGCCTGGACAGTCAGTGGCTATCTGGCAATACTGGGAGTAGTTGTTTTGCAACAGCTGGAGGCTCCGTTCTGGAAACAGTGGCGTACCAGACGTTTTTCATTTTTATTGGGGAGGGGAGGGGGGCTGTGTAGGGGTATGTGTATATGTAGTGTTTTTTACTTTTTATTTTATTTTGTGTTAGTGTAGTGTAGTGTAGTGTTTTTAGGGTACAGTCGCACGGGCGGGGGGTTCACAGTAGTTTCTCGCTGGCAGTTTGAGCAGCGGCAGAAAATTTGCTGCAGCTCAAAACTTGTAGCCGGATACTTACTGTAATCCTCCGCCCATGTGAGTGTACCCTGTACATTCACATTGGGGGGGGAACATCCAGCTGTTGCAAAACTACAACTCCCAGCATGGACGGTCTATCAGTGCATGCTGGGAGTTGTAGTTTTGCAACAGCTGGAGACACACAGGTTGTGAAACACCGAGTTTGGTAACAAACTCAGTGTTTTGCAACCAGTGTGCCTTCAGCTGTTGCAAAAGCTACAACCTCCAGCATGTACGGACAGCGGAAGGGCATGCTGGGTCTTGTAGTTATGCAACAGCCGGAGGCATACTACATTGGCTGGGGATTGTAGTTATGCAACAGCTGGAGATACACTGGTTTACTACTTAACTCAGTGTGCCTTCAGCTGTTGCAAAACTACAACTCTCAGCAGTCACCGACAGCCAACGGGCATGCTGGGAGTTGTAGTTATGCAACCACCAGATGCACCACTACAACTCCCAGCATGCACTTGAGCTGTTTGTGCAAGCTGGGAGTTGTAGTTACACAACAGCTGAAGGTACACTTTTCCATAGAAAGAATGTGCCTCCAGCTGTTGCAAAACTACAAGTCCCAGCATGCCCATAAGGGCATGCTGGGAGTTGTGGTGGTCTGCCTCCTGCTGTTGCATAACTACAGCTCCCAGCATGCCCTTGTTGCATGCTGGGAGCTGTTGCTAAGCAACAGCAGGAGGCTGTCACTCACCTCCAACGATCCACACAGGACTGTCCCTCGCCGCCGCCGCTCCTGGGGCCCCGATCCCAACAGGGACGCCGGGGATCGGGGTCCCCAGCACCCGGGGTCGTCTTCCCGCACCCGCGCACGTCCTCCGGAAGAGGGGAGTGACACCCGCAGCAGGCGCCCTGATTGGTCGGCCGGTAATCCGGCCGACGAATCAGGGCGATCGTGAGGTAGGCACCAGTGCCACCTCACCCCTGTTGGCTCTGGCTGTTCGGGGCCGTCTCTGACGGCCCCGATCAGCCAGTAATTCCGGGTCATCGGGTCACTGGAGACCCGATTGACCCGGAATCCGCCGCAGATCGCTGGACTGAATTGTCCAGCGATCTGCGGCAATCGCCGACATGGGGGGACATAATGACCCCCCTGGGCGATATGCCGGGATGCCTGCTGAACGATTTCAGCAGGCATCCGGCTCCGGCTCCCCTCCGGCTAGCGGTGGGGGCCGGAAATGCTCAGGGCGTATCCATACGCCCTCGGTCCTTAAGGACTTGGAAACGGGGGCGTATGGATACGCCCTATGTCCTTAAGGGGTTAAAAGTTAGAAAATTGCAACATTTTCAAAATTTTCATGAAATTTTGTGATTTTTCACCAAAAAAGGATGCAAGTAACGACGAGAATTTACCACTATCTTAAAGTAGAATATGTCACGAAAAAACAATCTCGGAATCAGAATAAAAAGGTAAAAGCATCCCAGAGTTATTAATGCTTAAAGTGACAGTGGTCAGATGAGCAAAAAATGATCGGGTCCTTAGGGTCAAAATGGGCTCGGTCCCCAAGGGGTTAAATGACACCTGTTTGAACAGGTTTTTCTTTGCAAAGTGTCATTTATTAATAAGCTTTGTCCAGATGAACTAGAAACGCTATGAGATTACAGCTCTGAAGTCTGCAGAACACTGAATGCAGCTCAGTTATAGACAAGGCTGTAAATCGGGATTATCTGGTAAGTATAGTAATAAAGTAGGTGTTTTAGGTAAAATGTTGTAGTTTTGGGTATGTATAAGTGTTATGTGAGAAGAGGCTGCTGTCACAAGGAGCCTACATGGCTGTGGAGGCATCTGCAGGAGAGGGGAGGGGGGGATGCAGGAGGCGGACCACAAGGCTGTCCCCAACATAAACATTTGTAGCTTAGACTCCCCCCCTCCCCCAACACAAGTTCAGCATCCCGGGCGTGAGCAGAGGAGGAGGCAGCTACAAACAGTACACACAACTACAGCACAACATCCCCATCAATAACCCGACAGCAGCCCACTACATGCCCGCTGTGCCCACCACACACAAACATGTGCCCTTCACACGAATAGTGTGCCCACAGTCCCGCTCTAGCACACTCGCGCTGACAGGTGATACGTGTTGGTACACACTGAGGCAGCGGATACACGCCCCTCTGCCCTCCCACCGGTGCCACTTACCCATCTTTCCTCTTGGCTTTGTAAACATGCCCGTAGGTACCACGACCCACTTTGCAACCATCATATTCAAAGAGGTCTTCCACCCGCTCCCTCTCGGCAGACAGCTTGCTCTTAAACTCGAAATCCATTCTACTCGGCCAAACAGTGTTTAACCCATCAATGCGCTGGCGGCCGGGGCTAGTATGTGATCACTAGGCAGCTCTCCCTCCACCATTTCCTTGTTTTTCTTCTTCTCCCGTGCACATAGACGCATGCCATGTACTTTTGCAGGCACAGCGCCCCCTGTCTTTACTTTCTCTTTCAGTAAACTAGGCTCCCGGATACAACGGGTTACTGCCCGCCCACGGCCGTGGTGTCTCGCGTGCTGGGCGGGAACGGCGAGGGGCTCCGGTGTGAGAGACTGTAACTTCACCAACACCTGTGTGACTGCAGGGAATGAGTCATTTCCTCTATATTTGCAGAAGTCCTTGAACAGGCAGTGGAATAGTGAAATGTAATGACCAACCATGTGTTCACACGAGGATATTTTCTTTCAAACTCGCAGTGTGTTTCCTGCTGAAAGTTTGAAAGGGGCAGGCAATCTGCAGCAGATTTTCAGCAGCGGAATCTTCCCTGTTGAGAATCCCTATGTAGACCCTATTAACTTCTGTTATGGATTTTCCACAGTAGAGATTCCGCAACTCTTTTCAAACTTGCAGCAGAAAACATGCTGCAAATAAATAAAAAAAATCTAATCGTGTGAACGCACCCTTAGTGTAGGGTCACAAGTGCTATATTTTGCTGTGTATTTACTGCTGCATATTTTCTTATCCATCAGTGGCGTTGCTAGGGAGGTGTGGACCCCAAGTGAGGTGACCCCACCAATGGGTAGTAATCCCAGGATGGTGTCACCCCAGCAACACAGTGCACTAGAACGGTGGCTGTAAGTAGGGATCGACCGATTATCGGTATGGCCGATATTATCGGTATCGGCAATTACCTTGCCTATAATGCCCCGCCCCCTGCACCACCACCCCCCCCCCCCCCTGACCCACCACACCGCGTCGCACCCCCCACCGTAGTGCTGGGCGGTATACCGGTATGAACCGGATACCGTTTTTTTTTCTCCCACGGTATGGATTTTTGCCCATACCGCTATACCGGTCGGGCCCCTCCCCCACCCTCCGAGTCAGTAAAAAAAATTAAACTTACCCGTAATGGGGGTGGTCCGGGCCATCCATCCTTCCTGTAGTGTCTGGCGGCATTCCGATTGGAGGGTGAACCAGTCCGGGCTGTCCTTCTCCGGGGGTCCTCTTCTCCACTCCGGGCAGGCTCCGGCCTAGTACGCTGCATAGACCGCCGCTACATCCGTGACATCAGGTGCGTCGCTGCGCACAGGCGTCACTGCGCAGCGGCGTCTATGCAGCATTACAAGGCCGGAGCCTGCCCGGAGTGGAGAAGAGGACCCCCGGAGAAGAAGGACAGCCCAGACCGGTTCACCCTCCACCCGGAATGCCGCTGGACACTACAGGAAGGATGGATGGCCCGGACCACCCTCCCCGGACGGTGCCTGCAGCAACTGGGAAGGTGAGTCAGGGTTCTGGGATGGGCAGGGATCTGTATAATATACTATACCCAGGGGCGGACATATCACTTGTTCAGCCGGTTCGGCTGCACAGGGGCCCAGCGTGTTAGGGGGCCCACCTAGTAGCCCAGGTCACAGCCTGGGCCTCACAGTTTGGGCCCCTGCAGGGCCCCCTGCCAGTACTTCATACTAAATGCTGCAGCAACAGGTCCCGGACCTGCCGCTGACAGCAGTAATTTACATTTAAACCGGCCGGGCGAGAGGACAGGCCAGGGGCTGATGGGAACAGACGTGCCCCGCGCAGGCACGCACGTCTGTTCCAAGCCCCTGACGTCACGTGTCATGGCCTCTGACCCCGGCAGAAGCTACAGGAGCAGCAAACCCTCCCGCCTCACACGGCCGCATCGCTGAGCAGATAAGGTGAGGAGAGCGACGGTCGGGTGCAGGGCGGTGGGTGGGATTGTAATGATGATGAAGAGGACAGGATGGGATGTTGAAGAGGTTGGTGGTGTAATGATAAGAGGATTGGGCGTCTGGGAGAGCGTAGAGGACCAGAGTGGGGGTCAGGGGTGTAGTGATTAGGGGGTTTAATGTTGATGAGAAGGGCTGGGGGGTGTCAGCTGTGTAATACTGATGAGGTGCTTAAGGTATATGAGGTGATGAGGAGACTGAGGATGGAGTGCATGGGGTGTATGGGGGTGATGAGGATGGAGTGCATGGGGTGTATGGGGGTGATGAGGAGACTGAGGATGGAGTGCATGGGTTGTATGGGGTGATGAGGATGGGGTGATGAGGAGACTGAGGGTGGAGTGCATGGGGTGATGAGGACACTGAAGATGGGGTGATGAGGACACTGAAGATGGGGTGATGAGGAGACTGAAGATGGAGTGCATGGGGTGATGAGGAGACTGAAGATGGAGTGCATGGGGTGATGAGGAAACTGAAGATGGGGTGATGAGGAGACTGAGGATGGAGTGCATGGGGTGTATGTGGTGATGAGGAGACTGAGGATGGAGTGCATGGGGTGATGAGGAGACTGAGGATGGAGTGCATGGGGTGTATGTGGTGATGAGGAGACTGAGGATGGAGTGCATGGGGTGATGAGGAGACTGAGGATGGAGTGCGTGGGGTGTATGGGGGGGATGAGGAGACTGAGGATGGGGTGTGTGGGTTGTATGGGGTGATGAGGAGACTGAGGATGGAGTGCGTGGGGTGTATGGGGTGATGAGGAGACTGAGGATGGAGTGCATGGGTTGTATGGGGTGATGAGGATGGAGTGTATGGGGTGATGAGGAGACTGAGGGTGGAGTGCATGGGGTGATGAGGACACTGAAGATGGAGTGCATGGGGTGATGAGGACACTGAAGATGGAGTGCATGGGGTGATGAGGAGACTGAAGATGGAGTGCATGGGGTGATGAGGACACTGAAGATGGAGTGCATGGGGTGATGAGACTGAAGATGGAGTGCATGGGGTGATGAGGAGACTGAGGATGGAGTGCATGGGGTGTATGCGGTGATGAGGAGACTGAGGATGGGGTGCATGGGGTGATGAGGAGACTGAAGATGGGGTGTGTGGGGTGTATGGGGTGATGAGGAGACTGAGGATGGGGTGTATGGGGTGATGAGGAGACCGAGGATGGGTTGTGTGGGGTGTATGGGGTGATGAGACTGAAGATGGGGTGCGTGGGGTGTATGGGGGTGATGAGACTGAGGGTGGGGTGCGTGGGGTGATGAGAAGACTGAGGATGGGGTATATGGGGGTGATGAGGAGACTGAGGATAGAGTGCATGGGGTGATGAGGAGACCGAGGATCGGGTATATGGGGGTGATGAGGAGACTGAGGATAGAGTGCATGGGGTGATGAGGAGACCGAGGATCGGGTATATGGGGGTGATGAGGAGACTGAGGATAGAGTGCATGGGGTGATGAGGAGACCGAGGATAGAGTGCATGGGGTGATGAGGAGACCGAGGATGGAGTGTGTGATGTGTATGGGGTGATGAGAAGACCGAGGATGGGTTGTGTGGGGTGTATGGGGTGATGAGACTGAGGATGGGGTGCGTGGGGTGTATGGGGGTGATGATTAGACTGAGGATGGGTTGTGTGGGGTGTATGGGGGGATGAGACTGAGGATGGGTTGCGTGGGGTGATGAGGAGACTGAGGATGGAGTGCGTGGGATGTATGGGGTGATTCAGTGGTGTATAGTGGTTGGCAGTATTATATTAATAGAGTACAGTGGTTGGCAGTATTATATTCAGGGGTACAGTATTTGGCAGTATTATGTTCGGGGGTACAGTGGTTGGCAGTATTATATTCAGTGGTACAGTGG
Source organism: Hyla sarda (assembly GCF_029499605.1). Taxonomy (NCBI): domain Eukaryota; kingdom Metazoa; phylum Chordata; class Amphibia; order Anura; family Hylidae; genus Hyla; species Hyla sarda. The sequence goes on from NC_079191.1 coordinate 240,392,499, forward strand.
TTGGCAGTATTATATTCAGGGGTACAGTGGTTGGCAGTATTATATTCAGGGGTACAGTGGTTGGCAGTATTAATAATAAAGTACAGTGGTTGGCAGTATTATATTCAGGGGTACAGTGGTTTGCAGTATTATATTCAGGGGTACAGTGGTTGGCAGTATTATATTAATAGAGTACAGTGGTTGGCAGTATTATATTCAGGGGTACAGTGGTTGGCAGTATTCAGGGGGTACAGTGGTTGGCAGTATTATATTCAGGGGTACAGTGGTTGGCAGTATTATATTAATAGAGTACAGTGGTTGGCAGTATTATATTCAGGGGTACAGTGGTTGGCAGTATTCAGGGGGTACAGTATTTGGCAAGGTTATAATGATTATTGTCATCATACAGAGGATGAGGATCTACTGACAAATTAAGGAACCAATGATGTCCAGGTGTCAGACTCTGCAGAGAAGATGGAAGAAATCCTGGTGTCTGGACCAGATGAAGAAGAAAAGTAAAGACAACAGAGAAGACGTCACTCAGGTCAGTGATATCATTGTGTATTTTCCTAACTGTCCCATCAGAGCTGTAGTCACTGATATCATTGTGTAGTCTCCTGACTGTCCCATCAGCTGTAGTCACTTCAGACATGATGGGAGTTGCAGCTTTCCAACATCTGGGGAGCCACTTGAACCAAGGTTATTGGTGGGGGTCCCATGAGTCAGACCCCCACCATAAAAATGGACTGTTTATTTTAAAATGCCTCGGCCTATTTTTGGTCCCAGTCTGGCCCTGCCTGTAAGTCACTTCTATCACTAAGGATAAGAAGCCAAGGAACATGGGGTTGCCAAGGGGTGTCGTGCTAAGTCCAGGGGTGCGAATGTAAAGGGGAGCACTGCCCTCTGCCTCCCAGCTAGATACGGGTCAGGCTGACCCGGGGGAGTACTCACTGGGCCGCACACTGAGAGGGACAGGGGCCACCCGGAGCCCACCTCAGGAGCCGTTCCATCCACCTGTGGTGGAATAGGCAAGTGGAGGCCCTCCGGTGGGGTCTAGGTACATGAGGGGGCACAGTGCTGGGGGGGGGGGGGGCCCAGGCACACTCTTTGCACAGGGGCCCTCTGCTGTCTGTGTCCGCCCCTGACTATACCTACAGTAGGCCCTCCAGCTGTTGCAAAACTACAACTCCCAGCATGCCCGGACAGCCAACGGCTGTCCGGGCATGCTGGGAGTAGTAGTGTTGCAACAGCTGGAGGCACCCCTAGGCGTGGCGGGGGGAGCGGTGGCGGTGATAGGTCTCAGGACCCCCGGACAGGCAGGGGGAGAGAAGCGGGCGGCGGTCTATGGCACCACAAAAGCCACTGCAGTGCATTGATTTAAAGCGCCCGCTTTAAATCAATGATCTGCAGCGGTGTCGCAGGGGGATAAATAGCCGATAACTTATACCGGAATATCGGTATAAGTTATCGGCTATCGGCCCTAACCTCCACCGATTATCGGTATCGGCCCTTAAAAAACGATATCGGTAGATCCCTAGCTGTAAGCTCCTGCTTCACCATTCACTCTCGATGTGACATGATCGTCCCTGCGGCTCACAAGCTGCAGGCATGAAGAAGGAAAGAGTTGCTTGTGGGAGCGTGGATTAGGGGAGTATAATTGTTATTTAACCCCTTAATGACGCAGGACGTATATTTATGTCCTGCGCTGCTCCCGATATGTGCTTCTTACCTTGATTCCCGCCATCCTATCGTCGCTCTGCTGCTCCATGCCTGAGATCCAGGCTGGAGCAGCAGAGCGCCGATAACACTGATCAATGCTATGCTGTGGCATAGCATTGAACAGTGTATGGAATCAAAGGATTGAATGTAATAGTCCCTTATGGGGACAAAAAAAAAAAAAAAAAAGGTTAATAAAATGGGATTTAACCCCTTCAGTAATAAGTTTCCCATTTCAAAAACTTTTTTTAAATAAAAATAAACATATGTGGTATCGCTGCGTGCGTAAGTGTCCCAACTGTAAAAATATTATGTTAATTAAACTGCACGGTCAATGGCGTACACATAAAAAAAAGTTTAAAAAACTGTGTTTTTTTGGTCACTTTGTATACCCTAAAAAAATGTCCCGTCAAAACAAAAAATGGTACCGATAAAAACTTCGGATCACAGCACAAGAAAATGAGCCCTCATATATCCCTGTATATGCAAAAATAAAAAAAGTTATAGGGGTCAGAAGATGAAAACTTTACACATACTAATTTTGGAGCATGTAGTTATAATTTTCTTTAAGTAGTAAAATAAAACCTATATAAATTAGGTATCCTTGTAACCGCATGGGCCTACAGAATAAAGATATGGGGGGACATTTATTAAAGCATTTACCTGTTTTTTCTTTCATATAATTGTCGCAAAAAAGTCGCAACTGCTATTACGCAATATTCTGTGCGACAATCATCCCTAAGAGCAAGAAAATAGATTTTGCTTATTTAAGCAAGTTTTAGAAATTGACTTGCAGTCGTAAGAGATTTATCAAATGCGACTGTCTCTAAAAAGTCGATATAGAGGGAAACTTTGTTTAAATTTACTCCAGCACATTCCTTGCTTACTAAATGCCTTACATCATCTAAAATGAATTGTCCTCTTTTATTTATTTTTTGGCTTTTTTCTCTTGACACTGATTGCCATAATCAACCTCTTCTACTCAAGCTAATTCCAATCTTTGCTTGCCAAACCGTAATTTAAACTTCTATTTTAAAAATAAAAGGAATAATGCAAAAAAAAAAAAAAACACGAGAACCTTTTTTTATTCACTTAAGAGTGCGTTCCCACAGGGCGTATATGCAGCGTATTTACGGCAGCATCGGGAAATACGCTGTGTATTCCTTGCTCACTATACACACAGGGCTTTCCGGTGGCAGCCCTACGCGTGTAGTGAGTTTTGGAGGTGGAGCCGCGCGTCACAGAGACGCCGGCACACGGCCCCGCCGCTAAAACTCACTACACACATAGCACTGCCACCGGAAAGCCCTGTGTGTATAGTGAGCAAGGAATACGCAGCGTATTTCCCGCTGCTGCTGTAAATTTTGCGCAGCGTCAAATACGCTGCGTATACGCCCTGTGGGAACGCAACCTAAAACTCAATATATCTTTGCCAAATTTATTGGGTGAGTTTGGTGGAATAGAGTCTCCTACAGGTTGTGTTGCGGCAATGGCGGACATCTGCGGCACTAGGCTTGGAAATGTGTTTGGATTTGGACCTCCTGTGTTTGGATTTGGACCTCCTCTTACCAGCTACTTGTGCCATCACAACAGGTTAGGCAACGCTGGATGATTTTGAGCCCGAGAAACAATTGAGGACAGCAAAGAACCACCTCTTTAGCTAACGCGGGAACAGCAGAGCAATCTCCCGCACTTACCTCACAGCTTTTGCTTACATGGAGGGATTTTCACGCTTTTGCTTACGTACGACAAATTTATTAAGGAATAATAAATTTGTTGCACGTAAGCAAAACAGTAATGGAAAAAAAATACAAAAAAATAGACTACAAAAGCAATGTTTCATAAATGTCCCCCATGGTGTCATTTTTGCCGAAAATTGTTTTTTTTTCCAATTTAGCCACAAAAAATATTTTCTTTCTGGTTTTGCCGTATTTATTGTGGTGAAATGATTGATGTCATTTTAAAGTACAATTTTTGGCGCAAAAAATAAGCCCTTGTATGGGTCTGTAGGTGCAAAATTGAAAGCGCTATAATTTTTAGAAGGTGATGAGGAAAAAAAAAATTGAAAAACCCTGCGTCCTTAAGAGGCTAATGTTTGATGCACTGGGGGCATTATACAGTCATGGCCGTAAATGTTGACACCCCTGAAATTTTTTCTAGAAAATGAAGTATTTCTCACAGAAAAGGATTGCAGTAGCACATGTTTTGCTATACACATGTTTATTCCCTTTGGGGGGTATTTATCAATTTTGCCTGTTGACAGTTTCTTTTTACCCTTTTTTTTTCACTTTGGTTTTCGTGGACATGCCCCAAATTTATCATTTGGTGCAAGTTGTTAGTAATTTTGGCTCAAATGTTGAAATCAGCTGTTCACAGCGCCTTTTACGCAGAACTTACCGCCACAGAGGAAGCGTATTTTACCTTGTAGAGCAGCCATTTTGGAGTCCCTCCTGCAGTATATCAGCAAGCGACATGAGTTATTTTCTTTTGTGGGGTTTATAGCCACCATGTGAAATGGATTTTATTTTCAACTTGGGTAGTTTTTTTATTTTTTTTTATTTGTTACTTTAGTGCAGTGGTCTTAAACCTGCGGACCTCCAGATGTTGCAAAACTACAATTCCCAGCATGCCCAGACAGCTGTTGGCTGTCCGGGCATGCTGGGAGTTGTAGTTTTGCAACATCTGGAGGTCCGCAGGTTGGAGACCACTGCTTTAGTGCTTACCTTTTCTGAACCTGTGTGGCCATGTCCAATGCTGGCTCAACAGAGGGTGAAGGTCCCTCAGAGACAACCATGTCGCAGGATAGTATTGAGCAGCCCTGGAAGCGTCGCTGCTTTCCCCAAAAAAATGTTTTAGGGTGCGTTCACACGGGCGTATTTGTCAGCGGATCCGCAGCTGCGGATCCGCTGACAAAGGCCCCTAAAGTGCTGCCCTCTTTGTGCCTGCTAATAGCGGCAATCCGCCGCTACCAGCAGACACACTTTGAAGTGCGAGTCGCAGTGTATCCACACATCGCGGCCGCTCCCCCGGCTCCCTGAGCTACACTGAGAGTGGCCGCGATGTGTGCGAGTACACTGCAGGGTAACTCGCACATGGTAGCGGTGGATTGCCGCTATTAGCAGGCACAAAGAGGGCAGCACTTTAGGGGCCTTTGTCAGCGGATCCGCAGCTGCGGATCCGCTGACAAATACGCCCGTGTGAATGCACCCAAAATGTATTTTGACGCCTTTAGATTTTCTGACATTGGGAAGTGTGTTTTCCATGTGCAAATTTTCTTGGCGGGGATTTGTGCCAAAATTGCGCCAAAGATTGATTGACACAAATGATGAAGATGCGCCAAACTTTGACGCAAAAAGACAAAAGACACTGCGTCAAAGTATTGCGCCAAAGTTACGTGAAAAAAACACATAAATCCTTTGATAAATACCCCCCTTTGTGTGTATTTGAACTAAACCAAAAAAGGGAGGAAAAAAAGCAAATTGGACATAATGTCACACCAAACTCCAAAAATGGGCTGGACAAAATTATTGGCACCCTTTCAAAATTGTGGATAAATAAGATTGTTTCAAGCATGTGATGCTCCATTAACTTGTTGGGGACGGACGGCATATAGATACGCCCTCGCGTCCCGTCACTTAAGGATGGAGGGCGTACCTGTACACCCTCCGCATTTCCGACTACCGCAGCTCGCCGGGCGGTGATCAGAACGGGATGCCTGCTAAAAATCATTCAGCAGGCATCCCGTGCCAATGCCCAGGGGGTCCTGAGACCCCCCCCCCCACGTCAGCAATCGCCACAAATCACCGGTGTGATTTGTGGCGATTCCGGGTCTCCGGTGACCCAGAAAATAAGGGGGATCGGGGTTGTCCAAGACACCCATGATCCCCCTAAAGGGATAGGAGTGAGGTGCTGCTATTGGTCGTTCAGAAGCAACGACCAATAGCAGACCAGGGGGGGGGGGGCTTAACGTTCGGTTCCCCCGTTCTGCCGACCCACAGTAGGCTGGGCAGAATGGGGAAACCGACAGGGACCGGCGCCGAGGGTCACCTGCCCATCGGCGGCGGCAGCGGATGACGATCGGCGGCAGCAGAGGACAACGATGCGGCTCCCTGGATCCTAGCCGTTGAGTTGCCTAGCAACATCTGGAGGGCTACAGTCTGAGACCACTATACAGTTGTCTCTAAACTGTAGCCCTCCAGATGTTGCAAAACTACAACTCCCAGCATGCCCAGACAGCTGTTTGCTGTTTAGGCATGTTGGGATCTGTAGTTTTTCAACAGCTGGAGGGCTACAGTTTGGAGATCACTGTGCAGTGGTTTCTAAACTGTGGCCCTTCAACTGTGGCCTGTGCAACTGATCCATATATGAATAAAATACATGTTTCACCCATCCATCTGGGTCCGATCTTCTTGAACATCTACCTGGGCAGCGCCACCGCAGGTCTTTTTTCTTTCTGCCGTCATCAGTATTATGTTAGGGTATAGTGTGTGGCAGAATTATATTCAGAGGGTATGGTTTGACAGTATTCAGAGGGTATAGTGTGTGGCTGGTTTATATTCAGAGGGTACAGTGTGTTGCAGTATTATATTCAGAGGGTACAGTTTGTGGCAATATTATATTCAGAGAACACAGTGTGTGGTAGTATTATATTCAGAGGGTATAGTGTCTGGCACGGTTATAATAATTATTGCTTTTGTATAGAGGATCAGAATTGAGATAATGAGGAGCCATCTGGGAGTCAACTTTTGCAGAGAGAAGATTTAGCTGGAACAAGTCATGGCGGTATGTACCAGCTGAATTAGATAAGGAAAGACTATAGAGACGATGTCACCTGTAGTCTCTGATATCATTATGTATTTCGCCTCACTGTGTCCCATCAGTGCTATAGTCACTTGTAAGTTCTGCAGTAATGTAGCTGTAGTTTTAAAGGTAAAAGCTTCTATAGCACTGTCCCATTCTGTTGCAATTGGCATATTTGATTATTATACTGGAAATAATTTCCCACAACGTGCTACTCCACTAGCATCCATCAAAACTACCGCATCGGGTGACACCAACCCTAGCAACGCCACTACTACCCATTGGAGTCAACAGGTAGCAAAATACGCAGCTCATTTTGCTACCCATTGGCTTCAATAGGTAGGAAAATATGCAGCAGCAAATACGTAGCAAAATATATCACATTAGGGGCATTAAAATGAAGGCACCTGCTGTTCACTATAGTATTGGCTGTCCCACCAAAAATGGGATGCTGATGCATACCTCTGTCAGTATGACTGTTGAGGAAAAGTTGACCAGTTGCCCATATTAGTCAATCAGATTGCTTCTTTAATTTTTAGAAAAATGAAAGAAACAATCTGATTGGTTGCTAAAGGCAACTGGTCAACTTTTCCTCTGCACGGGTTTTAATAAATTTCCCAAATAATGTTTCTAGCCTCAGTGGCCCAAATAATTCCCCCTTCGGTGCTCTGGGAGTGTGTTGTCTGTAAGTGTGTTGTGGGAAAAGGGTAGGGGGATTTGGTGGTGGTAGGTAGATTTTCTCCCCCATTAGGTAGAGGCGCCCAGTAGGTAGAGGATTGCGCCTCTGTTAGGTAAAAGCACCTAGTGGGTAGCTAGGTAATCCCATACCCCCCTCCCAACCAAAACTGACAGTCCCTTGTATATAGGTAGGCAGGCTATCCCCATCACCCCTTGTGCCCTTTCATCCTGCCTTTTATCACCCCCTGTGCCACTTTCTTGCCCCCCTGATCTCTCCTGTGTCACTTAATTCCCCCATTCACCCTTGACCCCCCCCCCCCCCCGTGCCATATCATTCCTACCTGTCTGGCCAGTGTCTCTTAGTGCGGCTCCTGCTGCCAGTTCAAGACCAGACAGCATGGGCCCTGGCCGCTTAAATTCCAGGATTTTTTATTTTATTTGACTATGCTACAGGGGCTGTAAAGTTAGTGTAGTTCATAATATAATGTCTGTACCTGTGTGTGACGGTTTTCTCACAATTCTGTGGTTTTTGCCCCAATATTTATTTTTAACAGCATACAAAATGACTGTTGTCTCAGATTTTTCCCAGGTTGCAATGCGGCTGAGACCTGACTCACTAGTCAGCGGATGACAGGGAGCCTGTCTGCTTCAATGGATGGAGCGATCGCTTGGTGGGAGAGAGCTCAATCTGCAATTAATGTAACAGCTGTAGGCACCCTGATTGAAAACCACAGGTCTTTTGATGGATGCAGCTCATATATTTTTCAATGGGTGGGGTGGCTGAGGTGTGGGAGGGCGGAAAATGGAATTGTGGGATTTGTAGTCAAGTTAAGTAAAGTTAAACAGGAAACACAAGTTCACAAAAATCATTTAGCCCCAAGACAAGCGTAGATCCTTCCTAAGCATGTCCATTACTGCCTGCTAGGTATGTACTAAAACGACCTTATGGTGGATAACCCCCTTTAAGAACAGTGATCGGCGGCTGCTGCTCTGATTCAGATTTAGTGCAGGATGCGCAAGGCAAGGAACAGGGGCCCCTTCTTACACAGGGAGACCCAAAATGGGGTCCCCTCCTCTATGAAAATAGAGCAAATTTTTGGGCCAACATTTATTTTTGCTAAAATGTGAGTGTTTTCCTATGTTTTTTGCATAAATTAAGAGTGTTGCGCAAACATGTGTGACTTTTTACATCAGTTGTCTGGTGAAAGCAATGGTAAATTCTCCCCATTGTCTCTGGTGATATACGGGCTAACTACCTGGTCCTATTATTGGAGGCATATTTAGAACCTTGCAGTTGCCCAGTTTGCCAGTCCTTAAATCCAACCTTAGTTTTGATTGCCGGGATTTGAGTGTTTAGATCTATCAGGAGAATGACCTGGGAGAAGTCCATGCTCAGCATGTTCTCTTCCGACTCTGTGTCTAGTAATCAAGAAACACTCTTATTGTAAGTCTATGGAGCATGTCTCCATTACATGACACAGAGCAGGGAGAGGAGTGCATGGCCGCAAGGAATCCTCACCGCTCATTCTCCAGATCCAACTCAGACCCCACAAATCTAAATTTTTGACATGTTGCTAGGACATCTCAAAAGTTTTTTTTAAGTGAGAGGTACACTTTGTTGTGATTCTAGGGTTGCAATCCTATTCACAGCTCCATTTATTGTGGTAATTAGAGATGAGCGAACTTCCAGTAATTCGATTAGTCACAAACTTCTCGGCTCGGCAGTTGATTACTTCAGCCTGCATAAATGAGTTCAGATTTCAGGTTCTCCGGTTCATGACGAATCGAATTACTGTAAATTCGCTCATCTCTATCAATAATCCTGCTGATACGCCATTTCTGTTGTGATTATATGGTTGTAATCCTGTTTACAGTTCCACTTGCTGTAATCCTAGCGACTACACCAATTGTGGTTTTGGGGATTAATGTGAAACAAATATGTGTCTAAATGCTACAGACTAAAATACAGTCATGCCCCGATCAGTTGCTTAGTCTTCACCTAAACCAGTCAAACTGTTTTGTGGCCATGCCTACTGTAGAAACTACCTCTTTGTTTGAAATTATCCAGGAATAGAAAACAAAGCTAATTTCTTTCAAAAACAGCTCCACATCTGTCCCCAGGTTATGTGTGGTATTTGTCACGATGCCGGCTGGCAGGAGGTGGATCCTCTGTGCCAGAGAGGGATTGGCGTGGACCGTGCTAGTGGATCGGTTCTAAGTCACTACTGGTATTCACCAGAGCCCGCCGCAAAGCGGGATGGTCTTGCTGCGGCGGTAGTGACCAGGTCGTATCCACTAGCAACGGCTCAACCTCTCTGACTGCTGAAGATAGGCGCGGTACAAGGGAGTAGACAGAAGCAAGGTCGGACGTAGCAGAAGGTCGGGGCAGGCAGCAAGGATCGTAGTCAGGGGCAACGGCAGGAGGTCTGGAACACAGGCTAGGAACACACAAGGGAACGCTTTCACTAGGCACAAGGGCAACAAGATCCGGCGAGGGAGTGCAGGGGAAGTGAGGTATATATATGGAGTGCACAGGTGAACACACTAATTAGAACCACTGCGCCAATCAGCGCCGGGACAGGACCGACGGAGAGCGAGTCAGGTACGGGAGCCGGGGTGCGCATCGCGAGCGGGCGCCACCCACATCGCGAATCGCATCCCGGCTGGAGGCGGTATCGCAGCGCACCCGGTCAGTGGATCTGACCGGGGCGCTGCAGTAACGAGAGTGTAGCGAGCGCTCCGGGGAGGAGCGGGGACCCGGAGCGCTCGGCGTAACAGTACCCCCCCCTTGGGTCTCCCCCTCTTCTTTGAGCCTGAGAACCTGAGGACCAGACTTTTATCTAGGATATTGTCCTCAGGTTCCCAGGATCTCTCTTCAGGACCACAGCCCTCCCAGTCAACCAGAAAAAAGGTTTTCCCTCTGACCTTTTTGGAGGCCAGTATCTCCTTTACAGGAAAGATGTCCGAAGAACCAGAGACAGGAGTGGGAGAAATAAGTTTAGGAGAGAAACGGTTGAGGATGAGTGGTTTAAGAAGAGAGACATGAAAGGCATTAGGAATACGAAGAGAAGGAGGAAGAAGAAGTTTGTAAGAGACAGGATTAATCTGGCACAAATTTTTGAAAGGACCAAGATAGCGTGGTCCCAATTTGTAGCTGGGAACACGGAAGCGGACATATTTAGCGGAGAGCCATACCTTGTCTCCGGGAGAAAAAATGGGGGGAGCTCTTCTTTTCTTATCAGCAAACTTCTTCATGCGTGATGAAGCCTGTAAGAGAGAATTTTGGGTCTCTTTCCATATGGTGGAAAGATCACGAGTTATTTCATCCACAGCGGGCAAACCAGAGGGCAAGGGAGTAGGGAGGGGGGGAAGAGGGTGACGGCCGTACACCACGAAAAATGGGGATTTGGAAGAAGATTCAGAGACTCTGAAGTTATACGAGAATTCGGCCCATGGTAGAAGATCTGCCCAGTCATCCTGGCGGGAGGAAACAAAATGCCGTAAATAATCACCCAGGACCTGGTTAATTCTTTCTACTTGCCCATTGGATTGAGGATGATAAGCAGAAGAGAAGTTTAATTTAATCTTGAGTTGTTTACAGAGGGCCCTCCAGAATTTTGACACGAATTGGACGCCTCTATCCGAGACGATCTGCGTGGGCAACCCGTGAAGACGAAAAATGTGTACAAAAAATTGTTTTGCCAACTGAGGCGCTGAAGGAAGACCAGGAAGAGGAATAAAATGTGCCATCTTGGAAAATCGATCAACGACCACCCAAACAACAGTGTTGCCACGGGATGGGGGTAAGTCTGTAATAAAGTCCATACCAATCAGAGACCAAGGCTGTTCGGGGACAGGCAGAGGGTGAAGGAGACCAGCAGGCTTCTGGCGAGGAGTCTTGTCCCGGGCACAGACAGTGCAGGCCCGCACAAAATCAACAACATCCGTCTCCAGAGTCGGCCACCAATAGAAACGAGAGATGAGTTGCACGGATTTCTTGATGCCCGCATGGCCTGCGAGATGGGAGGAGTGACCCCATTTGAGGATTCCGAGGCGTTGGCGTGGAGAGACGAAGGTCTTCCCTGGAGGAGTTTGCCTGATGGAGGCTGGAGAAGTGGAGATCAGGCAGTCAGGAGGAATGATGTGTTGCGGAGAGAGCTCTACTTCCGAGGCATCCGAGGAACGAGAGAGAGCATCGGCCCTGATGTTCTTATCGGCAGGGCGAAAGTGAATTTCAAAATTAAACCGGGCAAAGAACAGAGACCACCTGGCCTGGCGAGGATTCAGCCGTTGGGCAGACTGGAGATAGGAGAGATTCTTGTGATCGGTGTAAATAATAACTGGAAATTTAGATCCCTCCAGCAGATGCCTCCATTCCTCAAGTGCTAATTTAATGGCCAGTAGCTCTCGATCCCCGATGGAGTAGTTCCTCTCCGCCGGAGAGAAGGTCCTAGAAAAAAACCCACAGGTAACAGCATGCCCGGAAGAATTTTTTTGTAGAAGAACCGCTCCAGCTCCTACTGAGGAGGCATCAACCTCCAATAGGAAGGGTTTAGATGGGTCAGGTCTGGAGAGCACGGGAGCAGAAGAAAAGGCCGACTTGAGCCGTTTAAAGGCGTCTTCCGCTTGAGGAGGCCAGGACTTAGGATTGGCATTCTTCTTGGTTAAAGCCACGATAGGAGCCACAATGGTGGAAAAATGTGGAATAAATTGTCTGTAATAATTGGCGAACCCCAAAAAACGTTGGATAGCACGGAGTCCGGAGGGGCGTGGCCAATCTAAGACGGCAGAGAGTTTGTCTGGATCCATTTGTAGTCCCTGGCCAGAGACCAAGTATCCTAGGAAAGAAAGAGATTGACATTCAAACAGACATTTCTCCATTTTGGCATAAAGTTGATTGTCTCGAAGTCTCTGAAGAACCATGCTGACATGCTGGCGGTGTTCTTCTAGGTTGGCAGAAAAAATCAGAATATCGTCCAGATACACAACAACACAGGAATATAAGAGATCACGAAAAATTTCTTTAACAAAGTCTTGGAAGACGGCAGGGGCGTTGCACAGGCCAAAGGGCATGACCAGATACTCAAAGTGTCCATCTCTAGTGTTAAATGCCGTTTTCCATTCATCCCCCTCCCAGATGCGGATGAGATTATAAGCACCTCTTAAGTCCAGTTTGGTAAAGATGTGGGCACCTTGGAGGCGATCAAAGAGTTCAGAGATAAGAGGTAGAGGGTAGTGGTTCTTTACCGTGATTTTATTAAGACCGCGGTAGTCAATGCAAGGACGTAGGGAGCCATCTTTTTTGGACACAAAGAAAAATCCAGCTCCGGCAGGAGAGGAGGATTTGCGGATAAACCCCTTTTTTAAATTTTCCTGGATGTACTCAGACATAGCAAGAGTCTCTGGGGCGGACAGAGGATAAATTCTGCCCCGGGGTGGAGTAGTGCCCGGGAGGAGGTCAATAGGACAGTCATAAGGCCTGTGAGGAGGTAGTCTCAGCTTGTTTTTTGCAAAACACATCAGCAAAGTCCATATAGGCCTTAGGGAGACCGGTTACAGGGGGAACCACAGGGTCACGGCAGGGAGTACTGGGAACCGGTTTAAGGCAGTCCTTGAAACAAGAGATACCCCAGCTCTTGATCTCCCCCGTGGACCAATCCAGGGTTGGGGAATGGCGTTGGAGCCACGGTAGTCCAAGGAGAATTTCGGAAGTGCAATTGGGGAGGACCAAGAACTCAATTTTTTCTTGATGAGGTCCGATGCACATTAGAAGGGGCTCCGTGCGGTAACGTATGGTACAGTCCAATCTTTCATTGTTAACACAATTGATGTAGAGGGGCCTGGCGAGACTGGTTACCGGGATGTTGAACCTGTTGATGAGAGAGGCCAAAATAAAGTTTCCTGCAGATCCGGAATCCAAGAAGGCCATAGTAGAGAAGGAGAAGGTAGATGCAGATATCCGCACAGGCACAGTAAGGCGTGGAGAAGCAGAGTAGACATCAAGAACTGTCTCACCTTTGTGCGGAGTCAGCGTGCGTCTTTCCAGGCGGGGAGGACGGATAGGACAATCCTTCAGGAAGTGTTCGGTACCGGCACAGTACAGGCAGAGATTCTCCATGCGGCGTGAGGTGTCAGGCGAGACCGGTCAACTTGCATAGCCTCCACGGCGGGAGGCACAGGAACGGATTGCAGAGGACCAGAGGAGAGAGGAGCCGGGGAGAAAAAACGCCTCGTGCGAACAAAGTCCATATCCTGGCGGAGCTCCTGACGCCTTTCGGAAAAACGCATGTCAATGCGAGTGGCAAGATGAATGAGTTCATGTAGATTAGCAGGAGTTTCTCGTGCGGCCAGAACATCTTTAACGTTGCTGGATAGGCCTTTTTTAAAGGTCGCGCAGAGGGCCTCATTATTCCAGGATAGTTCAGAAGCAAGAGTACGGAATTGTATGGCGTACTCGCCAACGGAAGAATTACCCTGGACCAGGTTCAGCAGGGCAGTCTCAGCAGAGGAGGCTCGGGCAGGTTCCTCAAAGACACTACGAATTTCCAAGAAGAAGGAGTGTACAGAGGCAGTGACGGGGTCATTGCGGTCCCAGAGCGGTGTGGCCCATGACAGAGCTTTTCCAGACAGAAGGCTGACTACGAAAGCCACCTTAGACCTTTCAGTAGGAAACTGGTCCGACATCATCTCCAAGTGCAGGGAACATTGTGAAAGAAAGCCACGGCAAAACTTAGAGTCCCCATCAAATTTGTCCGGCAAGGATAGTCGTAGTCCTGAAGCGGCCACTCGCTGCGGAGGAGGTGCAGGAGCTGGCGGAGGAGATGATTGCTGAAGCTGTGGTAGTAGCTGCTGTAGCATCACGGTCAGTTGAGACAGCTGGTGGCCTTGTTGCGCTATCTGTTGTGACTGCTGGGCGACCACCGTGGTGAGGTCAGCGACAACTGGCAGAGGTACTTCAGCGGGATCCATGGCCGGATCTACTGTCACGATGCCGGCTGGCAGGAGGTGGATCCTCTGTGCCAGAGAGGGATTGGCGTGGACCGTGCTAGTGGATCGGTTCTAAGTCACTACTGGTATTCACCAGAGCCAGCCGCAAAGCGGGATGGTCTTTCTGCGGCGGTAGTGACCAGGTCGTATCCACTAGCAACGGCTCAACCTCTCTGACTGCTGAAGATAGGCGCGGTGCAAGGGAGTAGACAGAAGCAAGGTCGGACGTAGCAGAAGGTCGGGGCAGGCAGCAAGGATCGTAGTCAGGGGCAACGGCAGGAGGTCTGGAACACAGGCTAGGAACACACAAGGGAACGCTTTCACTAGGCACAAGGGCAACAAGATCCGGCGAGGGAGTGCAGGGGAAGTGAGGTATATATATGGAGTGCACAGGTGAACACACTAATTAGAACCACTGCGCCAATCAGCGGCGCAGTGGCCCTTTAAATCGCAGAGACCCGGCGCGCGCGCGCCCTAGGGAGCGGGGCCGCGCGCGCCGGGACAGGACCGACGGAGAGCGAGTCAGGTACGGGAGCCGGGGTGCGCATCGCGAGCGGGCGCCACCCGCATCGCGAATCGCATCCCGGCTGGAGGCGGTATCGCAGCGCACCCGGTCAGTGGATCTGACCGGGGCGCTGCAGTAACGAGAGTGTAGCGAGCGCTCCGGGGAGGAGCGGGGACCCGGAGCGCTCGGCGTAACAGTATTACAGCTTGGCTCCATTCACTTCAATGCAACTGAGCTGCAGACCTGGAGACAGGTTTCTGTTTTTCTATTCCTGGATAACCCCTTTTAAGCTTTCCACTTCTAGAGACTGCATAGGGGCAAATGGTATATTATAGTATAAAAACTATGTCCATAACAACTTTAAAAATAGCATTTTATACCTCCAGGTCTGTTATGCTATGTATAAACCCTGATGGGCTGTATTTGTGCGAGGGGCGGAAGTAATTATCGCTCCCTGCACTTCCAGGTGGGGCTTATTGGGAACAGGTGGGGGCGTGTGTATATATCTCCCCCCTTTCCTACAGGGGCGGAGCACGTGTTGTTTGTGGAATCGCTGCTTCCTGTGGCAGTCTGGTGTTTGAATCTCCCACAAAAATCTTCAGAGCTGCTGCTCACGTTGCAGAGGCCTCGCCGTTCATGAGTCTGGGGGGTGCAGGCGCGGCATTCCTGGCAGCTCCGCTGGCTGTCTTATCTGGAGATGCTGTGTCTCACTCTGATTTATAAGGTAATATTGGGCAGGTATGGTTCTGGCTGGCTCTGCCAGGAGCGGCAAACAGGTGAGTTAAATCGGTGCTGGGGGTGGTGCGGCCTCAGCATTTCGCGCAGCCCGCTAGCTGCCTCATGGCGACATGTGGACCACCCGCACAGCTACAATTGTCTATGCCCTTAGGACAGGTTGCGGCAGCTGCCCAGTCCTCGTTAAGCAGTCCTGTCAGCTTGTCTGCTATCATTAATCTAAAGTATAGTGTAATGCTCTGCGGAGGGTTGTTTCAATATAACGTTTGCTGTATACAGTGTGGTGCAATGCTCTGCAAAGTCGTTTCAATATAACTTTTGCTGTGTGCTGCAGTGCTCTGCGGGGTATACGGTGCCCTTGCAGTATACGGTACAGTGTAATGCTCTGCAAAGGGTCTCATTACAATATAACATGTACTGTATAACGGTATAGTATAGTGCAGTGCTCTGCAGATGGTCTCGTTACAATATAGTATACATGATATACAGCTATGGTGCTATGCTCTGCAGAGTGTCTTGTTTCAATATAGGGTGCAATGCTCTGTAGAGATATAACATAGGCTACATCTAATTAAATCATAGTATACACAGTGTAATACTCGTTATTTTCACGATCATGGTATCCATACGGTTCATACGCTTGGTTTATAATGGGCATACACGCATTACTGGTACAAGGTGCACACGAGTAGAGCATGTTCACGGTTTGACTCCATGAGTTTATCATCCTTACTCTCATGGTTAATTCATACGCTTATGGAACACTACTCGTATGCGCATAGAATGTATACAGTTTCATGTGCTAATATCATTATATACAGTACATATACTCACTGACGATACATTCACAGCATTTATACTGTGCAAACTCGTTTATGCTGTTCACCTCATGGTTATTCTCACTCGCTGGTGTTTTACACGGTCTACAAACTTGGCATTTATGCTGTTCACATATTCTTGGCATGTTCACGGTCTTACGTTCTTTCTACCATGTTACGTTCATGGCAAACACCTCGTAATTATCACTGGTTCATACGCTCAAAGTATCATTCTGTTCATATGTTAAAGGTATTTCATACTGGTTACGGCAGTATACTGCCTATAGCAATTATACGGTTCATACACTTATGGCAGTTATAGTGGTCACACGCTCACGGTTCTTAAGATGTTCACCGCATTCATACACGCAGATTTCATACGCTCATGGCAGTTATATTGGTCACACGGTTATAATTTTGTTGTTCACACGTTCATTGCATTCATACACGCAGGGTTCATACGGTTCATACGCTCATGGCAGTTATATTGGTTACACGGTCATGGTTTTGTTGTTCACACGTTCACCGCATTCATAAACGCAGATTTCATACGGTTCTCACAGTGTCATGCTGTTTCGTGCAGTTGTGGCCACGCGCTCATAGCATGTTCACAGCATTATACTACTCATACCTCATAGCATCATACCACATTAATTCGTAGCACATATGCTCGACGCTTATACTGCACATGTACTTGTAGCATTTATACTGCACATACACATGGCCTACATCAGGCATATACGCTCTTAGCATTGATACCGCAAGTATACTCATAGCATTATACTGCTCATAGTATCATACCACTATACGCTCATAGCATTTATACCACATATACGCTTGTTGTATTCATACCACAGACATGTTCTCGTCATGTATATTGCACATAGAATTGTAGCAATACACTACACTGACATTCGTAGCATTCATTCTGTACATACAATGGTAGTAATTATTATGCTGACATGTAGTACTTATTCTGCGTACATGTAACATTCATTCTGTTATGTTCTCTGCACTAACATCCATAGCGTTTACTGTACATGGGTAATGGTATTTATTCTGCATGTTCATCCATAGCGTCTACACTACACACATGCTCCCGTAGCTTTTACTGTACGTATGTTCATAGCATTCATTCTGTGTATTCGTGCATAGTCTTTTATACGGAAAGTTCACTCAGGTTTGTCAGGATGTTGCCCTATTGCCTGACTCCTCTTCAGGTTAAGCGGTCAATGTCGGTTGCTACTGACTCGTTCAGAGCAATCGCATTGTTTATTGTCATGACCTGACAAGTTCTCAGGTCAGATACAACCTCCTCTGTTGTATTTCATGACTACATTATCAGTTAGTTATAGTACACATATTCAACTATCCGGCACAGGTACTCGTTCAAAGGGTGGTCATCATTTTAGTGGCACTAATCGGCTGTTCAATACCCGGTCAACTGACTCGTTCCTTCAGGGGTTGAATCGCGGTTGTTACTGACTGACATTCAGAGCAACCAATTTCAGGAATACTCACAATGTTAACCTGTTGCCTGACTCCTCTTAAGGTTAAGGGGTAATGTCGGTTGCTACTGACTCGTATTCAGAGCAATTTTGTCGTTGGTGTATTTGTTATGACCTGACACGTTTTCAGGTCAGATACAACCTCGTCTGTTGTATTTCTCGATTAATTTATTTCATTATAGTACACAGATTCAACTATCTGGCATAGTTGCACGTTACGCTCATAGTCTGGTAGTCTGGTTACGTTCATAGCTTTATTTTGTTGTAGAGTCTACACTACACATATGCTCCCGTAGCTTTACTATACTCATGCTCATATCTTTCATACTGCATATTCGTGCATAGTGTTTATACGGAAAGCTTATACAGCTTTGTTAGGATGTTGCCCTATTTGCCTGACTCCTTCAGCTTAAGGGGTTAATGTCGGTTGCTACCGACGAATTTTCAGAGCAATTACATTGTGGTTTATTGTCATGACCTGAGACGTTCTCAGGACAGATACAGCCTCCTCCGTGGTATTTCATGACCACATTATCAGTTACTTTTAGTAGACATATTCAACTATCCGGCATAGTTGCACGTTGTCTTTTATCTTTTTAGATATATGTTGTTTACACTTTATTTTCTAGGCATGTATGCTGTACTCATAATGGTGTTGGAGCATAAATTCATAACGTTCCTTACGTTTTCACGGTACTTATGCTCCCAGCTTGTGTATGATACATGCGCCAGTACACAGCATTTGTTGCATACTACCATAGTTGTATGCGGGTAGGTTATTATGTGCATTCGTTCCTAGTGTTGAATAGCAGTTGCACCTCTGGCTGTACATATATATACAATACACGATTACAGTATTCATATTGGGGGAGATTTATCAAAACCTGTGCAAAGGAAAATTTGCCCAGTTGCCCATAGCAACCAATCAGATCGCTTCTTTCATTTTTCAGAGGCCTTGTTAAAAATTAAAGAAGTGAGCTGATTGGTTGCTGTGGGCAACTGGTCAACTTTTCCTCTGGACAGGTTTTGATAAATCTCCCCCATTGTGCTTACATTCATTGCAGATATATCGAGCACATATTCTTAAACCTCCTACGTCTGCAGGGGGGGGGGGGGATGCAACACATAGGTTATTGTTACATACATGTCTCAGAGCAATAACCTGTTGGGTATACTGTTAGCAGGTTATGCCGTAAATACGGTTAACATGTTTCATGCGGTGCACACAGTGGATGTAGATCATTTGGTTAGGGTATTGGACACAATTGGTCATTTTTGTTACTGACACAACTTCAGAACAACACACCAGCTTCATACAGGTATCTTGTCGTGAATACTCATGATATTACCTTGTTGCCTGACTCCTCTTCAGGTTAAAAGGGGTAATGCCAGTTGCTACTGACTCGTTTTCAGAGCAACTTTGTCGTTTGTTATATTTGTTATGACCTAACTCCTTTTCAGAGCAATTTTGTCATGTTATATTTATGACCTGACATGTTTTCAGGTCAGATACAACCTCGTCTGTTGTATTTCTCGATGACGTTATCATTTCGTTATAGTACACAGATTCAACTATCCGGCATAGTTGCACGTTCTTTTTTAAGGAGGGCCAGCATTTAGTTGCAGATATATTGTGCATTTAATACAGTTACATGACTCCTTTCTTTAGGATCGGGGATTGAATCGCGGTTGCTGCTGTCTCATTTCAGAGCAATTGATTTGACATAGTTATGTAGGTAATCTGACACGTTTCAGATAGCATACAATCTCAATATGGCATTTCACACTTGCGTATTTGAAAAAAAAAAGTGGTTTACAAAGACCTGTGACGTTTACAGGCACGATTATTTCACAAAGACATGTCATGTCTACCGTCTCGATGGTTCCGCGCGGGGACCTGTGATGGGTTCAGGCACGACTGTGTCGCAAAGACCTGTCAGGTCTACAGGCATGATAGTTCACCTAAACACTGGTCACGTCTACAGGTACGTTGCTCACACAGGGAGCTGTCATCTGCAACGGGTCATCACTTCCAAGTTCAGCTGGGTCAGTACAGTGGCTAGTTAGATATGTCTGTTGTTAGTCTCAATCAGGTAAGGTGCCTTCGTGAACCTTGTCAGGCGACATGACCCACACGGTCTATCAGGTAGATAGGTATTTCTTGTCATTTACCTGTCAGTTTAGTTTTTGCCTCTTAAATAGCAGGGGATTGGTGCTTGTCAGACCGGCCATGAAGTTAGCCTTTCCGTGTCCATTTGAAGTAATGTCACAAGTAGGGATGGTAATAGGTATAGTTCAGTTAGTATATTTGGCAGGGAATGTTATTCTCAGATTGACTCTTTACAGATGGACGTTACTACCACGGTTTCAAAGGTATGGTTACCACCTCTAGTAGTCACTAGTTGGTCAGGGCTACTCTTTCAGCACACTAGCTATAGTCTACTTCGGGTATGTGAAGATTGATGCTGGATGTAGGATGTTTTATTTCAGGAATTGTATTCATCCTAGCATGGTTGGTTTTTGCCCTCTATAGGCGTGCCCTCATTGCGCAGTTATGGCACAACTGAGACCGCTATGCTAGGGTAGGATCTTGTATAGGTATGTAGGCAATCTTTCCTGTCACTAGTACACGTATGGAGCCCCAAACACAAATACCTTTTACAGGTCCAGGAGTAGACCTGCAAGTTCCAGGTGTGGTATGCGCAAAGAACAAGGCATGTGTATAGTCAGGAACATAGTCATAGCAAGGAAGAAACAGAAGATGTAGTCAGGGATGAATTTAGGAGCAGCTTCTAAAAAATACGAAAACAAACCGGTAGATTACGAAGACCTGCAAAGAAAATACATTATCATCAGGAAATGAAAGAGAGAACTGACAGGATTTAAATAGCCCATCAAAACAGCTGAGTAACTTCAGCATTCAGAACAAAAAATAAAAATAAACCATTGATCTGCTGCAGCAGGGTGTAGAGAAAAAAATATATAGACCTAGACAAAACCTGAGAAGATATGCAACAATAAAACTAATGAAACCTAGGAAGATATGCAACAATGAGCCCTTAGGGCCGCAACTCCAAATTGGCTGTGTTAAGGCCAAATTGGCCATTTTCTTAAAGGGGTACTCCGGCACTAAGACATCTTATCCCCTATCCAAATGATAGGGGATAAGATGCCTGATCGCGGGGGTCCCGCCGCTGGGGACCCCCGTGATCTTCCACGCCGCACCCCGTTAGAATCAGCCGTCTGATTACTGGCGATTACGGGGACAGAGCATAGTGACGTCACGGCTCAGCCCCGTGTGACGTCACGCTCCGCCCCCTCAATGCAAGCCTATGGAGGGGGTGTGGCAGCTGTCTTAGCGCCGGAGTACCCCTTTAAGACCAGAATGGGCTATGTCCTTAAGTGGTTAATGATTGGTGGGTCAAAATCTTGGGTTGGTTGGGACGAAAGAGAGTTTATCTTAAAGGAGTACTCCGGGATGTAAAAAATTGTGTCTCAAACTGCCGGCAATAAAAAAAAAAGGATACATACTTGCCGCCGCTCCTCCGGTAACCCGCTCCGCTCTTCCTGGTTTCTGGTAGTCGGTGAGTCGTACTGCAACCAAGAAGAGGATGATGGCGGAGGCCAGAGCAGGTTACCGGGGGAGCGGTAACTGGGGGACTGTCGGCAGTCTGAAACACAATTTTTACATCCCAGAGTACTCATTTAAATATTCCAGGTTTTGTGTCCCCGATGGTAGAAGGGACCTTTTAATGTACACTTCTGTTAGGATGAAAGGAACATCCTTTTTAATAAGGTTGCTTGAGAGATTTAATGGGGTACTCCCCTGGAAACATTTTTTATTTATTTTATTATTTATCAACTGGTGCCAGAAATGTAAACAGATTTGTAAATGACTTTTATTTAAAAATCTTAATCCTTACAGTACTTATCAGCTGCTGTATACTCCATAAGAAGTGTTTTTCTTTTTGAATTTCCTTTCTGTCTGACCACAGTGCTCAGCAAAGAGGTGTCAGCACAGAGGTGACAGCATAGAGCACTGTGGTCAGTACTGGAAAGGTTAAGATTTTTAAATAAAAGGAATTTTCAAATCTGTTTAACTCTCTAAAGAAAATGTTAAAGAAAAATGTTTTAAAGAAAAATGTTTTCCAGTGGTGTACCCCTTTAAGTTTGATCACATTTTTTGTCTGTTACAATCTGGACAATAAGAAGGCATTACGTACGGTAGAAAGGTAACTTTTGGCAAATTTGTGAAAGTATGAAATTGTATTCATTTTTTTAAATGAAACACCTCAGGGTGCACAAATTTTTCACAAATTTTGAAACAATTTAAAATGTCTCTGAATTTTTAACTATACACAGTTTTTACTTTTGGTTTATTAAGGGTGTACTGAGAGTACATCATCTGTTTGATAATGGATGCTTTTACACTTTCCAGGAAGAAAACATAATTTTTTTTTTCTATGCACAAATTTTCCATGCAGTTAGGAATACACGTTCACCTGGGGTATATAAGATTGAACCCTGTATTTGACTGGAAGTTTTAGTAAATATGGGTACAGGAAAAAAGTAATTATCACAAATAGTTAAAAATGTATTCGGTATTCACCAATATGCACAGGTGGGGAAATGTCAGGGGAAATAGGAGAAAGTTATTGGATGGTTAGGAGTACAGGAATGGAGGGAGCGTGGCGTGATGTCACAAGGGGGTGTGGCATGACATTACGACCATGGCCTCCCAAACCCAGCGTTTAGAACGCCAGGTGTCTGCACGGAAATCACGGGGGGTCCCAGCGGCTGGACCTCTGCGATAAGACATCTTATCCCCTATCCTTTTGTGAACGCTGTGTGGGGGAAAAAAAAGTTTGGCAAATTTTGGTCCAAAACGTGAAATAAAAAAAGATCAAAAGGTATCATATCGCGCAAAAATTGTAGCAATAAAAAGTACAGCTCGTCCCGCAAAAATTAAGCCTTCACACAATATATAAAAAAAATAACAATTTTTATCATACAGTAAATGCCATAAAAAAAATTGCCTTAGGCAATTTCCGTGCGGACATTGCCCAGACAGCGGAGGGCCGACAGAACATGCTGGTGTAATGAAAACTGTGTCCCTGTAGCAAAATGTGACCCTCTGCAAAGGAACACAGTTTTCTACTTTACAGCCCTTTCACTCCATCCCCGCTACCCTCTCTCATGGGGACGGGGACACAGTTTCTCTGCACATCTCCCAGCCTTTCTTCCACCCACCCGCACCACACATCAACCATCTGTCCGCTAGCTGTTGAAAGACTACAACCCCCAGCATGTCCCTACTGTAAGGGCACGCTGTGGGAATTGTAGTCTTGCAACAGGTAGTTGGCGGATGGTAGATGTGCGGGTGGAAGAAATGCTTTGGGGCGCTTCTCTGGTGGGGCTTCACAGTCTGTCTAAGCCATGTAGAAACTGTGTCCCCATCCACATGAGAGAGGGGATGGAGTGAGAGGGAGCGGGCTGTAAAGCAGAAAACTGTGTCCCTGTGTGGAGGGTCACACTGCCAGAAATGCATTTTTGTGGGGACTCCGCAGAAAGAATAGACAAGTCTTGTGCACAGCGTAGCAGAATTCCATTAATATCAATGGGACTCTGCAGAATCTTTGTATAGAATTCTAATGCAGACTTCCACACAGAAATTCTATCGTGTGAACATACCCTTAAAAGAAATTCATTATTTACGGTTTCTTTTCCAAGGTCATAGGAGAGTGGAGAAACCTCAAAGGGACTCTGCATCTGGTGGTTATATACACAGACCACAAAAACTTGATGTACCTGCAGTCGGCACAGCACCTAAATCCATGACAGGCACTCTTTTAGGCACTTTCTGCGCACCTCTAAGCAGACCAAGTGGCTTGTATAAACAGTAAAACAAATTGAAAAATAGAAGTCCTACTAGGCTAGGAAGAAAATTTTGAATAAGGCAGAATAAATAGAGATAAATAAAAAAAGAAAGTGTCTGATAATAAGATAATTAATTACATTTATTGAATAATACTGTGAGGTCTGGGGCAGGGCCCTTGCCGCAGACAGCTCACTAAAATAGAATGGTAAAAATTAGTTATAAACATTTAAAACATGACATTAAAATAGTATTGCACTTAAACGGTGGGACAATGGTGGGGGTTTATAGTCCAATGTTTGTAATAGGATATGTCCAATAAACAGTTTTTGCAGCACTGGAGGCTCGCAGTTACGAGCCCACTGAGTATACTTGTATGCACAGTAGCGCTAAATATCTATCCTCTATACCCCGACGGCACGGGGACAAAGTACAAGAGGAAAAATAGATCAAAGTCAGGCACTTAGTGCCTCTTGCCGGCTCCGGTGAAAGCAGTCATATGCGCATAGCAGCGCTTAATGGTGATCCGGATTGATGCCTCTCAGCCACGGCAGCATGGGGAAGGTGTAGGAGAGGTGAAGATGTCCGGTACAGATGGTTATTGAGTAGTCCGCTGGATAAGGTAATGTTCGTTTGTTGCGTGTGTCTTTGGTGTGGGATACCTCTCTACCCCGACGGCGCGGGGAGAAGCTGAGAGGGCAGTAAAAGACCAATAGTGGTGGACAAATAATCCAAATAGTCCCGACTTCTTGTGCAAAGCAGTCTTTGACCAGACGCGTTTCGGGGAGCAACGTCCCCTTTTTCAATGGTGGATATGCAAAGTCTGTGTGAACTGGGCTGGGAATTGCAGCCTTATATAACCAGTTTTTTGGCAAGTCATTCAGGTAAGATCCAAGAACTGATCCTCTAGGACCAGTTCTTGGATCTTACCTAATCTGACCTTCTGTTGGAACGATTAACTCATTATTGGTACTAAAATACATATCACTATTTTATAATACACTGTTTAAGACTACTTGGAACTCTTTCCGGTGTCACCATAGCCTAATGTATCTTCACTGTAATTGGCAACTGGTGCTAATTTGGTTCTTAATTATCTGACAAACCCTATTTAACTGTCAGCCTAACTTTCCAGTTTTCACTGACTTTGCCAAAATGGTGTGCCGTTCCAAAATGACTGAAACCATCTGGAAGAAGGTTGTCCAGATGAAGGCCAAAGGGGTGACCCTATCAGCCATAGCAAAAGTAGTTGGTCGTTCCAAGTCTGAGTTCTAGAATATTGCATCTTTACAACATCACAATCTCATTCAAGTCCCTTTAAGACGGCTGGTCGCCCTCAACAAATGCAAGAGAGGATGGGATAATGCGGAGAATCTCCATAGGTAATAGTTTCAACACTGCAGCTGGAATTGCTCGCCAGTTCAGCACTGAACAGGGTAAGGATCTGTCTCGTCATACAGTGTCTCGATGTTTAAGAGCATTTGGACTGAAAGCCCACTCTGCAGTGACCAAACCCCTCATTAGCAGAAAGAATCAAAAGGCTAGACTCTTCTTTGTTGAGGAGCATGTTGTCTGGACAGAGAAGTGGTCCAGAGTTGATTTGAGTGATGAAAGCAAGTTTAAATTTATTTGGGTCTGATGGGAAGCATTGTTTGTCTACAAACTGGGGAAAGACTGAACCCAAAGTGTGTAAAGAAGTCAGTGAAAGGTGGAGGAGGAAGTTCCATGGTTTGAGGAATGTTTTCTGCAGCAGGAGTTGGACCTCTCATACAGCTACATGGCAGAGTGAACGCAAGTGTGCATCAAAACCTTCAACAACACATGGTTCCTTTCTTGCGTTCATCACTCAATCAGCCAGCAAATTTCATTCAGGACAATGCCCCCTTTCACACAACAAAACGGGTAAAGCAGTTCCTTGAAACTGAAAACATTGAAACAATGAAATGGCCAGCCTACAGTCCTGATCTAAACCTCTGGAAAATCCTTTGTGACAAAGTTATGGCCAAGAAACCCAAAACACTCACAGAACTGTGGAATAGACTGAAAGAAGAGTAGACCAAAATCACACCAGAGCAGTGTAAGAGACTGGTGATGTCCTGTATGCGGAAGTCATTCAAAGCAAAGGCCTGTACACTTCCTACTGATTGGTGAATGGTGTAAACTTCAGAAAATTTACTTTTTCTCAGTGCTACAATCATTGCTCTTCTCTTATAATCAAGTTTTTTGAAAAATAAGTGTTCATAAATTGTTCTCTAATTTTCATCTCCAGTGTATTATGCCATTTCATACTAATGATCTGATTAACCCCTTAAGGACCAATGCAAATAAACCTGTACGCCCCTGAAAGACCAGGCCTGTTTTTTCAAATCGGGGATGTCTGTCTTTATTAGAGAATAACTCTGGCAACGTTTTGCCAATCACGATAATTCTGACATTGTTTTTTTGTCACAAGTTGTCCTTCATGTACATAGTAAAAGTAAGCCGATATCATTTGTAGTTTTTTTTTACAATGCAAAAAATCATGAAATTTTTACAAAAAATTAAGATTTTTTGCTATTTTAACACTAATTGGTTGCATATATTTATACATACTGACCAAATAGTTTATGAAACTTATACTTTCAGATGTCTACTTTATTTTGACGTCATTTTTTAGTTTTTAATTAACATTTTAAATTAGTTAGAAGCCTAACAATTTAACTTGAAATTTAGAAAATTTGAAAAGTACATCTTTTTTTTTATGTGCTATGCAAGGTTTGCAGAAATTAAAAGATAGTAGAACATAGGAACACCCCCCCCCCAAATGACCCCATTTTAAAAACAAGACCCCTCAAGGCATTCGCTAGGGGTACAGCGAGTATTTTAACACCATAGTTTTTTGGCAGGAATTATTACAAAGTCAGTGTTAAAAATTCGAAAATTGCAATTTTTCACAAATGCATCATTTGGGGGGCATATTTTTTGTACATCACTTCTGATATTGAAAGAAATGCACCCTATATTTTATTTAGCTGCTTGTCCCATGTTCGGAAATACCCCCGCTTTGGCCATATATGGTTCCTTGGACGCGTGGTAGGACTCAGAAGGAGAGGTGCGCCATTTGGCTTTCAGGGCAGAACAGTACCCCCACCCCCACAAGTGACCCCATTTATATACCGCACCCCTACAAGTTATTGGCTGGACCAGGGACCTCTCTGATTGGTCCTTGGTCGGCTGGCAGTATAACGCGTCTGTCTGTGACAGTTAAGGCTCCTGATGGATATATCCGCCATGTTGTGGGAATAAGCACCCGCTCATGGCGAATATATCCATTACTGCTGCGGCTGGGTAGCTCAGTGTGTCCGCTCATGACTGCTGGCGGAAAATCCGCCGCTATGAGTGGACGCACAAAGCTACCCAGCCGCAGCAGGGAGCTCATTACCGTGACTGCTGCATAATGTGTAGGATCACGTGGCGGACATCCGCAGCATATTACATGCTGCGGATGTCCGCCAATGCGATCCTACACATTATGCTTTTTTTTTTTTTTATTAGATTCATTTAATAAATGTATTTTTAATATATATTTTTTTTTACACTTTTATTAAATTTTTATTTATTTTTACCCTTTTATTTTATTTATTTATTTATTTTTACACTTTATAATGCTTTGGAATACTTAGTATTCCAAAGCATTGCAGTTATATGCTGCCTGCCAGTTTTCACTAGCAGGCAGCATATTAGGACGTCCCTCTCAGGCAATACCCAGGGCAGACCTGGGGGTCTTTGTAGAACCCCCGGCAGCCCAGGTATGCAGCAGCACCCCGCGATCGCGATGAGGGGTGCTGCAGGAGAGACAGAGGGAGCCCCCTCCCTCTGTCAGAACTCCTTACAGCGCGCGGTCACTTCTGACCGCAGCTGTAGGGGTTAAACTGTTGGGAGTGAAGTGAACTTCATTCCCGGCAGTGCGGCAAGCTCCGGCCAGCCGCGTATTACACGCAGCACCCCGCGATCGCGATGCGGGGTGCTGCAGAGGAGAAAGAGGGAGCTCCCTCCCTCTGTCATAACACTTACAGCCCGCGGTCACTTCCGACCGCGGCTGTAAGGGTTAAAACTGCCGGGACCGAAGCTTACTTCGGTCCTGGCAGTGCAGCAGGGTCCCGGCTGTGTGATACAGCCGAGTCCCTGCCGCGATCTCGTGGGTGCACTGGGCAGCACCCACGAGAAGAATGGACGAGTATAGACGTCCAGGTGCGGGAACGCCCGCCAACCTGGACGTCTATACTCGTCCATGGTCGTTATCGGGTTAAGGGGAATCCTGAAATGTTTTATTGTTATGAGGCTATGTGATGCTGAATAAAAACTGTTCTATATATTTGGAGCGTGAAGAAGTTCTTACATTTGCTGCTTTGTTATATTGGATACGTGGATGCGCCAGGTGGGGAACTGAGGCTTAAAGGGGTACTCCGGTGGTCAACGTGTTTTTCTGTTCTTGACTTAATTTCTATTCTTGTTGTTTAGCCTACTCTATTTCCGTTCTTTGTTGTCTTTTTATCCCCCACTTTGTTTTCCTATCTTTGCTTTATTTCCTGTTTCTTGCTGTGCTGAAAACTACAAATCCCAGCATGCCACATGCCTTGCTGGTTTGGGGCGGCTCCTTTTTTTTTTTTTTTTTCGCCCTTTACCCATCCTACTAGTTTCCCGGGTCAGCCTCCTTATACACAGCACACTAATATAATCAGCCTTGGTTGGGATACACTGTCATACACACACAAAAGGGACTACAACTCCCAGCATATGTCATTCAGGAGTCTTCAGTCTGTGGTGTTACACCAGCATGCTGCCTCTGTAGTCTCCTGGGGGTTGTAGTTCACCACACCTCTGTAGGGCATACACCAGTGTTTTCCAACCAGGGTGCCTCCAGGTGTTGCAAAACTACAACTCCCAGCATGCCCTGACAGCCTTTGGGCATGCTAGGAGTTGTAGTTTTGCAACAGCAGGAGCCACACTTGTGGGGAAACACTGGTGTAACATGATATGTATGCTGAATAGGCTAGAACAGTGTTTCCCAACCAGTGTACCTCCATCTGTTGCAAATCTACAACTTCCAGCATGCCCAAAGTCTGTCAGGGCATGCTGGGAGTTGTAGTTTTGTAACAGCTGGAGGCACCCTGGTTTGTAAACACTAGCATACACACACACACAACAGGGACTACAACTCCCAGCATGTGTCATTCAGGAGTCCCCCCCCCCCTCCCCCTTCACATATAGGGGGAGATTTATCAAAACCTGTGCAAAGGAAAACTTGACCAGTTGCCCATAGCAAACAATCAGCTTGCTGCTTTCATTTTTATGAAGGCCTGTGAAAAATGAAAGAAGCGATCTGATTGGTTGCTATGGGCAACTAGGCAAGTTTTCCTCTGCACAGGTTTTGATAAATCTCCCCCATAGAGATCATTCCCAGTATGAGATTTCTTCCCCTGCAGTCCATACATCACCAGCCTGTGCACCTTCTCATCCTCCCCTTCAGATAACACTTCTCTTCTCTGTGAGGTCCTTCTCCTGTGCAGACCTGCGTCCTTAGAATACAGAGCAGGGGGAGGGGAGGTGAGGAGCTGTGTACTCAGCTGGATGAGATGAGGGGGCGTGGATTATTCCTCTCATGCAGACAGAGAGAGAGAAAAAAAAAGCTGTGACATCTTGTCCACTACAGAACTTCCTGCCCAACAAACAGGTAAGAAAAACACACACATGCAGTCAAAACATATAACACATGTATATTGCAAAAAACAAAACTTACAAAGAAGATGCCATATTGTCAAAAAACATTTACCACCGGAGTACCCCTTTAACTCAAAGGCTATCTGATGCTCCATGTGTTTCTGAAGCACTTAAAGCGGTGGTCTGGTGAAAAACAACTTATCCCCTCACCACAAAAGTTCCAAGTAGGCTCCTGAATGGACCCAAGCATGCCCTCCATTTATTTTCTATGGGAGCGCCAAAGAGACTCGAGTACTCAGGGATTTCCCACAGAAATGAAATTAGCCTGTGCCTTCTGCAGCATGCACTCCTCTTAGAGACCAGGTTATACAGTAATTAGACTGTTAGTGTGGTAGTGGGGTGGGATGAGGGCAGATGTTGTTACCCTGGGGCAGATGGCCTTAACCCCTTGTATTTGTGATGTCAGAGCGTGGTTTAGCCTAAAACCACCCGAAGGTATACCGCTGGATCCTGGGTAAGGCACGGGGGCAATAAAGACTCCAACACCAAGTTACGGACAATGGTAGCTTTACTGAGGGTAGACAGTTGGTAAAGTCTATTCAGTTCAGCCAGGGCCCAAGGAGGCAAGAGCTCTAAGCTCCAAGAGAGCATGAAGAAGGAAGCTAGCTCCACCCAGGGCTTTTATGGGGGAGACTAGCAGGGAGCCCATAGGTCACTCATGATATAACACCTTTTATAATACAATACACTGCATAACATGTACAGGGGGAAGCAGGTGCAAGGGGCCCTGGGGACACTGAAGGAGGCACCCTGACAATGCAGCAAGGGTACAGGGTAACATCTCCCATACTGGGCTACCACAAACTCCCCCTCTTAAATACAGTCGTCCTTGATGCCCACGCTGGAGCTATTTCATTACCTGGTCAACATATTACGAGTCGGGATGGGAGGTTGGGATGGGAGGTTAGGATGGGAGGTTAGGATGGGAGGTTGGGATGGGAGGTTGGGATGGGAGGTTGGGATGGGAGGTCGGGATGGGAGGTCGGGATGGGAGATCGGGATAGGAGGTCAGGATAGGAGGTCAGGATAGGTCGGCATAGGAGGACGGTATAGGAGGTCGGGACAGGAGGTCGAGATAGGACGGGATGTGGGGTTGGGATAGACAACAATATATGAGGACTGCATATGAAGTCAAAAGCTTCCTCCTTTGTTTATTTTCCTCCCCAAAAAAGGATTAGGAAGGAAAAAACGGGCAACGCCGGGTACTCAGCTAGTGTGTGTGTGTGTGTATGTGTATATATATATACACACACACACATTGAACATTTGTGGACTGGCACTACAAGTAATGTTACAGTCCTAACTTGTAATGTTGCAGTCCTAAGTGTTTACATATGAACTGACTATGTGTGGTACATAACCTTGTACACTATATTGTGAGCTAATCTTTGTACCTTGCAGGAATTTGTCCTTGTGTTGACCTTTGGGACCTGCGCAACACTACTTCTGGAGAGTCTGGAATGCCTTCATCTTTGGCAGCTCTTGGAACCTCTGGAACGGCAACTGGCTCTTCCCCAACGAACTAGGGAGCTGGTATTAGTCCAGGACTAGTTGGATTTGGAATCGCTGGAAGCAGTGGTGGAGAGACTGGTGACAGGGTCGGCACTGTAGAGACGGGGGTATAAGCTGGAGCCAACGGTGAAAAGGCGTGGACTGGTGTGGAGATTAGTGTCGGTTGGACCGGCCCCCGGGTTGGTGAGACACAGAAGATCGCAGGCTGACTCAGAAAACAAGGGGAAATCCATAGATGGATCCCTTCACCTGGGACGTACTCTCTCGCAGGTCTGACGGCTGGAGGAGATGGTGCTGGGAGCACTGGCAGATCTTCTCTTAGACACAACTTGATCCAGTTTCGGTGAACAACTTACGGCTCATACCCATGCTTTTGTACTTCATACACATCAGAATCTGGATAGGGTATGGCCGTCACTGTGTACGGTTCTGTCTCCCAGACAGATTCTAACTTATGGGTTCTTGGAAACTTCCGCAGCCACACTTTGTCGCCCAATGGAAGTGCTTTGGCAGAGGCATGACTATTATAATCCTGTCGTTGTCTTTGCTGAGCCTCGTCCATTTTCTTGCCGACAATTATTTTTGGCTTCTTCTCTGGTGTTCAGAGACCCACTCCAGGGAGGCATGCGGAGAGTTGTTGAATGGGGCTTGGAGCCCAAATATTCGGTCTTTAGGCAGCTGTCCATGTCGCACCATCATGAAGTAGAAAGGGGTGTACCTCGTAGAACAGTGGACTGTGTTATTATAGCTCTCCAATAGTTCGGGCAGCAGTAGGGGCCACTCTTCTTGTCTTGACACACAGGCTGCTTGCAACATGTGGATAAAGACTTGATTGATGTGCTCACTGTGCCTGTTCCCCTTGGGGTGATAAGCAGTAGTCTTGAGTTTCTTGCAGGCATGGAATTGACACAGCTCTTAAGAAGAGTTGGGCCTTAAAGGCCATTCCACAGTCTTAGGACAGACTCCGGACACCCAAGGGTTTGCACCCAATTGGAGTAGAACATCTGGGCCGCTGTCTTGGCTGTGAGATTTTTGATGGGGACAATGACAACCCATTTAGAGAAGTGATCCACCAAGGTGAGAGCATAGGTGTACCTGGTCCGGAGACAACTTGACATTGTCTAGCGCGACCAACTGGTTGGGCCTTTCACTCTGGATGGAATGGAGGGGTGCTCTTGCGTCCTTGCGCACATTCTTGGTGACGTTACAGACAGCACATTCACTGCACAATTTCTCAGTGTCGCTCCGCATTTCAATCCAATAGAATCTTCACCTGACAGTAGCTTCGGTCTTGTGGGCTCCAAAGTGTCCCGACTGATCATGGTATGCGTTGAGGACCATCGCCGCATTTCTTTGGGGAACCAGAATCTGATGATGTCGGTCACCAGAGACCGGATCCAAAGAATTTCGGTACAACAGTCCTTTGTGCACAGTCGCTTCCTCTGTCACCACAGACGTTTCAGCTCAGTCACACTGGGCCCGGCATAGACGGGTTGGTACCTTTTTCGCCAGAAGGTAGTCAAACAGATCCCCCATGACTCGACTTTTGTCATGAAGTGTCTTCCAGGTGTATAGGCCTTCTTTAACCTTTTTGGTCTTGGGTTTAACGTCCAGAATTCAACAACATTCTGGTTCACGAACCGTTGGTAGAATGGGGGCATCTCCATGTCTTCCCACATGTCTTTGACAGGGGGTTTCTTCGCCGGGGGTCATCCTAGACAGTACGTTTGCATTGACGTTCGACTTGCCGCTTCTGTACTTGATGGCGAAACTGTAATTGGCTAACCTTGAAGCCAAATGCTGCTTGATGACACCCAACTCCGCTGTGTTCAGGTGGGCCAACGGCTTATTATCCGTGTAGACAGTAAATGGTGAGGCGGCAAAATAGTCTTTTAGACTTTTTGGTCACAGCCCTCACCAGGCCGAGAAGTTCCAACTTGAATGAGCTGTGATTCGCATCGTTCTTCTCTGCTCCTCGCAGGTTACGACTGGCATAGGCAATTACTCGCTTTTGCCCTTCCTGGACTTGGGACTAGACAGCTCCCAGACCTTCAAAACTGGCATCAGGATACAGCCAGAACGGCTGACTGTAGTCTGGATACGTCAAGATGGGTGGTTCTGTCATCTCTTGGTCTTCGGCTCATTCAACAGGTAGTCTTCCTTTGTAGTTCTCCTTCGCCATACCCTGTAAGAGAGCTGTGAGGGGTTCTGCAATCTGGGTGAAGTGGGGAATGAAACGGCGGTAGTAGCCGGCAAACCCCAGGGAGCTCCTGACATCTTTCACCGTGTGTGGGGTTGGCCAGTTCTTGACTACTCCCACCTTTTCAGGATTAGACTGGACTCCCTCTTCGCTGACAACATGACCCAAGTAGTGGACCTGAGGTTTGAGCAAGTGACACTTTGATGGTTTGATCTTCAGCCCATGCTTGATCAGGACTTGGAAGACATCTGACAGGTGGCTAAGGTGTTCCTGTTAGGACTTGGAATACACAATGACATTGTCCAGGTACAATAGGACACTTTGAAAATTCAGATGACCCAGGCACCTTTCCATCAGATGCTGGAACATAGCAGGGGCATTGCACAGCCCAAACGGCATACTTTTAAACTCGAACAGTCCCATGGGTGTCACAAAGGCAGTCTTCTCCCGATCCTCCACGGCCATGGGCACTTGCCAATATCCACTGGTTAAGTCCAGGTTTGAGAAGTAAGCAGCCAATCCGAGGGCGGTGAGTGACTCCTAGATCCTTGGCAATGGATAAGCATCCTTATGTGTGAAATTGTTCAGTTTCCTGTAGTCGACACAGAAGCGGATGGTTCCGTCCTTTTTCTTGACTAGGACAAGTGGCACCGCCCAGGGGCTCTTACTTTCCTGGATTACATCTGCCTCTTTTATGTCGGCCAGCATCTTCTTCACAGTCTGATACATGCCGGGCGCAACTGGACGGTGTCTTTCCTTGATAGGTGGGCTTGAAGTCTATGGGGTGCTTGCTGAAAGCCTCATGGTACCTCTTGGCAACATTGACTTGACTTTGAGGCCTTCAACACCCTGTTTTTTTTTTTTTTTTTATTATTATTTTTTTTTTTTTTCAAAGCAAATTTTCTTTTAATTTTCATAATCAAATAATAATCATAAATTAACAATAAACAGTTGAAATCGATTTCTATGAATGATTAACAATACATTCTCACTCACATGTCAAACTAACTTATTCTTACATTCGTTCCTCCATTCCTCAATCAATCAATCAATCAATCAATCAATCGCCTCCCTTCACTTCAGATCTCTCCTCTTACGGCGCCTACTGCTTGGTTATGGCTCATAATTTGTTACCCACAACTCCTGGTCATGACTTATACTACATTGTCACCACCTATTTCGTATTGGTTCCCTGTACTTAATTGATGTCTCAATACATATTTAACCATTTATTAGTTGCCCCCAAAATGTTGTTTCAGGGTTTTCCATATCATCTTTTCTACTTTCTCCAATTCCATATAACATTTTTCCCACCACTCTATTTCTCCCTTTTGTCCTCGGGTACCTATCATTCTATCCCGCCATAATTTTTCCATAATGCATGTCTGTTTTAAGGAGGCTCTCAATCTTAGTATATTATGCAATTCTAAATTCTTCCAGTTTTTAGCTATTGCGTTCCAAGTGGTCGCCAAAATATGGAAGGTTTTCACTTGATTTTTAAATGTCATTAGTTCTATTCCCACTAATAATAATGCCATCTTTGGTCCCCATGAGAACTCTGCCTCCCCTTCCCATACTTCTAATAGGAGCCATTTAACTTCCTCCCACAGCCGGCGCACTCCCACCAAACATGTATAAATGTACCTTCCAACGTCTGGCATCGCCAACATGTTGAAGAATTTGCTTGGTTCATTTTTGCTAACCTGTCTGGTGTGACATACCACCGGTACGTCAGCTTGTGGGAGGATTCCAAATGTGACACACAATGGGATGCTTTAGATGGTAATATAAACGCTTTAGCCCATGAATCTTTCGTAATTTTACAACCCAAATCTTCCTCCCATTTTTTTTTTTTATTCATTTTTACCTGTGGTTCTACTTTTTGTAAGGCTTTATAAGCTTTAGATAACCCCCCTTTTCTTCTTGTATTGTTCAAATCCAAGATCTCATAATTTTTCTCTGTTTTACTCCTCACCCAATTAAATGCTGAAATACAGTGACGTAATTGTAGATATTTAAAGAAGTCCCTTACTGGGATATCAAATCTAGCAGAAATTTCCTCAAAGGTCATTAAAGCATTCCCTTGACTGATATCCCCAATATATTTTATTTATATCCTTTATTTATCCATTGGGAGAGGTCTGTAGCGGGCAATATGCGATGGACCACCTCCAATGGTAATTTATCATATTCCAAAGGATTAATTATTTTGTGTGATAAAGCATATAGCCAAACATTTGCAGTTGCTTTTACTGTTGGGCTCTCAATAGCTCTAGTATTTTTTGATAATGCTATCTCCCATAATAACCACTTAAGTGATACTGACCAATTTAAGTATGCTTCAAGTGACACCCAGTGTGCCAGAGTGTCATTTTGCCATAATCTTTGTGCCTGGTTGAGTATAGCTGCTCGGTAATAGGCTAAAAGATTTGGACATCCAAGTCCCCCTTCTTTAAGGGGTAGATACAATACTCTACCCATTACTCTCGGTTTTTGGTTTTGCCATATAAATCGTAATAAAATATTAAGCAGATCTTTAATTACTAGATGGGGACTTTTGACCGGCAAGTTCCGAAAAATGTATAATATTTTCGGTAATAAAAACATATTGATAACTGCAATGCACCCCAACCATGATAGTGGCAATTTCGCATAGCCTGCTATATCTGTATTAAGTTGCATCTTTAATGCTTCTATGTTGCTTTGCGTAGTACTTTTAGCGGAGCTTGTCAGTCTTATGCCCAAATAGGTTAACGAATCCGCAGCCCAGAGAAAGGAATATTTAGATTGCAATTCATCCTTAGTGTCATTATCTATACACTATGGTAATACGGTGGACTTGGATGCATTAAATTTATAATAACTTACTGAACTGAATTGGGTTATTAACCCTTTAAGGACCCAGCCATTTTACACCTCAGGACCCGGCCATTTTTTGCAATTCTGACCACTGTCACTTTAAACATTAATAACTCTGGAATGCTTTTAGTTATCATTCTGATTCCGAGATTGTTTTTTCGTGACATATTCTACTTTAACATAGTGGTAAAATTTTGTGGTATCTTGCATCCTTTCTTGGTGAAAAATCCCAACATTTTATGAAAAATTTGAAAATTTTGCATTTTTTTAACTTTGAAGCTCTCTGCTTGTAAGGAAAATGGATATTCCAAATAATTTTTTTTTTTATTCACATATACAATATGTCTATTTTATGTTTGCATCATAAAATTTACGTGTTTTTACTTTTGGAAGTCACCAGAGGGCTTCAAAGTTCAGCAGCAATTTTCCAATTTTTCACAAAATTTCCAAACTCACAATTTTTCATGGACCAGTTCAGGTTTGAAGTGGATTTGAAGGGTCTTCATATTAGAAATACCCCACAAATGACCCCATTATAAAAACTGCACCACCCAGAGTATTCAAAATGACATTCAGTCCGCGTTTTAACCCTTTAGGTGTTTCACAGGAATAACAGCAAAGTGAAGGAGAAAATTCACAATCTCCATTTTTTACACTCGCATGTTCTTGTAGACCCAATTTTTGAATTTTTACAAGGGGAAAAAGGAGAAAATGTATACTTATATTTGTAGCCCAATTTCTCTCGAGTAAGCACATACCTCATATGTCTATGTAAAGTGTTCGGTGGGCGCAGTAGAGGGCTCAGAAGCGAAGGAGCGACAAGGGGATTTTGGAGAGTACGTTTTTTTGAAATGGTTTTTGGGAGGCATGTTGCATTTAGGAAGCCCCTATGGTGCCAGAACAGCAAAAATCCCCCACATGGCATACCATTTTGGAAACTAGACCCCTTGAGGTACGTAACAAGGAATAAAGTGAGCCTTAATACCCCA
This sequence comes from Hyla sarda, assembly GCF_029499605.1. Lineage (NCBI taxonomy): Eukaryota > Metazoa > Chordata > Amphibia > Anura > Hylidae > Hyla > Hyla sarda. The sequence continues at coordinate 240,429,420 of NC_079191.1, forward strand.
CAGGGGTTTCACGACTTTTGCATATGTAAAAAAATAAAAATAAAATTTCACTAAAATGTGTGTTTCCCCCCAAATTTCACATTTTTGCAAGGGTTAATAGCAGAAAATACCCCCCAAACATTGTAACCCCATCTCTTCTGAGTATGAAGGTACCCCATAAGTTGACCTGAGGTGTACTATGGGTGAACTACAATGCTCAGAAGAGAAGGAGTCATATTTGGCTTTTTGAGAGCAAATTTTGCTCGGGGGCATGTCGCATTTAGGAAGCCCCTATGGTGCCAGGACAGCAAAAAAAAAACACATGGCATACCATTTTGGAAACTAGACCCCTTGTGGAACGTAACAAGAAATAAAGTGAGCCTTAATACCCCACAGGGGTTTCACGACTTTTGCATACGTAAAAAAAAAATTAAAAAAAATCACTAAAATGTGTGTTTCCCCCCAAATTTCACATTTTTGCAAGGGTTAATAGCAGAAAATACCCCCCAAAATTTGTAACCACATCTCTTCTGATTATGGAGGTACCCCATAAGTTGACCTGAAGTGCACTACGGGCGAACTACAATGCTCAGAAGAGAAGGAGTCATATTTGGCTTTTTGAGAGCAAATTTTGCTCGGGGGGCATGTCGCATTTAGGAAGCCCATATGGTGCCAGGACAGCAAAATAACCCCCACATGGCATACCATTTTGGAAACTAGACCCCTTGAGGAACGTAACAAGGCATAAAATGAGCATTTACCCCCCACTGGTGTCTGTCATATCTTTGGAACAGTGGGCTGTACAACATTTTTAATTTGCACAGCCCACTGTTCCAAAGATCTGTCAGACACCAGTGGGGGGTAAATTCTCACTGCACCCCTCATTACATTCCGTGAGGGGTGTAGTTTCCGAAATGGGGTCACATGTGGGGTTTTGTTTTTTTTGCGTTTGTCAAAACCGCTGTAACAATCAGCCACCCCTGTGCAAATCACCTCAAATGTACATGGCGCACTCTCCCTTCTGGGCCTTGTTGTGCGCCCCCAGAACACTTTACGCCCACATATGGGGTACCTCCGTACTCGGGAGAAATTGTGTTACAAATTTTGTGGTGCTTTTTTCCCCTTTACCTCTTGTCAAAATGAAAAGTATAGGGCAACACCAGCATGTTAGTGTAAAAAGTTTATTTTTTTACACTAACATGCTGGTGTAGACCCCAACTTCACCTTTTCATAAGGGGTGAAAGGAGAAAAAGACCCCCAAGATTTGTTAGTCAATTTCTCCCGAGTACGGCGATACCCCATATGTGGCCCTACTCTGTTGCCTTGAAATACCACAGGGCTCCAAAGTGAGAGCGCCATGCGCATTTGAGGCCTGAATTAGGGATTTGCATAGGGGTGGACATAGGGGTATTCTACGCCAGCGATTCCCAAACAGGGTGCCTCCAGCTGTTGCAAAACTCCCAGCATGCCTGGACAGTCAACGGCTGTCTGGCAATACTGGGAGTTGTTGTTTTGCAACAGCTGGAGGCTCCATTTTGGAAACCGTGGCGTACCAGGCGTTTTTCATTTTTATTGGGGAGGGGAGGGGGGCTGTGTAGGGGTATGTGTATATGTAGTGTTTTTTACTTTTTATTTTATTTTGTGTTAGTGTAGTGGTGTGTAGTGTTTTTAGGGTACAGTCACACGGGCGGGGGATTACAGCGAGTTTGAGCTGCCGCGCAAAATTTGCTGCATCGCAAACTTGCAGCCTGATACTCACTGTAAGCCCCCTGCCCATGTGAGTGTACCCTGTACATTCACAGGGGGGGGGCCTCCAGCTGTTGCAAAACTACTACTCCCAGCATGCCTGAGAATGTTTGGGAGTTGTGGTTTTGCAACAGCTGGAGGCACACGGGTTGGGAAACACTGAGTTAGGAAACAATGTTTCCCAACCAGTGTGCCTCCAGCTGTTGCAAAACCACAACTCCCAAACATTCTCAGGCATGCTGGGAGTAGTAGTTCGGCAACATCTTTAGAGCCAGATGTTGCCGAACTACAACTCCCAGCATGCTTGGAGTTGTAGTTTTGCAACATCTGGAGGACTACAGTTTGCAGACCACTGATACAGTGGTTCCCAATCTGTGCCCTTCCAGATGTTGCAAAACTACAACTCCCAGTATGCCAAAACTGTCCAGGCATGCTGGGAGTTGTAGTTCTGCAACATCTGAAGGGCCAGATGTTACAGCACTACAACTCCCAGCATGCTTGGACAGTAAGGGCATGCTGAGGATGTGTAGTTTTGCAACATCTGGAAGGGCACAGTGGTCTCCAAACTGTGGACCTCCAGATGTTGCAAAACTGCAACTCCCAGCATGCCCAGACGCCAAGGGCTGTCTGGGCATGCTGGGAGTTGTAGTTTACAGGGTCCTATTACAGCAATGCATGTCGCTTTACGGCGACGTGCATTGCTGTAAAGGGCCCGACCGCGGCTGAAGATCGACTCACCTGTCGCCGCTGCCGCCGTCTTCATCGTCTGGATCCGGGTCTTCAGGGACGAGGTAAGTACCGGGGCCGGTCCCCAGCACTCCCCCGTCCCCCGCCGCGTCCTCCGGTCTTCCTCCCGTCCTCTCCGGACTTTCAGGGGCCGGGCAGGACGGGAGGAAGTAACCGCCCCCCCCTCCTGCGATTGGTCGGTTAACTAACCGACAGATCGCAGGGGATCGGAGGAGGTGGCCGGCTTGCCACCTCGCTCCGATACTCCAGCATGGTCCTGGCTGTCTGTGACAGCCGGGATCATGCGAAATTACCGGGCGGTCGGGTCCCAGAGACCCGATCAGCCCGGTATCGCCGCAGATCGCAAGGGCGATTTCCCTTGCGATTTGCGGCGATCGCCGACATGGGAGGCCTACATGGCCCCCCTCGGCGTTTGCCCTGGATGCCTGCTGAAGGATTTCAGCAGGCATCCAGTTCCGATCTCTGCCCGGCGAGCGGCAGAGACCGGAAAACGCCATGACGTATGCATACGTCATGGGTCCTTAAGGCCCAGGGTGTGAAGACGTATGCATACGTCATGGGTCCTGAACAGGTTAAAGTCATTGCTGAGTTCAAAGATTTACATGGATTTATACAAGAAATTAAAATATCATCCGCGAATAAATTTATGCGGTAATCGTTGGTATGCCCCAGATCCCCTCAAAGTCTCGACACTCTGGACACACACACTAGGCATGACTGCACTGGACCTCAGCAGGAAGAAGCAGCTCTAATCTCCAAGAGAGCAAGAAGAAGGAAGCTAGCTCCACCCAGGGCTTATATAGGGGAGACTAGCAGGGAGCCCATAGGTCACTCTTGGGATCACCTGGTCACTGATACCTCCTGGGTAACAATCACATGACATAACTCAAAAAGATACAACACATTTTACGATACAATACACTGCAGAACATATGTACAGGGGGAAACAGATACAAGGGGCCCTGGGGGACACTGAAGGAGGCTGCCTGACAGGGCAGCAAGGGTACGGGGTCACATCTCCCGTACTGGGCCACGACATTATCTCATTGAGTTTTTGCCACATGTTTGCTGTGATTTCCACCAAATTGTGCCAGAATGGCAAAAGTTTACCACCATTGTGCAAATGGCTGTAAAATGCGGAAGTTTGTAAACACAGCCTGAAGACTTCAAGTCTTCATACAGCTCCCCAATTGTGATTATAGGTCAAACACCTTTCTCTAATCAGTTCATCTACATAAGCACCAGCAGCAAATTAGATGAACTGCAAAGATAAGACTCCACCCCCTCTCTATACAATGCCAGAAAGTGGGCAGCATTAGAAAATCATTTCAGTGTGGAAATATAAATCAATGTAACTAAATAGCTGTTACATCAGCTAAAACAGGCGAGAACACACAAGAATATCTATTCTCTCATAATAGCTTATACTACACTATATAAGCAAAAATAAAAAATTGGGATGGGGGATTTCTTAATATAGAAGTCTGCAAACTGTAGGAGTAAATTCAGATTTGTTGCAGACATTTCTGCAACAAATATGTGATGAGTGAACATACCCTCGCTGGCATTGGACACAACACTAATCAGCTCTGGCACAAGCTCTCAGGCAGAGTAGTGTGCACCTGAGACTTGGCATTCTGATAGTAGAGTTCATAAACTTGTAGTACTGTCAACATTGATTGCGTTTTGTTAATTATTAGTCACTTATCTTCAGCAGCTTTTTGGTATCTCAGCTTCCAGGATAGAAGAGGTTGTAATTTCCTGATAACGTTCAGTCTACTCCACATAAAACAAATAACAGCATTATGTGAACATTTGTCCGTTTGTTACACATAAGTCACATGAAATCTTTTATATGTTATTTTGCTGCCATTGCTAATTTTGTAATATTTAAAGGATAAAAGCCTTTCGGCCTCATACCCAGTCATTTTATGGCTCATTTTATATAAAACTGATTTTTAAATTCATATAAAAATATTGCAAACTTTCTGATTATTTATGCAAGTATTCAGAGATTAACTTTATGGGGGAAAAAAAAAATAATAATATATAATATTTCATTGTGTTATTTATATATACATTCCTATTGTGAGATTTTATTAGCCAAAACCACAAAATAAAATGGTAGCCATGCTAAACTGATTATGCTACACCCATTTAGGTCAATGACAATTACACAACCTGTGTAAAACTGAATGCTCAGCTGTTTTCAACTTCTTGACCAGCTCCGGTAACCACAATTAGGCTAGGTTTCCACTTGTTTTTTTTTTTTTTTTTTTTTTGTTTTTTTTACAAAAACGCCCTTTCTGCCGCATGGCTTTTTTTGTGAAAAAACGCTGCAGCCAGATGTTAGCTGCAAGTCTATAGGAAACTGAAAAATGCCAAATCCACTTGGCGTTTTTCAGTTTGGCGTTCTATAATTCTTTTGGCGTTTTTGGGCTCATTGGCAGTTTTTAAACAACGTCCTCTTGTCGAGACTTTGGCGTTTTTTTGGGAAAAGTCTATAGGAGTGCAAAAACACCAAGAAAACGCCATGTGGGTTTTAACTTTGGCGTTTTTTCAGTCGATTTTTATTCTCTTTTGGACTTTAGTGATCCAAAAAAGTGATGGAGATACACTTTTTTTTAATAAAAATTTCAAAGGGTACCATTAAAAAAAGATACAGTAGTGATGGGAAAAATTGTATTTAACGAAATGTATCTTTTTTATAACAACATTTTTATAAATTTTTAAACAGGGATCAATTTATGTGGGTGGGTAGGGCACTAAAAATGTAGCCGACAATAATAAAAATGTAGTGTGTGTGTTTTTTTTTTTTTGTTTTTTTTTACATTTTTTAGGTAGTACTACTGCTCCCAGCATGGAACTATATATACACCTATTCATATTTCCCGCAGAGAGCTGTGATTGGCCAGATGGTTCCAGCAAATCACAACTCTGTGGGAAATTATGAATATGTGTATATATACGGCAGTGCAGGGGACCATAGAAGAGCGGCCGCCCGCATCTATACATTATACAGGAGGATCACAGCGGGTGTCAGGAGTTACACTCGCTGTGATCTGTCCATTAATGCAGGTACTACAGCTCCCAGCATGGAGCAGAGTGTGCTCCATGTTGGGAGCAGTAGTACCTGCAGTAAGTGACAGATCACAGCGGATGTCACTCCTCCTGACACCCGCCTCGATCATCCTGATGTGAATGTCGGGATCAGCTGTTCTCAAGGCTGCAGAGCATGGAGAACAGCTGATGCTGAGCAGTAGATATACATCGTATATCTACTGCCCAGCAAGAACTTTCAGTGAGCCTGCAATGTGTATACAGTATACACATTGCTGGCTCAGTTAACCCCTTGCTGGACAGTGTAGGTTAACCCTTTGGGCAGTATACAATATATACAGTTATCTATAGATAGCTGTATATAGTGTATACAGAAGACGAAGAAGTCCCCTTACCTCCCTCCAGTCCCCACAGGTCCGTGTAGCTTCACCCCCTAGTGATGGCATCATTATGGGCGGAGCTACAGACAGGATCCAGGCTGGTAAGGGTATAGGCTCTGTCAACATTGTCTGTTTTGGATAATGGGAACAGACCCTTCTGGCAGTGTCTTACCAGACAGGGAGACTCCAGCTGTTGCTAAACTACAACTCCCAGCATGCCCAGACAGCCAATGGAGAGTGCAAAAAATGTCCTAACCCATTTTTTATTTAAATTTTTTTTTTCCTTTCATCTCGTTTCAGATCAGTGTATGCAGAGGATTACGGCGGATTCAATGAATTACGATGGATGAACAGGATTTTTAAAATTTTAATAAAATAGTTAACGAGGGCTGTGGGGGTGTTTTTTTAACCCCTTCCCGACCTATGACATACCTGTACGTCATGAGTGGGAAGGTGTTCCCAACCCATGACATACAGGTACGTCATGAACATTTTTGCCGCTACTCGCGGCATCCCGCAGCGCCCGGTAAGATGGTCACTGATAGCCATCCTACCATGCGACCACGGGGGGTTTCATCCGCCACCCAATAGCCCCCACCCCCCCCAACAATCGCTGCTATCAGCTTGTCAAATCTGACTAGCTGATAGCAGTGTTTCACTATGAGAATACTTAGCAGCGCGGTGTGAGTCCGGATAATGGGGATCGGGATACACACCGCTCTAAGTGTCCCTTACCCGTCCCCCGGCGTCACTTACCCGGCCATGCGGGGTCCCGGCGCGGGCGGCGTCCTCCAGGCGGTCCCGGCGGCGCTGCGTCCCGGCGGTGAGTTTCCGGCAGCAGGGCGGCATCTTCATTGGCAGCAGTGAGATCGCCATAAAGCGATCTCACTGCTGCCTCTGGGAGTTTCAAAACTGCAACTCCCAGCATGCCCAGACAGCCTTTGGCTTTCTGGGCATGCTGGGAGTTGTAGTTTTGCAACATCTGGAGGTCCACAGTTTTGAGACCACTGTATAATGGTCTCCAATCTGTGCTCTTCCAGATGTTTCAAAACTACAAATCTCAGCATGCTCAGTCAGTCCAGGCATGCTGGGAGTTGTAGTTCTCTAACATCTGGAAGAGCACAGATTGGAGACTATTATACAGTGGTCTCCAAACTGTGGACCTCCAGATGTTGCAAAACTACAACTCCCAGCATGCCCAGACTGCCCAAGCATGCTGGAAGTTGTAGTTCGGCAACATCTGATCCTTCAGATATTGCCGAACTACAACTTCCAGCATGCCTGGGCATGCTGGGAGTTGTAGTTTTGCAACAACTGGAGGCACACTAGTTGGGAAACATTGTCCGTTTCCTACCTCAGTGCCTCCAGCTGTTGCAATTGTTGCAAAACTATAACTCCCAGCATGCACTGACAGACCATGCATGCTGGGAGTTGTAGTTTTGCAACAGCTGGTGGCACACTGGTTTGGCAACACTAAGTTTGGTTGCAAAACACTTGAAAGTTTATTACTTAACTTAGTGTTTCCAAACCAGTGTGCCTACAGCTGTTGCAAAACTACAACTCCCAGCATGCACAGACAGCCAAAGGGCATGCTCGGAGTTTGCAACAGCTGGATGTTTGCCCCCCTTCCCCCAATGTGAATGTACAGGGTACACTCACATGGGCGGGGGTTTACAGTGAGTGCTGAAAGTTTGAGATGGCACAAATTTTGCGCTGCAGCTCAAACTTCCAGCGGCAAACTTGCTGTGAACCTCTGCCCATGTGACTGTACCCTAAAAACACTACACTACCCTAAAATAAAAAGTAAAAAACACTACATATACACATACCCCTACACAGCCCCCCTCCCCCAAAAAAATGAAAAACTTCTGGTACGCTACTGTTTCCAAAACGGAGCCTCCAGCTGTTGCAAAATAACTCCCAGTATTGCCGTACAGCCATTGACTGTCCAGGCATGCTGGGAGTTTTGCAACAGCTGGAGGCACCCTGTTTGGGAATCATTGGCATAGAATACCCCTATGTCCCCCCCATGCAAATGCCTAATTTAGGCCTCAAATGTGCATGGCGCTGTCTCACTTTGGAGCCCTGTCGTATTTCAGGGCAACAGTTTAGGGCCACATATGGGGTATGGCCGTACTCGGGAGAAATTGCCTTACAAATTTTGGGGGGCTTTTTCTTCTTTAATCCCTTATGAAAAGGTGAAGTTGGGGTCTACACCAGCATGTTAGTGTAAAAAAATAAATTTTGTACACTGACATGCTGGTGTTGCCCTATACTTTTTATTTTCACAAGAGGTAAAAGGGAAAAAAGACCCTCTGAATTTGTAATGCAATTTCTCCCGAGTACGGAGATACCCCATAAGTGCGCGCAAAGTGCTCTGGGGGCGCACAACAAGGCCCAGAAGGGAGAGTGCACCATGTACATTTGAGGTGATTTGCACAGGGGTGGCTGATTGTTACAGCAGTTCTGACAAACGCAAAACAATAAATATCCATATGTGACCCCATTTTGGAAACTACACCCCTCACGGAATGTAATAAGGGGTGCAGTGAGAATTTACACCCCACTGGCGTATGACAGATTTTTGGAACAGTGGTCTGCGAAAATGAAAAATAAAATTTGCACATTCCACTGTTTCAAATATCTGTCAAACGCCAGTGGGGTTTAAATGCTCACTGCACCCCTTATTAAATTCCATGAGGGGTGTAGTTTCCAAAATGGGGTCACATGTGGGGGGGTCCACTGTTCTGGCACCATAGGGGCTTCCTAAATGGGACACGCCCCCCAAAAACCCTTTCAGAAAAACCTCACTCTCCAAAATCCCCTTGTCGCTCCTTCCCTTCTGAGCCCTCTACTGCGCCCGCCGAACAATTTACATACGCATATGAGGTATTTCCTTACTCGAGAGAAATTGGGTTACAAATTTTAGGGTGATTTCTCTCCTTTTATCCCTTGTAAAAATTCAAAAATTGGGTCTACAAGAACATGCGAGTGTAAAAAATGAAGATTTAGAATTTTCTCCTTCACTTTGCTGCTATTCCTGTGAAACACCTAAAGGGTTAAAACACTTACTGAATGTCATTTTGAATACTTTGGGGGGGGGGGGGGTGCAGTTTTTATTATGGGGTATTTATATGAAGACCCTTAAAATCCACTTCCAACCTGAACTGGGCCCTGAAAAAGTGTGATTTTGAAAATCTTGAGAAAAATTGGAAAATTGCTGCTATACTTTGAAGCCCTCTGGTGTCTTCCAAAAGTAAAAACTTTACAATTTTTTGATGCAAACATAAAGTAGACATATTGTATATGTGAATCAATATGTAATTTATTTGGAATATCCATTTTCCTTTCAAGCAGAGACTTTCAAAGTTAGAAAAATGCAAAATTTCCAAAATGTTCATGAAATTTTTCAATTTTTTACCAAGAAAGGATGCAAATATCAGTGAAATTTTACCAATAACATAAAGTAAAATATGTCACGAAAAAACATTCTCTGAATCAGAATGATAAATAGAAGCATCCCAGAGTTATTAATGTTTAAAGTGACAGTTGTCAGATTTTCAAAAAATGCCCAGGTCCTGAAGGTGAAAATGGGCTGGGTCATGAAGGGGTTAAAGTAAAATAATTTTTCCAATGTGTTGTTTTTTTTAAATTGAATTTTCAGGCTTAGTAATGGAGACTGTCTAATAGACGGAATCCATTACTAAGCTGGGGTTTAGCGTTAGCCCCAAAAACAGCTAGCGCTAACCCCCCAATTATTACCCCGGTACCCACCGCCACAGGGGTGTCGGGAAGAGCCGGTACCAACAGGCCCGGAGCATCAAAAATGGCACTCCTGGGCCTAGGCGGTAACAGGCTGGCGTTATTTAGGCTGGGGAGGGCCAGTAACAATGGTCCTTGCCCACCCTGGTAAGGTCAGGCTGTTGCTGCTTTGTTGGTATTTGGCTGATACTGAATATACAGGGAACCCTATGCATTTTTTTTCCATAAATAAATAATTAAAAAAAATGCTGTTGCTGCCAGATACCAACCAGGCAGCAACAGCCTGACCTTACCAGGGTGGTCGAGGACCATTGTTATTGGCCCTCCCCAGCCTAAACAATGCCAGCCTGTTACCGCCTAGGCCCAAGAGCACCATTTTTTGACGCTTCGGGCCTGTTGGTACCGGCTCTTCCTGGCACCTCTGTGGCGGTGGGTACCGGGGTAATAATTGGGGGTTAGCACCAGCTGTTTTGGGGCTAACGCAAAGCCCCGGCTTAGAAAAGGATTCCGTCTATTAGATAGCCTCCATTACTAAGCATGAATATTCAAAAAAAAAAAACACAACACACTGGAAAAATTATTTAATTTTAAAAAACACTCCCCCACAGCCCTCGTTAACCATTTTATTAAAATTAAAAAGCCTTTGGCTGTCTTGGCATGCTGAGAGTTGTAGTTTAGCAACAGCTGGACTCTCCCTGTCTGGGTAGACACTGGCAGAAGGGTCTGTTCACATTATCCGAAACGGACAATGTTAACAGAGCTTCAGACTTACCAGCCTGGATCCCGTCTGTAGCTCCGCCCCCTAATGATGTCATCACCGGGGGGCGGAGCTACACTGACCCGGCAGAGACAGAAACGAGGGAGGTAAGTGGACCTCCTGTTCTGTATACACTATATACAGTTATCTATAGATAGCTGTATATTCTGTATACCGCCCAAAGAGCTATAGGAGCAGGGAGTCCTGTCAGTATAGTGACAAGATTCCCGGCTCCTGTATAGCATACACAGGTACACTATGCCCCCTGTATACTATATGGCCGGGGGAGGTGAGTAGTGATGCTATACATCACTCCTCATCTCCTTACCCTCTGTGGACCGGGCGCTCAGCATCCGACCCACAGAGTGGTACCCTGAAGACAGTGCAAAAACTGCCACAGGGGACAAATTTGGCTGTTTCCACACACCAGGGAAAACTCCGGAAAAAACTCCAGAAAAACTGCCAAAACACAGGAAAAACCTGTGACAGTTTTTCTGGCGTTTTTGCTGGCGTTTTTTTAGGCGTACAAAAAAAAAAGTGGAAACCTGGCCTTAGGCTGGAGAGATTCAGGGACCCCTGATCTCAAGAAAGGCATTGGTCCAGTTGTGGGACCGGCATCTTTCAGACATGTATGGAATATCATGCATGTTATTAATCTAATGTAAGATTTTTTTTTTACCTCTCGATTGTATTACTCAGTTTACAACTGTGTGCATTCATCTCTTTATATTGCCACACCGTGCATTCTCTGCACCCTTTTACTTCTATGGGAACGTACAGGTAAACAGCATTTATAACAAGGATGGTAATTTGGATTGTAATAACAATCTATGAGATTAGTCAACACTACTTTTATTGCCACTTATAATAGAAATTTTTAGGGAAACTTTGTGGAACTGTTTTTGAATAATATCACTATTGCTTGATTGTCTGCACTATTTGAGGTCTTGGATACCCTACGGAAAAATGTAAAAAGTGCAAAAAATGTGCTTGGAAACCGTCATGCAAATCACATGGGACATGAAATATGTAATGACATTGTATTCAGTACAGTAATTGTCAGAACCTAGGGTTAAAAGGTTCTGACAGGTTCTTTGATTGTTTTTGTTGCCTGGTTATGCTTAGCTGTCTGGCTGGTCACCTGACCTTTTGATGAGAGCACTTGCTGGGTTGCCTATTTAACCTGGCATAACCTTTGCTCTCATTCAGTGCCTGCGAAAGGGTCCAACTCCTGTAGCTAGCGATTTACCCTGTTTATTCTTGTTTACCCGGTATCTGTGACTTTTGGCTTATCTTCTCGACTTTTCTCTGGTATTAGCGATTTTGTACTTGGTCAACTCCTGGTTTTGAAGCATATAGTGGACGTTGACTTATTGTGTGTGAGTGTGTTAGTTTTCCTTCTGTTAGTCTGTCTGCTCCCTACTGTACCCTGACCTGTGTCTGTATTATTGTAGTTTATTGTTTTGACAGTGACTCCCATCACTTGTCTAGGGAGGGACTGTCACAGTGTAGGGCGGGTACATAAGTAGGCAGGGATAGGGGGAGTGGGCAAGAATAGTGTGCACTCCTTCTCTGCCCATACATGACAGTAACAACAACAAGGCAAATCTGGAGATTTGTGTAAGTGGTCATGGAGAAAGTGTACTCATATTAGGCTATGTTTACATGGTGGAATTTCAGCTGCAGCAGTGTCCTATTGATTTCAATGGCATTCTGCTGCACTATGCATGGCATCTGCAGCTGAACTCCCGATTTTAGCTTCCGCAGAAACAATGAACATGTTCATTTTTTCTGTGGATTCTGCTTGGTAATGCATTGTTGTCTAGGGCATTGGTGCATTTCAGAGTGGTCCTAGCCCTGGCGGAACATGCAAATTTGTGGAATTACACCTGTGTTTTTCAGGCAGACATTCCCCAAACTTTAAGCCATGTGAACATAGCCTTAGTTTCCCCAATTTTTTATTTTTTTTATTTTTAAAGTTTTTTAAGCATGTTCTGTACCATTTCTTCATAGCTCTCTCTACTTTGTGGTCACCCAAGAAGTCATTTTTTTCCAATAACTCAATTTTTATTGAATATAAAGTATACTGAAAAATGTACGAGAAAATAAAGCAGTACAACATTATCATAAGACAACAAAAGAAGTATCAATAGTAGCTACATACATAAAGGGGTACTCCGGTGGAAATTTTTTTTTTCAAATCAACTGGTGCCAGAAAGTTAAACAGATTTCTAAATGACACAAAAAAGAGAATAAAAGAAGCACCGGTACCTGTATGCAGCTACACGAGATGGACAGTATGAACACTCGGGCATCTAACCAGATCGACTCAGCTGGCGGCGGTGCTAGGACAAGGGGAACCCAGTAAATACAAGAATGCAACAAAGAGAAACAGGCGTCCTGCACTCACTGTCCAGATACTAAGATTTTGGCTCCCATCTCGGGCTGCTCAATCCGGCAAGGAAGACAAGAGTGGCGATGGATATTGCACACTGAGGCGCAGGGCCCGTTAGGTCTGAATGATAGGTTAGACCTATCCCTTTTCTATGACATTTTTTTTTTTATAGTTTTCTTTTTTTTTTCCCCTTGCTGTTCTATTTATGTAAGAGATATACTTACCTGAGAGCATAGGGTTAATTCATTTTTGGTGAATTTTTTCTCCTTCCTATGTTCTTTGTGGTAATGCACTGTTGATAACACGACCGCACACCTGCACTATATCATTGCACGGCGCAATGACATTATCGAGGCCGGATGAAGCGCACCTGTATGCGTGAAACCGCCGGCAGTCGCCTCTGAGCGCCACTCTTGTCTTCCTTGCCGGATTGAGCAGCCCGAGATGGGAGCCGAAATCTCAGTAAGGGACTACGACACAGACAAGGTCTTCTCTTGGAATTCCAATAATAAAAACACTAGACGTAGTGGAAATGGCAGGAAGTTTAGGAGACGAGCTAATAGAGGTCGGAGGAGCCAGGACTTTTGGACAACTGAGTTCGATACTAGTGCCTCGGATGAAAACAGTAGGGATGTAGCACAGGGCTCTTCTAAGACCCTAGGGGCCCCTTTAGAAGAAAGACGCGCGGGGGGGAAGAGGAAATCAACGGGGCAATTGGTCCCAAAAGAGAAAAGGTGTGACATGGAGAGATCAGTAGAGTCATGTCTGGTGAAGAATCTCACAGACATTGCTCTCCCCCAGAATACTTTAAAGGCCTTATCCAAAGGGTTAAATTTTGGAATTGCTGAAAACTTTGATTATGTATCTTTTGAGGTAGATCTGTTCAGAGCAGTCAGAAAAATGAATCTAGCTAAATTTTACTCTCAGAACCATTACAATACTTCTCAGCCATTCAGGGAAAGTGAGGTACCATGTAGTATTAGCCCTTTGGGATTCATTCCTGTGAAGGGATTTAGCACCACTGACAGGGATTTCACCAGATTGTTAGACGATTTGGGCTCTGGTGAAGTTCCCCAGGATCGAGATATAGGTTTGAGTGCTAATCGGTTCACAGGAGGGGTCCCCTCCACTTTTAATCCCCCACTGATATCGGGTAGCCCTATTGACTTATTTCTTAAGACTGTTAGAAATGACATGAAAGCTCTTGTGTATCCCCAGGTTAATACTAATCTATCCAGTAATGAGACTAAAGGCTTGGATTGGATAGCAAAAAGAGAGGATCTTGCTGTCTCTAGGGCTGATAAGGGAGGCAGTATAGTGGTGTGGTCCAAAGTCCAGTAGGATTTGGAGGCTGAACGACATCTTTCGGATGTGAACACATATGAAAAGCTAAGTTGCAATCCCACCTTACGGATTAAAGAGAAATTAAGGTCCTTTCTCAGACAATATGTTGAGTTGGGTGCAATAGACCTTAAGTTAGCGGAGCGTCTTATACCTCCGTTTCCAAGGGACCCCAAGTGGTATCTACTTCCGAAGGTGCATAAGTCCCGCACCCACCCCCAGGTAGACCTATTGTTGCGGGGGTGGGTTCGGTGACTGAGCACCTTTCGAAGTATGTGGATTGGTCCTTACGGCCACTGCTTTCAGCTATTCCTACATATATTAAAGACACTGGGGATGTACTTAGGCTAGTCGAGGACTTTCAATGGCAGGACACTTATGCTTTTACATCCATTGATGTGGAGGCCTTGTACACCCGCATTCCACATGGGACGGGTGTACAGGCCATCCACAAGGTGTTAGACCACACAGATAAGTCTCCCATTTTTGTCACGATTCGGCTTCCAGGTAGTGGATCCTCTGTGTCAGCGAGGGATTGGCGTGGACCGTGCTAGTGGACCGGTTCTAAGAGGCTACTGGTGTTCACCAGAGCCCGCCGCAAAGCGGGATGGTCTTGCTGCGGCAGTAGCAACCAGGTCGTATCCACTAGCAGCGGCTCTACCTCGCTGACTGCTGAGAAGGCGTGGGACAGAAGGACTAGGCAGAGGCAAGGTCAGACGTAGCAGAAGGTCGGGGGCAGGCGGCAAGGTTCGTAGTCAAGATGGATAGCAAGGGTTCAGGTAACACAGGCTTTGGACACACTAAACGCTTTCACTGGCACAAGGCAACAAGATCCGGCGAGGGAGTGCAGGGGAAGTGATCAGATATAGTCTGGGAGCAGGTGGGAGCCAATTAAGCTAATTGGGCCAGGCACCAATCATTGGTGCACTGGCCCTTTAAGTCTCAGAGAGCTGGCGCGCGCGCGCCCTAGAGAGCGGAGCCGCGCGCGCCAGCACATGACAGCAGGGGACCGGGACGGGTAAGTGACCTGGGATGCGACTCGCGAGCGGGCGCGTCCCGCTGTGCGAATCGCATCCCCGACGGCCATGACAGTGCAGCGCTCCCGGTCAGCGGGACTGACCGGGGCGCTGCGGGGAGAGAGACGCCGTGAGCGCTCCGGGGAGGAGCGGGGACCCGGAGCGCTAGGCGTAACAGTACCCCCCCCTTAGGTCTCCCCTTTTCTTTGTCCGGTAACTGCCTCCCCTGGGATGAGGACACCGGGAAAGAATGGAGGGTTTCCTCAACGGCAGGCAGTACAGCAGGAGTGGGAATGGGGAGGGAGGGCAGAGGGCGAAGCCTGGCACGGGGCAGTGTGACACCAGGACGGGGGCCATGAGGAGGCACTGAGGCTTGCCTGACGGGACTGGGAGGGGGGGAGAGGCACTTCCTATGGCAGGCAGAGTCCCAGTTCTTGATCTCCCCGGTGGTCCAATCAAGGGTGGGAGAATGAAGCCGGAGCCATGGCAGACCGAGGAGGACCTCAGAGGTACAGTTGGGAAGGACGAATAACTCAATCCTTTCGTGGTGGGGTCCAATACACATCAGGAGGGGTTCTGTGCGGTAACGCACGGTGCAATCCAATCTGACTCCGTTGACCGCGGAAATGTAGAGCGGCTTGACGAGACGGGTCACCGGGATGCGGAATTTATTCACAAAAGACTCCAGAATAAAATTCCCAGAGGCACCAGAGTCCAAGCAGGCCACGGCTGAGAGGGAGGAGTTGGCTGAAGGAGAAATCCGCACGGGCACCGTGAGACGTGGAGAAGCAGACTTAGAACCAAGAGACGCCACACCCACGTGAGCTGGGTGCGTGCGTTTCCCAGACGTGGAGAACGGATAGGGCAATCCACCAAGAAATGCTCGGTACTGGCACAGTACAGACAGAGATTTTCTTCCCTACGGCGATTCCTCTCTTCCTGGGTCAGGCGAAACCGATCCACTTGCATGGCCTCCTCGGCGGGAGGCCCAGGCGTAGACTGCAAAGGATGCTGTGGGAGAGGTGCCCAGAGATCTAAGTCTTTTTCCTGGCGGAGCTCTTGGTGTCGCTCAGAAAAACGCATGTCAATGCGGGTAGCCAAATGGATGAGTTCTTGCAGGTTGGCAGGAATCTCTCGTGCGGCCAGCACATCCTTGATGCGACTGGATAGGCCTTTTTTAAAGGTCGCGCAGAGAGCCTCGTTATTCCATGATAACTCGGAAGCAAGAGTACGAAATTGGATGGCGTACTCGCCCACTGAAGAATTACCCTGGACCAGGTTCAACAGGGCAGTCTCGGCAGAAGAAGCTCGGGCTGGCTCCTCGAAGACACTCCGGACTTCAGCGAAGAAGGACTGGACTGTGGCTGTGGCAGGATCATTGCGGTCCCAGAGCGGTGTGGCCCAAGACAAGGCCTTTCCTGAAAGAAGGCTTACTACGAACGCCACCTTAGACCGTTCTGTAGGAAACAAGTCCGACAACATCTCCATATGCAGGGAACACTGAGACAAAAATCCACGGCAGAGTTTAGAGTCCCCATCAAATTTGTCCGGCAGGGACAAGCGGAGGCTAGGAGCGGCCACTCGCTGCGGAGGAGGTGCAGGAGCTGGCGGAGGAGATGGTTGCTGCTGTAGCAGAGGCAGAAGTTGCTGTAACATGGCGGTCAACTGCGACAGCTGCTGTCCTTGTTGGGCAATCTGCTGCGATTGCTGAGCGACCACCGTGGGAAGGTCAGCGAGACTTGGCAGCGGCACCTCAGCGGGATCCATGGCCGGATCTACTGTCACGATTCGGCTTCCAGGTAGTGGATCCTCTGTGTCAGCGAGGGATTGGCGTGGACCGTGCTAGTGGACCGGTTCTAAGAGGCTACTGGTGTTCACCAGAGCCCGCTGCAAAGCGGGATGGTCTTGCTGCGGCAGTAGCAACCAGGTCGTATCCACTAGCAACGGCTCTACCTCGCTGACTGCTGAGAAGGCGTGGGACAGAAGGACTAGGCAGAGGCAAGGTCAGATGTAGCAGAAGGTCGGGGGCAGGCGGCAAGGTTCGTAGTCAAGATGGATAGCAAGGGTTCAGGTAACACAGGCTTTGGACACACTAAACGCTTTCACTGGCACAAGGCAACAAGATCCGGCGAGGGAGTGCAGGGGAAGTGATCAGATATAGTCTGGGAGCAGGTGGGAGCCAATTAAGCTAATTGGGCCAGGCACCAATCATTGGTGCACTGGCCCTTTAAGACTTAGAGAGCTGGCGCGCGCGCGCGCCCTAGAGAGCGGAGCCGCGCGCGTCAGCACATGACAGCAGGGGACCGGGACGGGTAAGTGACCTGGGATGCGACTCGCGAGCGGGCGCGTCCCGCTGTGCGAATCGCATCCCCGACGGCCATGACAGTGCAGCGCTCCCGGTCAGCGGGACTGACCGGGGCGCTGCGGGGAGAGAGACGCCGTGAGCGCTCCGGGGAGGAGCGGGGACCCGGAGCGCTAGGCGTAACAATTTTTATCCAGTTCATATGTGATGCTCTTTATTTTATCCTCCAGAATAACACGTTTCAGCACAATAAACAGTGGTATAGGCAATGTGAGGGGACTGCCATGGGGAGTCCCACCTCATGCTCGTACGCAAACCTATAGCTTTCAGTTTTGGAGCAGGAATATGTGTTTGGCGTATCAAATCCCTTTATTGCTAACATCCGTGCTTTTTGGAGGTACATGGATGATGTACTGGTCATCTGGGATGGTACACAGGATAGCTTTCAGAAATTTGTCATCGATTTAAATACAGTTAATACTATGAATATGGCCTTTACAAGTGTGTTCGGGGGCTTAAGTCTAGAATTTTTGGATCTGCGCTTGTATGTGGAGGGGAGCCAGTTGAAATCCCAAGGCTTTCGCAAAAGTATAGCAAGGAATGAATTGCTTCACTACAGGAATTCTCATTCAACATATATGAAAAACTCTATTCCCTATAGTCAATTCCTGCGCTTAAAGAGGAACAATACTAAGCACTCAGATTTCAGGATCCAAGCAGAAGATCTTTTTGAAAGATTTTAAACAGCATCAGTACCTGGAAATCATCCTATCCCAGGCATATGAGAGAGCATGTAAAAGAAATAGATCCAGCCTGTTGATAGAAAAAAAAAGAAGGTTGCCAAGGGGGATGACAGCAACAAGAGATTTGTTTTTGCCTTTAAGAATAGCCCTTTAAATAATACCATTAGATCAGCGATTTCAAGAAACTGGCACTTACTTTCAGCTGATTCAGATATTGCCATTTCCGTTAGCAACCGACCGATTGGGAGTTTCAGAAAAAATAGAACTGTTGCTGATTACATCAAAAGACACAAAAAATCAGAGAATAATACATTCAGTACCTGTTGGATTGCCTCGTCGGACCCTAAAGGGAATAAGAAATGTGTTTTTTGCCCTCAATGTCCCTTTAATATCAATTCATCCATAGAGACCCTGGGAGGTTACCACTTCACAGTTAACACCCTCATTACCTGCCGCAATACATTTGTGGTGTATTTTATATGCTGTAGTTGTAAATTTTTCTATGTTGGCAAGACGGAAAGACAACTCAGAATCAGAATAAGGGAGCATATGTACTCCGTAAGGAAAGGAGGTGGGGTCCCTCGCTTTGTTAGCTATATGCAGGAGGTTCACAAAAGTGACTGTTCATCCCTGAAATTTGGAGGTCTGGAACAGGTCAATAGAAATGTAGAAGGAAGGGACCGACGGCAGCTTCTTCTTCAAGCTGAAGCCTGATGGATATTGCACACTGAGGCGCAGGGCCCGTTAGGTCTGAATGATAGGTTAGACCTATCCCCTTTTCTATGACATGTTTTTTTTTTTTTTTTTATAGTTTTCTTTTTTTTACCCCTTGCTGTTCTCTTTATGTAAGGGAGCATAGGGTTAATTAATTTTTGGTGTATTTTTTCTCCTTCATACGTTCTTCGTGGTAATGCACTGTTGATCACATGACCGCACACCTGCACTATATCAATGACGTTATCGAGGCCGGAAGATCCTGTATGTATGCATGAAACCGCCGGCAGTCGCCTCTGAGCGCCCCACGCCAATCTTGTCTTCCTTGCCGGATTGAGCAGCCCGAGATGGCAGCCAAAATCTCAGTATCTGGACGGTGAGTGCAGGACGCCTGTTTCTCTTTGTTGCAGATTTCTAAATTACTTCTATTAAAAAATCTTAATCCTTCTAGTACTTATCAGCTGTTGTATGTTCCAAAAGAAGGCGAGTTGTTCTTTTCTGTCTGACCACAGTGCTCTCTGCTGATACCTCTGTC